>NC_136904.1:71300234-71526356 GCF_949606895.1 Notothenia rossii
TGATTCTAGGTGTTTTGTTTTTCCACTAAAATGTTGAGATGGCAGTCTATAGATTTGAACCAAGTGGGTGGGGGTTTAATAGGGATCATTGAGAATAGGTAATTTATCATTGGGAGTATGGTCATTTTGACTGTTGCAATTCTGCCGATAAGGGATATTGGGAGATTTATCCAACGTTGAAGGTTGTCTACTATTGTTTTGAGAAGTGGGGTGAAGTTCAGATTTACTAATGCTGTCAGCCTGGGGGAAATGTTGATTCCTAAATAAGTCAAATTACCAGTACGCAGAAAAAAGAAGGCGGTGTTTGGACTGCCATCACACAGCTATGAGATGAAAGTGGAAGAAGGGTTGATTTAGACCAGTTAATAGTATAATTGGTTAAATCAGAAAAGGTGTTTATGAGGCGGATGGTTTCAGGTATTGAGGTAGAGGGATTTTGTAAATATAGTATAATGTCATAAACCATATATCAGGGTATATGCAGGAATCCTGAAGTCAAATTTAATACCTTTTAAGACCTTTTTTAAGACCCTTTCCATACATTTTAAGACCTCATCGCAACTTTGAGTTCTAACCGGTTACATTGGCAACACACTTTACCTCACATTTACTATATTGATTGTAAGATAGCAAAACTAAACAGAGTGCAGACAGACTACTGAAGCCTTCTCTCCACATGAACTTCAACCTCTCTGTGAAGGTCAGGTTTAATGCAGTATGCTGCTTTGTTGCTTCTGTAGACTCTGTGCTCTTTCATTCCAGTCAAACTCCTCAGAAAACATTAGAAACCAGTATTTGACCAATAAACAAAACAATTGACAAAACTTTGAACTATGAAATATGTTAAACTTTGGTGAGCTTCAGCGGGGTAATCCCATATAGGAGCTCCATCACAAATACCCAGGGGTTAAATTGGGCTGGGGCTGTCCGGGGCTAAGCCCTGGCACATAGGACGATGCTCTGACGTCATCACCCTCACACATTTGTCATATGTTTACAAAAAAGGATATATATGTTAAGACTTTTCTCGTTCTTAATATAGACTATATTTAGGGTCTATATGTGTTGACTTTACTTTAAAATAGCAGATCTCTGTGACCGTATATAGTTTGGCTTAGACCCCGGCCCCACACGGTAAAACGCATACGCAAGCGCAAAAAAGGCTTCCTTTCAAACGCATTCGATTCATTAACGTGTCCGTTCACACTAGACCGCTGCAAATGCTGGAAACGATGTAGTACTATGTCATGCCTGTAAGTGGCGCTGCTGCCGCCCGAAATACACCAAAAGCAGCGAAGAAGAACCCGGAGCATGGTTGCCATGGTTGCCCTTCTGTTTATTCTCCTCGGTGGACGGCGTGTTCTCCTGCTGTATCTCTCAGGTAGTCCACCAGCAGATGAAAAACACCCACCTCTCCGCCTTTTCCAAGGAACGAGGGGACCGTGCGGCAGTTTCCGTAAAAAAAATGTTCCGCCGGTCAACATGTCCCTTAAAGTTTAAATCTTCCGTACAAAATTAGGAAAGTGCCGGTCAGAGGTCTTCTTTGTTATTTATTGAGCTTTAAAACAAATTGATAACGACTCTGTTCTCTGTATAATAATATAAGAATATTTAATAAACGGTGACTGCCTCTCTTTTCCTCCCCCTTTTCTGACAGCCCAGCAGCAGCAGGAGACGTGGGGAGAGGGAGGCGGGCTCTTTCATCGTTATCAGAAAATGATCATATAGGGCACACACGGAGCCGTTGAACCCCCAGAGCGTTGCGTATGCCGGTCTTCCCACCTTGGGACCCGTTACCGTAGTCGTTTATTCCCCCCCCCCCCCCCCCCCCACACACACACACACACAGAGCGGAGCAAGGCAACGAAACTTAAAATAATAAGCAGCATTTTACGGCGCGCTATGCATGGGGCCGCCTTGTGGGGTTTCCCGACATGTCGTTTCAGTAAATTAAAGGGTGTTTCATGTTGTCGTTGCTGTGGGACTTCTTAGTACCTTGGAAAATGCCATTTAATACTTTTTAATACTTTTTAAAAGCCTTAATTTTCGCTAAATTGATTTATCAACTTTTAATACTTTTTAAGACCCCGCGGACACCCTGTATATGCTAGCAGCAAATCATTTAGAAACCCCAGTTAAATGTATGAGCATCAGCACTCAACTGTCATTTTTCTCCTGATTAGTTCATCATTGAAACACCTATTTTAGTTTTAGAAAGTGATCATTATTTCCCCCAGATTAAAGAAACAATCACACAGATTCACACCCCTTTCAAATGCAGCTTTCTAGTATTGTTTGCCATGAAACAGTCTGGAAGTAGACAAAGTACTACTAAGTGCTACTGTCAGAGAGAGGTTTTGAAAAAACACACGTAACATCATAACAAGTAGACAAAGAAGACTGCCATGGAGTTCAGACATGCGTATAAAAAGAAATGGGACATCTGGACTAGATACAATACTCACAAATGATCCTAGATGTTAACACATGTACATTACACACTCCCAATACACCTCTCCTTTTCCTGTCTGCAGAAACAGAATTTCCTATGGGGCTGGGGCTCAGGGTCGCATGAGTGTGTGTGTGTGTGTGTGTGTGTGTGTGTGTGTGTGTGTGTGTGTGTGTGTGTGTGTGTGTGTGTGTGTGTGTGTGTGTGTGTGTGTGTGTGTGTTTAACTTCCCTGCAGCCTTTAAGGAAACACCAGTCGATAAGAGCGGAAAAAGACACAAAGGGGAAAAAACACAGAGAAGTGAACTTTTAAAGAATAAAATACAATGAACCAAAGACATGAGTGATAGGTGGAGGGAAGACAAAAGTAAGTCTGGCTAAATTATAAAATAAGGACTTGTGGTTTTATAGAGCAAGACTTGTTGTTATGCTGTTTGTGCCAGTGTGAATACAGGTTTCAAAGTTTCAAAGTTGAAGGGAAAAATTAATATTTTCACAAAAACACCTTAGAGCAGTGGTTCCCAAACTCTTTTAGACCGTGGCCCCCCTTCATAGGATGATATACACCCAATATAACATGCATACTGTAAGTAGAAATAGTCTGATTGCGCAAATCACGGGTTGTCATATTAGTAACTTTTGAATATTTGAAAACTTAAATATCGAATCTAGCTAGTGGGTGAAACGTAATCAAAAAACCCAAATAATTGAACGTATGATCAATATTTAACTCGCTCACTTTAAGAACCGCTTCCAAGAGTACAACACCTTTCAGGTGAATGATAAAGAGCTACAGACTTTCTCTACATGTTTAAATGTGAAAGCAGAATATATTTATATAAGGAACATTAATTAATCATGTTTTTTTTATAGATTTGAAGAGCGAACAACAGCAGGGATTGGAAAAAGTCTAAAGAGAGCTATAACAAGCATGCATAGTGGTTGATCATGCAACGTTAGATTGAAGGACAAAGCATGGAAGAATAGAACAAAGGTGAATAAAAGAAGTGTTTATTAATGAAAACAGTGATGAAATTCAGCAGAAACAAGTGCAAAGGAAAGATTACCCAAAATGGTTTACCAATATCAAGAAGAAGCTTTACAATGGGCTCGTTTCATTTAATCAAAATGGAGTTCTATGAAATACTGTGTTACACGATTGCGTGGTAAGAGAAAACATGACTGCAGAAAACATGACTGCAAATGTGTTATCTTTCAAAATAATTCAGAAAATATTATTATAATATTGCGTATAACAAGACGATTTCCTATAGGTTGCTGAGCTGTGCATCATCAAGGCAAGCCTGTTGGTTGGACGAGAAACCGCATAATTAGAGGGAGTGGATATTTGCAAACTGGTTCATGTAGCTGTGCGTATGCCTGTCCTTCTCGCTGCAGAAGTAGTTCTTCAATTGTTAAACTAGCCACTGACCTGCCAATCAACAGGAACATCTTGTTTCATTGAGTGATAATGCAGCATTGTGATTGGTTCTTACCATCTCTCGGGGCAGGAACATGTCTTCCTGCCGTAGGACCACAAGACACACACTCTCTCCCTGTCGCGTGCTGCGGAGCATACACACCAGCTCCTCCTGGCCCACACCTGTGGTATCCACACCGTTGACCTAAATATACACACACACACACACACACACACACACACACACACACACACACACACACACACACACACACACACACACACACACACACACACACACACACACACACACACACACACACACACACACACACACACACACACACACACACACACACACACACACAAAAAGTCAATACATCACCATTATCAGCATAAGTGTCATTTTTTTGATGTCTTCTTCATTGACGTTCAGTAACTTCCAAACAGACGACATGACGTGTAATCATACTTTTCATTTGTAAAAGTCCTGCATTCAAAATCTTACTCAAGTACAAAAGTAAAAGTACTTACTGTGTGTAAAGGCCTATTTGAAAATCAAATACATGAAATGACTGGAATATGACTATTGATGCATTCATTTGTTCGTAGCACCTGGTAAATACGAAACTCATTTACTTCGTATACTGCTGCTGAATATCTTAACCTTTATTAATATATCAAAGTTAATTTATCAGTTTGTTTGTATTTTATTTTAGCTTAGAAATGAAGCTGTAAAATAACTAGTAACCAAAGCTGTCAGGAAAATGTAGTGGAGTAAAAAGAACAATATTGGTCAGGAGGACCATAAAGCTGCATGAAATGGAAATACTCAAGTAAAGTATTTTACAGTATTTCATAACTCCACTGGTTGTGAGAGTGTGGCTTTGATGTTTATGTGTTTGCCGATGTGTGCATAGTTAAAACCATTATGTGGCATGTGTGTGTACATTTGTTTGGTCACATGAGTGATCGGCCGCTCACTCGCTTTGGCAGATCTACCTTTATCTGTATCTCTTGTTTTCATGATTTCATGAATGCTAACAGTAAGCTACCCTTTACCTCAAGAATGCGATCTCCAGACTGCAGGCGTCCATCTTTGACAGCGGCTCCACGTGCCAGAACGTTTTTGACCAGAATAGGACCAGGACCGTGGACGGAAGAATCTCTGGTTACAACGGTAAATCCCAGACCTTCTGAGCCTACACACACACACACACACAAATAAATGTGACTGAGTATAAAGGTTGACTATAGAAGCATAAGTATCACTACTAAGCCTGTCTCGACACAAATATCCTGTATAGCTGTTCACTACCTGCCTCCGAATTTGTTTCCCAGAAGCTCTGAGAGTGATCTCTGAAATATGTCCATATGTCCACGCACGCACGCACGCACGCACGCACACACACACACACACACACACACACACACACACACACACACACACACACACACACACACACACACACACACACACACACACACACACACACACACACACACACACACACACACACACACACACACACACACACACACACACACACACACACACACACACACACACACACACACACACACACACACACACACACACACACACACACACACACACACACACACACACACACACACACACACACACACACACACACACAGTTGACTCAGCTCCTGACTACATATTGTTAGCATGATAACTAAAAGCCATCAGAGTTTGTGTGTGTGTGTGTGTGTGTGTGCGTGCTTGCGTGCACGTGCGTGCGTGTGCGTGTGTGTGTGTGTGTGTGTGTGTAAAATAATTGTAAACCCTTTAGCTATAGATGGTGCTAGAGTATTTGCAGGTGTGAAGGCTTTAAAAATGGGTTCAGTTGTGGGGCAGAGAGGAGGTATACAAAAAAAAAGTAATGAGGAAGAGACGAGGAAAAGGTAAAAGAGAAATGAGTGCAACACAGCGGAAATAGGGAGTGAATGCTCTGGAAAGAGACGTGATGAAGATTAAAATAGCAATCAGTGAAAAACACATGCACGCACGCGCGCGCACACACACACACACACACACACACACACACACACACACACACACACACACACACACACACACACACACACACACACACACACACACACACACACACACACACACACACACACACACACACACACACACACACACACACACACACACACACACACACACACACACACACACACACACACACACACACACACACACACACACACACACACACACACACACACACACGTGTGTGAAAGCACTCACAAAAGAGACCACACACACACAGAGACTTGTTTTATAGACCTAATTTAGTCGGGTCTCTTTAGCAGAGCCAAGTCAGCAGTTTGGTCTGGTATGAATTCATATCAGCAGAAATGAACAGATCAATAAAGACTTAACAGACCCTGAAGAGAGGGAATCAGGAAGATGGAGAAAGGAAGGATGAGGGGAAGCAGAGGGGGCCGGAGACCAGAGAAAGGAAGCTTTTGAGAAATAAGCACAATGCTGGGAGACAAGCAGCAAAAATAAAGAAGGTCCATTATGTGCATTTAAAAACAGGAAAAAAAATAGGAGGGTTAACAAATTCAGAAAATGTCTAGGAAAAAGAAAAGGAACACCTTTCTCCCTCTTGAATAACATAGTAAAAACTGCAACTACTTGTTAAATGTATATCCTGTATATTGATGTATATTTTGTTGTAATAGGTTAGTCTATAAGTGTATTCCTAATTATTCTGTATAATGTGTATTCTATAGATACTCTACAGGTATATATATTTCTAGTGTTGATATGTATATATTTACCGTTTATCTTATTTACTCATGTGAAATGCCTTGTTAACATGCTGCTGTAAACAAAAAAGGTTCCCCTTTGGAAGTAATTAAGTAGCATTGTTCATATATAATCTAATCTAATCTGATACACGGAGGTGAACATATTTGGTTTTGCTTTGTTCTTCCTCAATCTTTGAAAGCAAAGTGCTGATCTGACACACCACTACATTTGCAGCAATAACATTATGGCAGGCCATTTGTTTACCCCAAAAACAGTCTACATTTTCACACAGATGGAAAATAATATGCATCTTTCTTTTGAATAACTAAGTGTGTTATTTTGAAGGAGGGATTGAGGACACTGCATCAAGAGAGAGACTGGTATGAGTCGTCAGTAGCTGTGTGTTCCTCACCTTTCTTCAGATCGATCCTCAGTTTTCGTCCTGCTTTCTTATTGGTCACCAGGCTTGAGAGAACAGGTCCTTTCTTAAGAGAGGGGCTCTCACTCCTTCCTTTGGGTGTCTAGGTTGAGAACGTTGAGCATTTAAGTACATCATTTAACAGCTGTTAAAAACATTAGAGAAGACAGGCTGCTTTTTTTTTGACATTTTAATTCTAAATGCCCCATTTGTCACATTCTACATGCATAGTTTCTAAACCTGTGAGCTGGTGATTGATCCTTGTCATATTGTTTATTATTCATTACATATACAATGTAATGTTTTTTTTGTTGTTTTTTGTCTAACCTTCTAAAGCTTTGTATCAATTTGTTGTTGACAATTTGAGTTATTTATGATATATCGTTTTCGATGTATTGATCATCATCATTTAACAGGAAAATGAAATAGGTCTAATAAAGATCGGAAAAAACACATTTTACTACTAATTTTCTATTGCTATGTTTTCTTTTTACTAGGGCCGGGACTTTAACGCGTTAATTAAGATTAATTAATTACACAACAATTAATTACACAAAAATTAACGCGTTAAAACGCATTGTAATCGCACTTATTTTTGCACCGCGGAACGTTTCTCACTGGATGAGTTTCAGGGGTACCGATTATACAGGACTGTCTCAGAAAATTAGAATATTGTGATAAAGTTCTTTATTTTCTGTAATGCAATTAAAAAAACAAAAATGTCATACATTCTGGATTCATTACAAATCAACTGAAATATTGCAAGCCTTTTATTATTTTAATATTGCTGATTATGGCATACAGCTTAAGAAAACTCAAAAATCCTATCTCAAAAAATTAGAATAGTTCCTCAGACCAAGTAAAAAAAAAAAGATTTATAACAGCAAAACACAATCAAACATTTGAAAATGTCCATTAATGCACTCAGTACTTGGTTGGGAATCCTTTTGCACGGATTACTACATCAATGCGGCGTGGCATGGAGGCAATCAGCCTGTGGCATTGCTGAGGTGTTATGGATGCCCAGGATGCTTCAATAGCGGCCTTTAGCTCATTAGCATTGTTGGGTCTGGTGTCTTTCAGCTTCTTCTTCACAATACCCCACATATTCTCTATGGGGTTCAGGTCAGGGGAATTTGCAGGCCAATCGAGGACAGTAATGCCATGGTCAGTACACCAGTTACTGGTGGTTTTGGCACTGTGGGCAGGGGCCAGATCATGCTGGAAAATGAATTCCTCATCTCCATAGAGCTTTTCAGCAGACGGAAGCATGTAGTGCTCTAAAATCTCTTGGTACACAGCTGCATTTACTCTGGGCTTGATGAAACACAGTGGACCAACACCAGCAGCTGACATGGCTCCCCAAACCATCGCTGACTGTGGGAACTTCACACTGGATTTCAAGCAACTTGGATTTTGCTCCTCTCCAGCCTTTCTCCAGACTCTGGCGCCTTCACTTCCAAATGAAATACAAAACTTGCTTTCGTCTGAAAAGAGGACTTTGGACCACTGTGCAACTGTCCAGTGCTTCTTTTCCTTAGCCCAAGTCAGACGCCTCTTCCGTTGTCTTGAGTTCAGAAGTGGCTTGACCATGGGAATACGGCTATTGTAGCCCATTTCCCGGACACGTCTGTGAACAGTGACTTTTGATACCTGGACTCCAGCTTCAGTCCACTGTCTTTGAAGCTCCCCCAAATTCTGGAAGCGACTCTTCTTCACAATGCTGTTAAGGCTGCGGTCATCTCTCTTGGTTGTGCAGCGTTTCCTGCCACATTTCCCCCTTCCAACAGACTTTTTGTGGATGTGCTTTGAAACTGCACTCTGTGAACAGCTTGCTCTTTGAGAAATTTCTTTTTGTGTCTTACCCTCCTGATGGAGGGTGTCAATGACGGTCCTCTGGACAGCAGTCAGATCAGCAGTCTTCCCCATACTTGTGATTTAGTTTACTGAACCAAGCTGAGTGTTTTTCAAGGCTCAGGAAACCCTTGCAGGTGTTTCGAGTTAATTAGACGATTCAAGTGATTCGTTGAACACCCTACTAGTATACTTTTTCATGATATTCTAATATTTAGAGATAGGATATTTGAGTTTTCTTAAGCTGTATGCCATAATCAGCAATATTAAAATAATAAAAGGCTTGCAATATTTCAGTTGATTTGTAATGAATCCAGAATGTATGACATTTTTGTTTTTTTAATTGCATTACAGAAAATAAAGAACTTTATCACAATATTCTAATTTTCTGAGACAGTCCTGTACTGGAGCACCAACTAACGTTCATGACTTCAGACAACAACAAACCACAGTGAACAATAGTCAAACATGAACGAAGAAGCTGATGAGACCGCTTTGGTTGGCCCCGTGGATGGGACATTTTGTTTTAAAAAACGGACGGATGGAAGCGTCGATAAGAGCACGGTTGTTTGCAAATTATGCAAAAAGGAATTCGCATATCACCGCAGCACATCAAGCCTCAAGTATTACCTCAATGTAAAACATATAGCAGCTAGCGTGGAAGCTAGCGTGGATGTTAGCCCGACTCGGAGTACAAGGACCCACACCCAATTCGCGTTGATCAAACAGTGGCCTATGCAACAGAGAGATTTTATTTTTCATCAGGATATTGGAAGAATAGGAGGGATTGAGGTCAATCACTGGCACTTTTTTATTTTATTTTAAATGGTACACTTTATGTTGAACTATTTATTACGCTGTTGGTGCAACTGGCACTTTATGTTGAACTGTTTATTGTTTTGGCCAAGGTTATTGAGAGAGTTGGACTGAAATTGATTAGATTTTTTAAATCAACTGTTGGTAAATCAACAAAGTCTGTTATGGCCTCTGAAGCAACAGAGAGATGTTTTCTAATAGTCAGGGTTTCCAATGTTCTGAATGTACTTGAAAGTATTGTGTTTTACTTAAAAAACAAAGTGTTATAGTTTACAGAAAGTCTACCTACCTATAGGCTACCTGAATCTCTGAAATGTACTATATTCCTAAATATGCTATTGCTACACTTTATGGCAAAAATTACACTTTTCTGTTGGTCTTGGTTAAGTACCACCTTGAAAAAAAAATAAACAATGTTTTGTTGCTTAAGCTTATGTATTCAGTCATTATTCAATGGTATACTAAAATCCATGTGAAAAAAATTGCTTCTCACTGTTCTCAGGTCAAATATTTATATGTGATTAGAAATGCGATTAATTTCGATTAATTAATTACAAAGCCTCTAATTAATTAGATTATTTTTTTTAATCGAGTCCCGGCCCTACTTTTTACTAATGCTGTCAAAATTATCGCGTTAACGGCGGTAATTAATTTTTGAAATTAATTGCGCTAAAATATTTAACGCATTTAGCGCATGTGCAGAATGGCCCGCCCCATACATCCCACCAGTGGCAGCGCTGGGGTAGGCTACAGCCATACCAAGAAATGGCTTAGCCCCACCATGAAAAATGATGTTAAAGTAAGCAAAATAAAGTCTGCCAACTTGCGCGGAGCACGGACAGCAGTTAGTAAGATTGATTTCAGTAGCCACTCGTCTGGAAATACAGAAGACCAGAAACGTTTTTTAAAACGTTTGTCACGTAGTGATCGTCTTCTCAATAGAACATCTTTGATAATGTCTTCTGGCCAATCAGAATCAAGATAACGGCGTGGTGTTGTTGCAGGAAGTCCCGACGGAGAATACTTTTGCTGTAGTACATCTCTATACATCGATACAACATTACGTGTTGATAGAAATCAACACGTAATGAAATAAGACCCCACGGTTTGATGATTGATAGGTGTGTGGGCTGTCTTTCATTTTGACACACAGAACACTGTTATAATAAACATACTGTATGTTAAATTGATATATCCGCCTTCTTTCATTTATCTTTCCATTCCCACAACAATATACATAAAGAAATGGCATATTTTGGACATAGTTCAAATGGTGATTAATCATGATTAATTAATTTTTAAGCTGTGATTAATCTGATTAAACATTTTAATCGTTTGACAGCCCTACTTTTTACCTATCCTTTATGTTATTGTGTTTTTAAATGAGCAACTGGTAAAAAAGCAATTCCCTCGGGATACATTTCATATTCTAATTCTAATTCTGACTCAAAGTGAAAAGAAAGCCTGTTATAACCCACACCGTAGTGTGCATGAACCTGGACAACATGCTCATTAGTTCTGAAACTGTGCTCTGACGTCATTAGAACAGAATATAGATCAACAGACCCCTTTTTAAGAAAATAAGGTGATGCTGAGCTGTTGCCAAGCAACTGTTGCATCTGTGCCAGATGTTTTTCAAATGTCAGCCATGTCACCATGGTTATGTGAACGACACAAGTAAATCAGTTTGGATAAGAAAGACTGAAATCAAATAAAAAGATGAAGTAAACTAAAAAAGATAATGTTTCCTTGATTCAGTTTGTGTAAACTGAAAATACACAGACAGAATTTAAAGTCATACCAACAATTCTAAATTGAAGATACACTGGGTGCAAAAGCTGACATTACAAGCCATGCCAAATCATTTGGGGAACAAAAAGTAAAATCAAGGCATTTTCATATCTAAAGAATTCTTAAGTTTTTGCAAACTTTCCTGAGCTTTAAGGGAGGAAGGTTTGGGGAGGCAGAAATGCTTTATGTGTTTTTTTAAAGCTTGTGCAGAAAGCTGTGTCTAAAGCATACGGCAAAGAAAACATAACATTGACTTCAGTCAGTTTCTTCCTGTTGCTAATCAAGGAGCCTACAAATATAGATACTTTTGGTTCAATGTTGTTAAAAAAATGTGATTAATGAAGGATAATCTGAATATGATGTTATTATGTAATGAGTCGATTGTTTCTTTATATTCAATGTAACAACATTTTAGTTTATCTCAACTTGTATAACTTTCTAACCCATGCTGTGTTTCCTTGTTTCCTCGATGTTGCTGCTGCGACACCGGAACTCCCCTGCGTGGATCAATAAAGGTTTATCTGATCTTATCTCAGGTCAAGTTGACTTGGAGCAGAGAACTTACACTAACAGCAGCTTCTGTGGAGGCAGCTTCCTCTGCCAATCGCATGACTGGATTCTCAGAGGGCTTGAACACAGGTTTGGCTTTGATGGGGGGAGGCGGTGGTTTGGACTTGGCCACCCGAGGGCTGCTGTCTGGACCGGCATTGTTTCCAATCAGCTGACCAATAAAACTCTTCTCATAGCGTTCTCTGTTGGAGGAGGGAACTACTTCCAAGCGGACAACCTGGGAGCGCATCGCCTGACGGAACACTTCCTGAGCTCTGAGAGAGAAAAAGAGACGGAGAAATGAGTGATGAGTTCAGAGCAACAAAGGAAAACATTCAGAAAGTGTTGTGTATAAGTTTGTGTATAGGTGCATGCATTTATCACTCAAACTAATCATGGCATAAATCACAGCTACATAAAGTGTAAAGTCATCAATCTCTGACAAGCAAAGTCATTATGGAAGGATATAAAACTCGATTAAGAGGGAAAAAAACAAAGATACATTGTCAAATGTGTCTTTGGAATATTATTTTTGATGAATACAAGATAAAAAACAATTAAATGCAAATTATAATAAATGGTGTGTTGGATTTTTGAAGATTTCAATACACTGGTAAATATCTTAGGCTCATATGTCTTAAACTGATTTTAATTGATTTTTAATTCCAAGATTGATAAATATTGCCGTAACTAATTATCGTTTTTATTGGCAATTACTTTTCAAAGTAATTCAACTGATTATCTAATATCAACGACAACGTATCCGTCAATAATCCCATATTACATTTAAAATGATAAAACACCAAAAAGTAGATTATAATATTATTGTTAAATAACTTGGAAACCAGTGCTCTATTCTATGGTTGAGTTTCCCAGCATGTAGAAAAGTGATTTTTTTAAGACTGGTGTATCAAAATACAACTATTGTGTCATGTTTTGATGAAATGGATGGGTACGTGTTGGTGTCGGTCTACGTCAGCGATTCTCAACTGAAGTCCCAATAAGGTGCCAGGTGGAATTCCGGCACAATGACAATGTTTTTGATTTTGTTATGTATATTTCTAATGTCCGATGACATTGTTGTCTGGATAGATATTTTGCTTTGGTAAAGTATGTGAGACACTGTACATCAGGGATTCTTAACTTGAATCCCAATAGGGTGCCACGCGGCCCACCGACCATTGATTAACAATGAGAATCTTTTTGTTTTACATTTTAATAGGCTTCTTTATGAAGGAAAACAAAAAGTGTAGGAATCCCCCGGACCATCCAACAGAGGTCTGGGCTAATAAGCACTTTTTCCAGAGAAAATTAGTAAATGTTTTTCCACTTGAAATAATTGATCTTTGTTTATCAGATGGCACCCAGCCTCTTGTTATTTTGCAAAAATGAAACCTGAAAAAGCATATCCCGTGTTTGGAAAATGTGACAGCAAGTTTAACAATATCAAATGCTTTTCTTTTTTTATTTAAAATAAAACATGTACGTCAGATTGAGATGTATATTGTGGTAAGCTGTAGTTCATTATTCTAAGCTGCTTTATACTGTAAATTGTCATCTTTTTTTTTAATTTTCCTGGTGGCTGACTGTGTGATGCGTATTTATCATTATTGGAGCAAAGTGAAGGCAGGAGCAAACAGGAGACGCAACAGAGAACAATGACACCTGTGCAGCAGGCCATTATAATTTCATGATCCATAAGAGAGATTGTTTTGCAGAGAATTACTTTATATCAGATTATGCTAAGTAAATTAGGGGGACCATTGTGTCAGGGGTGATTGGTACACACCATCATTCACCTCAGATAACAGACAGAGAAAATCCACTTTATTTAAATTCTATTAGATCACTCTCCTATTATTTCCCGCCGAGATTATTATTAGATGTAAAATGATCATAAACTTTCTGTAACTAGAGACTATGTTTAGAAAGTTGTGTATAAAGGATATTCACTATTTAATACATTAAATTAGCAATAATAATACTTTCAAATGTTATATTTAACAGAAAGAAAGACATGCAGGCATACATCTGGTGATAAAATGTAACTTTGGGCAAGTTCCATCTTAATAAATATTTAACCAGTGGTTAAATGTACACTGTATTCACAATCTATGTATTATAAATGAATATTGAGCTTTGTTTATACTTAGGTTTCCAACTGAAAGTACCTGTAAGTCTTTTTGAGTGTTTCTGGTTTACTTAAACTCCACTTGGTAATATGATCATGTGTCTAAGAAATGCAGATAACAAAAGCTCTTAGCAATTACATGCACCAAACTCCATGGGCAGCCAAATTAAGAAAATATATGGTGCAAATGATTGATAAAAAAAATGACTGTGGATACGAATGAACAATTTCCATTCATAAAAATAAGGAATTAGCACCTTAAAATGCCATGGATAATATGATGTTGTATGGTAATCCAAAAAGTGGTTTCTAGGCGAGTTAAAGCATGGGTTGTCATATTTTCTTAATTATACTCTGACTGAATTTGCATAATGAAACCATTAAACACACTGGGCAGTCTGAGCAAATGCTCGTGTCTCACCTTGCAGAATGACACTTTTTTTTATTGTAGAAAGACCACAATGCAGAACAATGTAACTACCGGACTATAAGGCGCACCTGAATATAAGCCGCAACAGCTAAATTGAATGATGTGTACATATATATGCCGCACGCGACTATAAGCCGCAGGTGTTTTAATGTTTAATTAACATTATGTAAGGGTTCGTGCACAGAGGGGATTGTCGGGAAAGAGATGGCTGTTTGAGGAAGCTCCCATTTATTAACATTTCAACCAACAAGTTGCATATTTGCATAACGTATTCAAGTTTTAACATTTAGTGCAATAGTAGCTACAGAACATGTACTGTGCTGTGTAAACTGTACTGTATCACATAGCGTTTCAGACACACAAACTTTTCAACTTTCAAACTCCCAGCGCACATACCGGCAGTGATCTACAGCAGTGGTTTTCAACCAGTGGTACGGGGACAAACTGTCTCGCTCTCGTAATGTCTGTCTGTCTTGCTCTTGTTCTGTCTCACGTACCACTCTCGGTTCCACTTTTACTTTTGCGCGCTACCTGTCTCACTCTTTTCCGGCCTCCAGCTTTTCCTGCTGGAGCCCGCCGCTTAAAGGTGGGGGGCGCGGACCGGCCATAGAGCCCATAGAGTTAAAGGTGGTGGACTGTAACCTGTAAAATCCATAGATTTAGGAGGTCCCCTAGTGGCCGTTAGCTGTAAAAATCCATAGATTAGCCGCACCGTTATATAAGCCGCAGGGTCGAAAAATGGGAAAAAAGGCGCGGCTTATAGTCCGAAAATTACGGTAGATGTTTGTTGACGTGTGTGAAGTCGAGGATAGATATTGTCATTGTTGTTGGACAATGGATGCGAACACCTTGATGTAAGAGATATTCTAATCAGACAATGGAAGAAGGTGTGTGAGTGTGAGTGAGTGTGTGTGTGTGTGTGTGTGTGTGTGTGTGTGTGTGTGTGTGTGTGTGTGTGTGTGTGTGTGTGTGTGTGTGTGTGTGTGTGTGTGTGTGTGTGTGTGTGTGTGTGGGCGCACGCACGTGTTATTGTGTGTAAAATCATGCTCAAACCTGTCATATGTTCAAATGTCAGAAAATGGCCTGTCAAATTCCCTAATTATAGACCTGTTTTTGTTATGAATATATATTTATTACGTGTACGTGTGTGTGTGCGTGCGTGCGTGCGTGCGTGCGTGCGTGCGTGCGTGCGTGAGTGGACTCGGGCCCATTCACCTATCTTTGAACAATATGTAGCAAACCCATCCGGTGATAATCCGTTTACCTACAGTAGAGCATAACACATCTCTCATATAATCTCATTACCACCCTGAACGCTGGACAAGGACTATTGTGTAGACTTCATAGACGATGTAATGTGCTGTAATCATGATAACACCAACATCAGTCCTTCCATCTGTAGGAAATCGTTCTTACAGGTGTGTCTTTTGTCATGTTAATGCTCTGTAATCATGTTACATACTTAAATACTCGTGTTAATGTACTTCTCTTCAGGTGCTTCAGCGGTATAGTAAGCAAACTCCAGCGTGAAACATCTGCTGTCGAATGGATCTTGAGCAAATCTTCCCTTAGAGGAATGAAGTGGAGCGACACACAGAAGCCGACTCTTATAAACACACACATGAATGAATTTGTAAGCAATGCTCTCCAAACATCTGCCAAGTGTCTTTTCTGCTGTTGTCTGTGATGGCTGTGCAACAGTGATATAAGCCCTCTGACAATGGAGAGGGACATAAAACACAGAGACAGAGGCAGCAGGAAGAAAAGACAGACTTGGACAGACTTGATAGGATGTTAGACTAGAATGCATCTGCTCATATATAAATGTATTCTTAAGTTTTTTATTTTGCTGATCATTTTATGTAATTGTTCAATACTTTAACATGTACATGAATGTGATTGAAAGCTCAATTGCACATTTTAAAAGCTTACGTCTCCCTTTTTACAAGATTTATTCGCCTAAATCACATATGTGTGTGTCTACTGTATGTATATGTAGGCATATAACCAGCATATTTATATTCTATCCCTGTAGCAATTCAGACAGCTATTGTTCCTATTCCATGTTATATTGAGGAAGACAGAAACCTTGAAGGCACATTTATGTAAACAGGGGCAAACTCCTGTGTGGATTGGCACCACTAATGTAGGCAAGATAAGAGCTTCACAATTTGGACAAAATAACTTATTGTGATC
Source organism: Notothenia rossii (assembly GCF_949606895.1). NCBI lineage: Eukaryota > Metazoa > Chordata > Actinopteri > Perciformes > Nototheniidae > Notothenia > Notothenia rossii. The sequence goes on from NC_136904.1 coordinate 71,317,082, forward strand.
ATTTTGACTGATATTGCAACCGCAATATGATCCAAGATATGGGAGGGATTGATCATTTAAAAAATGTTCATTGATAGATATATTAAAACGATAATGAAAGGATGGGTTACAAATATGTTTTGTTAAGTCTGTATAATATCATTTTGTCGGCTGGGATATCTCTGTAGCCACAAAACATCCTTAATCATAAAATGGTTTTTAAACACATACTTTGCCCTAAACCAATATTTGGCTTTTTTGCGATTTGAATATTCCACTAGTCCTTATTCAATTTGATTTTACATTAACTTTTTGTGAGATTAAGCATTCTTTTCAAAGTTGTGTGAACCGACCCTTTAAATAAATAGCCATACACAAACTTAAAATCACAAAATGAACGTATAATGTAATGTAAAACACGTTGTTAAAGCGGGAATCTTTATCTATGTTGTTGTTTGACACACTACAGATATTTTACAGGAAATGAATGTATCTGTAATATTATGGGGGCTTGCTTTTGTATGAGTCATGTCTTCACCCCCTGTTCACAAACACTGTGTTGCACTCACTGGCTGAAGGTCTTGTCCATGAGGTCCTTATTGTTGATCATGACTATACACTCGTCCTCTTGGAACAGGCCTTCCTTTCGTGAGCGGCTCTCCTCCTCCACTCCACGGATGAACAGACCGAGAGACCTGAAAGGAGAAGAAGAGGGGTTAAGGTCTGTTCCCATCACTTCTACTTTTGTAGATACACAAGCAAACAGACTGTCTTTAGAGTGACTTTCTGTGTGTCCCAGAGGATGGATGTGTCTGATGGGGTGACCCCCAGAGAGTGTCTATATGTTTACTTAGACACTGCTGACAGAAAGAGCCCCCAACTATCTGTTTGTCTCTTTCTTTGTGAAACTGTTGGAGAAAATACTGTTGTCTCCTCTTTGGGTTTGTTTTAATGCACTGATGTCATGTATGATTCTGAACTGTGTACAACCTCTTTGTGATAGGAGGAGGCAGGGCATTTCAGGTTGTTGATCTTTATGAGGAGACAGACACATACTTGTTGTCTCCTACATATCTAATTGCTATGAGGCGTGAAGGAAGTCCAGAAGACGTCACAGATGACCCATCGCAGATGACCCGGCGCTTTTCCGACACCCGCGGCTGATATTAGCGCCACCTCGATTTACGACTTTGTTGTTATCTCCTGTATTTTGGATCTTATTAGCCTGATGTTTTTTCCTGCTCCGTTGAGCAACATACATGTGTGAGTTAAACCATATCCTTTGTATGTGATTTAACTCTTCTCCTTCTTGCAAGAATAAATTAGTACCTGATTATTGATTCTCAACCTGGTGTTGAGTGATATTTTCCTAACAGAAACATTATTAGTGCTTATATAACTCACCTTAAACTGATAAGCAAAGTGTTCAACTAGCAGATAACAAGACAGGTAGATCAATTACCAAAGATAATATGACTGAAAAGCACACACAAACTTAAGACATAAAAAGTGTGCCGACATGTACAACATGAAAATGTAAAGTGACAAATATACAGGCATGACTACGATGGTCATAAAAACTGATGCCCTTTCTTATTATGCTTTGGGGGTTTTCCCTTTCCTGTTGTGTGTTATCTAAATGGTCTGCAAAGAAACAACTTCCAGAGGGAGTTTCTCTCTCAGACACTCCCCTGCCTGAAACACCTCCAATGGACTCCTTTGTTTTCATTTACAGAATGACATCACTATGTGACACTCACGCTTCTATTGGCTAGCTCTCTAGCGCATCGTACATGATTTACAATATTGAAGCCTGAAGGTGAGCATGATAGGGCCCCTTTAAAGAGATAGTTCACGGCAAAATAGAAAATACGTCCTCTTACCTGTAGGGCTATTTATTAAGTTAGTTAGTTTTGGGGCTTGTTGGAGACCTTTGTCGTAGAGATGGCTAAGTTATCTCCAATATAGTGGAACTAGCATTGTTGCTTGCTTTTTGGCTGGTCTAATTCAGTACAAAGAAAATAGTTGTTACATAAAACCGCTCACAACTACATTTGGTGGATAATTCTTTAGTAACAGGGTCAACATTTATATAAGGAAGCATTGTTGATTTTTCTGTTTTATTCTTGGTGCAATGAGCACCACAAACTGAATACCAAGTAGTTCCTTTTTATTGAAGAAAAATGTTTGATTTGTTTACAACTGATATCTCCAACACTGAAAACCAACAGCAAAATGGTCTAGATTGATAACTTGCCAGGTAAGAATGTATTTTTAATGTTGGGGTGCACTGCCCCTTTAATATGAACCTTTGCCTTACTAAATCACAGCTTAACAAAGCAGAGGTGATGACTATGACACTCTAAAGATGTCAGCTGCAAGAGGATGAAACTAGGCTAAGAGGTGAAAGGGATGACGGGAAATGGTGGAAAGAGATGGAGGTGTTTAGGAAAATGGGGGGAGGAGGATAAAGGAAAAAAGAGAGTGAGGAATTTAAGGAGGAGATTGGCGGGGTCAGGTGAGTCATGAGAACAGCCATAAAAGCTCATCCTGCTTTGCTGTAGGAAATCCCCGTCCACTGTCTGACTGTCTCACACCCAGAGAAAAGCTCTGCAATTTCCCCTATTTTTTCCCATTGCGTGAGAATGTGTGTTTGTGCACCAAGGTGGAGAATTCCTCATAAACGCAGACATTACATTACATGTCACTTGTTAGACGCTTTTATCCAAAGCGACTTACATACTCAATACTGTGGACAATCCCCACAGGAGCAATTTGGGGTGAAGTGTCTTGCCAAGGGATACAACAGCATGCTGACTGCAGTGGGGTTTGAACCTGTGCTCCCCTGATCCGAACACCAACGCTCTATCCACTGCGCCACACGCCTCCAGGGACCAAGAGTATAGGCATATTATGTAACGCAGCAGATAAACAAACTATATTGGTTAAAGGGCAGAATTAGGGCTTGTTTCGATGAGTGTTTCTTTGTGTGTGTGCATTTTTGTTTCTGTGTGTTGGTCTGCGTTCACACAACTTACCGTCCACTGAGGGATGAGCTGTAAGGGACCACGTGGATTCCCAGAGGACTGTCGTCTCCCAGGATCTCCACTGTTCTAGTCAGGCTGCCCAGTTGAGCACACAAACACAGAATACAATGATTAGGGGAAAAACTAAATAAATATACTCAAATATGTTAGAGGTAAAGTTGTGTCACAGTAACATGAATGGAACCTTTGTGTTTTGTTTGCTTCCAGATACATTTGCATAATGACTCAACAGCCAGGGACCCATCTGTGATCAAAGCTAACTACTGGAATGATGTGAATAACACATGACTCATAAAGATGTCGTACACATATGCACAGATGAAGTAAAGAAGGATTAAGGCAGAAAAACAGGACCATAACACATGTCTACTGTTGTAGTCAAGCTGCACAGATGAACACAGACACCAAAGACATGAAACCAATGAGATAAACCACAGGATATGTAATATTACTTCACAAAAATAAAACACAGGTAGAAGTTATTTCACTGTAAAAAAAAAAAGAGCAGATTTAAGTTCTATTCTATTTGACAAATAATGATTACGCATGAACAAATACCAGGATAAATGTTTTGAACATTTGAATCTGAAGTCAGAAGCAGAAACCTTCATTTAAAAATTAAATAAACTAAAAATAAACAACAAAAAAAAGAATACAAATATGTATAAACATAAGAAGTTGAAGTAGGAATGTTGAATTAAAACTAAAACAAATAAAGCAAAATGTCCTCAACAAATGTAATATAAATATTTATACAAAGAAAATAATTTAAAGGTAAATCTGCAACGCAGGACGTCAAAGAAAACCACAGAAGAAGGCAGACAGGAAGTGAACACTAATGGGAACATGGAATGGGCTCTTGCATTGTTTAAGAACTTGTTAGTGGAAGAGAAACTGTAAACACACTTGGACAGTTACAGTGAATATTGATCTGTGCTACCGTTATTTAAAGTTACGTCATTGTTGTCGCAGTTCGAGCCGATAGTACGCTGTAGAACGGAGTATTTTTTTCATAGTGGAAGCAATACGATCATTTTTAATTCAATAAAATAGTTTTAAATCAATGTTATGAGTGAAGCTGTTGGTTTATTTTGCATGTGGCTGTGTGAAAAACAGGAGAATGTGCAGCGAGGCATACATTCATGAAAAAAGAACACCCGACTGATTAGATGTATAATGCATAACAATGTGTGTCTTCTAAAGGAAAACTTTGAAAGTTCTATCCTGGATTGGCACATCACTTCCATGGAAGCTTTCAGCGTGCTAAAAACACTTTTTTGTTGGGGCCTTAATCCCTGTCTGTGAACCCGGCCCTTAGACAGGGGAGAGCAGACAAAGTCAAAACAACTGCTCTGTCTCTGTGTGTGAGCTCATGTTTTTCAAAACTTTTTTTTGTGTGCCATTCATCTCAATGGGCTTCTTCCTCTCTTTCAATCTCTCAATGTCTCATTTGGGTTATTCGAGTGTGTCTGCTTTACATTCTGTCTGTGTTTTTAATGTGTGTGTGTGTGCGTTGAAGTCTTTGTTTGTTTGATTAGTTTATCTATCAGAGCACAGCCATTAATCCTCCCCTGACCTTCTCCCTGCTCCCTGTGTGTGTTTTTTTCTAAGTGAGTTTGTCTGAACTTAGTTTTGTACTCTTTAGTTCTACACTCCTCTCTAGACCATCCATCCATCCCTAAACCCTCATGAACTGATAGCAGTGCAGATGCTGATAGAATCCAGAGAGAGGCTAGTTGATGATTCCTGGTTGGCAACAGTGGGAAATATGCAAAGTACAAAAACAAGGTCTCCCTGATGCCGCCTCATAGTCACTCAGCAAATGTGAGTTAATCCAGACAATGGCAGACAAGGGACTGCTAGAGAGAGGAAGGCCAGGGCAGAGGGAGGAAGGATGGAAGAGGGAGAGTGAAAAGAAAAGGAAAAGATGTGGGGAGGGAAGAATAGCAAGGATGGAGGAAACAAAGACAGACGGAGATAATGTGTAGGAGTGAAAGGAATGTTGGAGGAACAAATGGAGACAGTGGTTAGGTAAAAAGATGCAGTGGCAGGAACAACTAAAATGTATTCCTAGTTTCATAATATATACTAATTATAATGTCTTGAGTATGTACAGTAGTGTTAACACTTGCAAAATGATTCAAAACGATCATAATGCATGATATGTCTAGCTGATGAAAGCTGCAAATTATATGTATTTGTAGATTTATAATTTTCTGTAAAAAAACATTTTAATTGGCAGTTTCAGGGATGTACAATGCTGGAAATATTGTATAACTTCCTGTTTGTGTGTGAAGGCTTGAAGGGTCCCTATTATGTTTTGGGGGTTATCCCTTTCCTGTAATTTGTTATGTAGGTCTTGGTGCATGTCAAATGTCCCTCCCTCTCCCACACACTACTCCCCCTGCCTGAAACACCTCAATTGGACTCCTTTGTTTACCTCTGTAACATAGTGACATCACAATGTAACACTTGCATTTATATTGGCTAGCGCTCCAACACATTGAAAGCGGGGGGTCGGACATTCCTGACACATCTCTAAGCGGTTACCAATCACAACAGAGCCGGTCAGCTAACCAATCAGTATGATTGTATGAGAAAAATCAAGAACTTTTGAACATTAAAGCATGGAGACATGTCACAGCACAGCAGACAGATATGAACCTGAAAATGAGCATAATATGTCCTCTTTACGAATGTTGGTTGTTTGCTAACTATAAAGATTACTATAGTCAGGGGTGCACATAACTTTTTTGCCCTGGTTCTCAAAGGAGAACCTGGAGATGTTGCTTGGTGCTCATCCTTAAAATGAAATAAACCGTAACTTTTGAGGGGGTCTCGACTTTATTTGCCAGACACACGGCACTGAACACACATGCAGAGGTGAACACAAGACAACATTAGCACGACCAGTAATCCTACAAGCTGCCTGTCATCACTACCCTCCTGACTGTTCTCCTCACTGTTCTCCTCACTGTCTTCCTCTCTGTCAGACATGGTAGCTGATGATGTAGGCCTACTTCTTTCTCTCTGGTTGAGTCTGCAAGTCAACAGCTTGTTTTGGTTCGAAAGTCTCTGTTGTCATCTTAGACAAGTGGATGTAATCAAATAAGTATGTGAACATAACCAATAACCTACCACAGCCAATAACAAATGTGTAACTTATTTTATTTATGTTGTTCATTCATATCTTATTTTACCTTAACATTTATTTATTTATGCATTTTTGTATCTCTCCAGTTTGAAAGGATGTTTTTGGTTACTGTCCTATAGTATACATTGGAATGATTTAAAACCTGTTTATCCCAATAATTATAAAGGAGTGCCTTGAAAATTCGTGTTTACATAAATTGTGACCAAACCGTTTGAACTTAGACTAAAGTTATCTAAACACTCACTGAGCTGTAGTTATCAGCCTCTCAGTCTGACTGGAGAGGACTCTCCCTCCACATTATTGTAGAAACGTCTTCTTTTATATCCGTTAGAGCAGCTAGCAACAGATTCTAATAACAACAGCGCCGGTACCGGTGCACCCTCCCTCTCTCCCTCGCTCACTCGCATTTTGGCTTTGAGCTGCGGGCGCCAGATAAGCCAACATTCCCCATTTTCATCACTTTTTTTCAAATGACCCGGTGCTCTTTTTTTGGCAGAGGTGCGCATGCGCACCAGTCATGTGCAGCCCTGACTATATTTCATATTCCATGGAGTAAGTAGCATACAATTGAAGTAAAACATAAGAGTCTAAAATAAGAGCCAAATGATAGCATGCTCACAAAGATTATAATTCAAGCTGATGTTAAGCAGGGAATGTTTCTGAAGGTTAGTATCTTAGTAAAGTATGTTACAAGTATGTTAATTGCCAATTAACCGTAACCTCAAACAATAGCTTATTTAAAAGAAGTGTTCAGAAAAGTGTTTCAGACCTGATGGTATATGGTATCCTTGAACATTACTACCAAAATGAATGCAACCCTGTCATGTTCATGCTGATATGTTTTTAGATTGGGCAACTGAAAATGTTGATATTCTGTTGACACCAGATGAAAAGTAAGAGGATCAGCTAAGTCATTAGGTTTCATCCTCTTGGGATCGAACATGTCATTAATCCAAGACATTTTGTTATAGATTTCAGTCTCAGGATTAAAGTGGTGAACACATTGATGAACATTCCCCTCTCTAGATAAGGACAACTACGCTTACATTAAGTACTATTTGGTTAAAAGGAAAAGGAAAGAAGAAAGAGGGGACTGATAGAGAGACGAGCAAAGAAGAAAAGTAGAAATAGCAAAAGAGAAAAGATGGTAAAAAGGGAGGTACGTCTGGAAGCAACAATAGTGAAGTAAAGAGAGGAGGCACTGAATTAATTAGACAAGCTAATGAATAGCATTAATATGAGGAAAAATGTAATCCACTCCTCCCTCTATCCCTTCCTGCTGCTGTGCCTCTGATCTCTAACACTCCCACTACAACACACACACACACACACATGCACTTCAGATCCATTTGGGTTTTACATTTTTTTGTGAGATGTTTGACAGGCTGCCTCACTGCAAAAAAATGGAAGTGGGGGTGAGAAAAGGGAGAGAGATAAAATGGGTTAGACTTGAGAAAAAAAGAGACTGTGTGCGATGAGAGAACAAGAGACGGAGAAAAAGAGCCAAACACACAGAGAGGCAGAGAGATGAAGAGAGCAGGTGTTCTCTTCATCCACCTGCCACTTCACTGATCCTCGCTATGAAAGACAGAAACACAGAGGAGAAATAACAAAAAGGGAGGATGTGCATTACCAAACCACTCTCTTCCTCTCACCCTCTCAACCCTCATCTCCCCTTCCTTTCTCTCTTGGCTGGTCTTTAAAGTGCACAGAAGTGGGGAGAGAGTGATGTGAAAAAAGAAAAACGTACAATACTGCTAAAGGTTAATGTATGCAAGTACATAAACATATAATAACATTAATTTAAAAACTGTTAGTTGTTGATGAATGAGTGAGCTTATTAAAATAAATAATTAAAGCTGCATGAATCGCTGAACGGGTCCTGACCCTTAATTGTGTACATATCGGAGTAGTTGTAAGCAAGTGGTTTGAATAGTTTTAACTGATGTAAATCGTCAAAAACTGTGTATTTTTCTTCGACTGAAGACCTCATTGCTTGATATAATTTAAGCTCTCCACTCTTTATTTGAATTTTAGCGTCAAAATGGAGAAAAAAATTCCGATAAACAAAAACGCGAGACTTCCGGGAAGGGCGGGGCTAATAAAAGCCAATCTGAAATATGTTCACAACAATAAGAGCAATGTGGGTACAACATCTTGTGAATATCAGAGCACTTATATCCAAAAAGTTTGGAATGTTGGACATGTGTAAATTGTCAAAAATGTGGTCTTCAGCCTTGACCTATAACCAGGGGTGCACATAACTTTCTCAGTGAGGTACTCAGATGAGTACCTGGAGTCAGTGTTTGGTACTCCAACTTCTGGCTCCACTCAAAGTTATTTGATGAAGCCCTCTGTATCACGAACGTCAACGGGGGGGGGGGGGGGGTCAAGCTTCACAAGTACGTCGGTACGCAAATGCGCTTTGTGACACAAGAGACGGTACGCATTTCGGATTGTTGCCGCTCATGCGTACCTGCGTACCAGTTATGTGCACCCCTGCCTATAACCCTATCATTTGAGCTATTGAGTATTCCTTCGCAATTTATCGTCAAATGTGTCAAAGGGTTATTCCACATGAAAATTCAACTCAGGACAAATGTATTATTAAAAATTGGAGACTTCCAGGGAGAGTGGGGTTAATGAAAGTCTATTTTGTTATGTCCACAATGAATAGGGAAATGTGCAAACCGAATTTCTGAAAACATTGGAATAATTGTATGTGACCAGTCAATAGGGGGGCGCCAGAGAGTCCGCTGGCAACTTTCAAAACATGTCACTACAGTTTGAGCCAGTCCTGACGTCTGTGCCAATTATTGCCACCTTCAAGCATTTTGAAGGGTAGCTCAGGCCCCCTCAAAATGAAGTGTAGGTATACTGAGTTTATGACCCTTTGTAAAAAAGTGAGTGTAGAGAGTATCGTATGTTCCTCTGATGAATAGAAGTGTTATAATAACATATAAATATACTCTTTCACATCCTGTTTGTCTAGTGCATCCAATGAAACCTATTTATTTTTTCACCTCCTAGCTTCTATTACACAGTACCTTATTCCACAAAGAAATATAGTATGATGGCAATGCTATTTCAATAAACCAATTTACAGTAAATCTGTTTCCCGGTATAAAAAGCACATTTTGATTCAAAGGTAATGAGTTTTGCGGTGACCGTGCTGTGTGGTTAAAATTATGACGAGCCATTACTGTTTTTATAGGTGTAGCTTCACACAAAGGCGCACACATGCACATGCACACATGCACATATGCACATGCACATGCACACACACACACACACACACACACACACACACACACACACAATACACACCAGCAGAAAGTCATATAGAGCCACACACACACGTTTATTCATTTAACTTACACTTATGCTGTTCCAATATTTATGGCAGCCCTCCTCTACTCATTTTGGACTTTTTTGCAATTTCAGGGATCGTTTCCCCGGCGACCACAGAAACCATTACATCACTTTTACATTACTCAAAGCTGAGATGGTTTCTCTGTGAGTGTGTGTACATGAGATGATGTGTAAAAAAATAAGTTCATGAGAATATGAAACAAATGTGTCTGTCTTAAATAATTAGCTATATATCCAATTCATTGGAGTCTATAGTAACATAAGGCCAAATAAAAATAAAATACTACCAATATTCTCCTATTCACTTCAATCAGTCGTTCACATTAAGTTATTTTACAAAGAACTTGTTTTCTCATCATGCATTCAGGGACAGATCACAAATGTTTTTAATGTAACTCAACAGAAGCACTGAGCATGTGTGTGTGTGTGTGTGTGTGTGTGTGTGTGTGTGTGTGTGTGTGTGTGTGTGTGTGTGTGTGTGTGTGTGTGTGTGTGTGTGTGTGTGTGTGTGTGTGTGTGTGTGTGTGTGTGTGTGTGTGTGTGTGTGTGTGTGTGTGTGTGTGTGTGTGTGTGTGTGTGTGTGTGTGTGTGTGTGTGTGTGTATGTGTGTGTGTGTGTGTGTGTGTATGAAACATTGTTTGGCTGACATCAAATGCTTTAGCTCTCTTATAAGTCTGATTTTATAAAGGTCTATAAGAAAAAGACCCTATGTCTCACTTCCTTCAAGTTTATGGTCTCAATTCAAGTCTTTTTTGCATGATGTTCATTTAGTTAATTATCTTTCCATTTAGAGTAAAATAGACAAAAAAGCAGGGTTTACTTTAAGGGGTGGGAGCGACACTATCACACAGCATTTTAATACCTCATTAATATAACAGTAAATATAGAATACTTTAATACCTCATTAATATAACAGTAAATATAGAATACTGAAATATCTTGCAAACCAAACTTACTAGAACTAGCATTAATTGATAACATTAAGTATGGCGAAAGAAAAATGCCTAAAACTCAAGGCTTTAAAATGGTAATCCACACAACCAATGGGCGACATCACAGGGACAATGTCCCCTTCTTTTATACAGTCTATGAGTAATACACTGTCCATTAACAGAGGTCAATGGAGCCAGACAGAGCAGCACATTGATCAATGATGTAACGGCCATTTTCTCAAATTTACAACGTTTTCTGCCTAGGTTTTCTATTAGTCATGCTATTGCAAAGATTGGCCTTGGTTAGGTTGAGTGGACGCATGGTTTTTGTATGTTTATGAAATGATAACTTTTTATTCTCTGTAAAAGACTGGGATAAATCAAGCAAATGAGAAAACATTTAATTACATTTCGTTTTTTCTGCTTGAGCCATTCGGTCACAGATAGAAAAATATGGGTGGCTGGGACATGATGCTTTCGGGGTCACATCATAATCATCACGAGTTTCCAACATCTAGGACATCGATAGAGACCACAACAAAGTCCATACTACCTGTAACATTTGATAACTTGAAAATGTCGCTACAAAAAGCCGAATTGTATCTATATTCTCCATTATTAACAATGTATTGGTTTAAATATATTTGATAAGATGCATTAGAAGGAAAACATTATTAGAAAATGACATTACAATGTTACTTCCAAGTTAAACTTCCATAATTAAGTTAGGTATTAACACATGTGAGGGTGATTGTGGTAAACATTTTGGATGAGTTTACTTTTCCAACATGTGTGTAAAAGATATCAAATTACAAGAGTGGATAAATAAAGTAGTCTTTACGTAGTTAAGAAAATACACCTCACTGTCATCACATTATTCTGAAGCAAAGACTGACTCATTCAAAACATTACCCATGAAAAGGAACAAACGTAATGTAAGGGCGTTACGTGTTATGCGCCATGAGATCTGCTAAATACAGCAGGAAAATGTAGACGCTGAATAAAAATGTGTAGATGATTGATTCAGGTTAGCTAGGAACACGCTAACATGGGAAGAAAGTTATAATGGATTTGTACTAGGCACTGTACATTAAACCTGAGAAAAACAGACTCAAAGTTTGTAACAGGCATGGCAACTATCTGTCCGCACTGTAAAATACACACACACACACACACACACACACACACACACACACACACACACACACACACACACACACACACACACACACACACACACACACACACACACACACACACACACACACACACACACACACACACACACACACACACACACACACACACACACACACACACACACACACAGCATTTTGTATCCCTACTACTTCATTAGGCAGCCCTCATTAGTGTATGCATGGTCTGTGCTCACTTGTGTCTGCCTGAAGAAAAAAACAGTTGCAAGTGTGTTTGTAGCTGTTCATTTCTAACGGCCATGTGATGTGTGTATGGCAGTCTCTACATGTTTGTGAGCGTGTGAATGTGTGTGTGACCCTGACCCCGTTTTTTTCGCAGTCTTTTGTAGTGGTCTAATGATGGGGCTTCTTTACAAACTAGAACTGTAAGGGCCTTGATCTGGATTAGGATACAGCTTTAATGAAGGGAAAGTAGGACACAAACACACACATGAACATCAACAAACAGGAATGTAGACAACTGTGCATAGCTATACCAAAAATGACATAACATAAAGACAGTATGTAGACTAAAGCATAAGAGTCACAAACGCACTGACCTGTCGTTGGAGGTGTGGTTGCTGGGGGGTCGGTCTAACCCTGCTGCTTTTTCCACAGCTGGACTTGCCGCCTGTAGAGAAAACACACAATCAAATTTTTCAGATTGAGTAAGAGACAGCAAGAAAAGAGCAGAACAAGCTCCAACAGCACATTCAATCCGTCGGGAAGTGGAAGACTTCATGGCTGGACAAAAGACAAAAATATAAAAAAGGGGGATAACATGAATTCCAAAACATGTGGATGAATTATCTAATACAGCTTTTTAAATAAACAAAGAACTTGAAGGAATGAGTAAGTGGAGGCATTAACAAACTCCCCGTGTTTTGGATGTTTGCTTTAAATGCACTACACGCAATATGAAGATATTGAGATTAACAAGTAAGCCTTCGCAATTTGACAGACACATAAAGGAAATGACTGAATTGACGAGTGAAGGAGCCGCTACGTTGATGGATGGATGATGTACAAATAGCAATTAATATATGTGGGCAAGAAGACAGTGTTGCCAAGCAGTAATAAATAACACTGTCAATGGGCATGGCAACCGGGAGAAAGAGGGAGAGAGGTGTGAGGAAGAAGAGTGTAAATGTGAGCCAAGGGAGCTGTAATAATGACTTAATACGATGACATGAAGTGTGTGTGTTGTATGTGACACGGAGAGGTGAGCTCCACAGGGACGGGTTACATGCCCAACAGTATAAGGATGATGAATCGTCTGACGCTCAACATGTGATAGTCTCTGTGCGTAGACACTATTATGTGAATGACTGTCATTACTACATATGTTTGAGAGTACATGGAGTTACCACTGTACCATGAATACATGTGGACTCTTAGAGAAATCACACCTTTGTTCAAAACTGCTGGACATTTAGCATATAACGTTTTTTAAAGATTGTATAGGGCAGGTATTGATTAGATTTGGTCTACAGGGAACCTCAGTCCTTATGTCGACCTAGGCCAGCTGCATCTCTACTAGAATTTTTTTGTATTTATCGTGCTTTTCTAAGTTTTTGCCTTTCCTGAACTATAGCTTTTTATTGCATGTAAATGGTCTGCAAAGGCAACAATTCCAAAGTTCGCCGCAGAGGGAGTTCCTCTCCCATGTCACAGTAGAGGAACAAAATATTTGTATAATTTAAAAAGCAAAAGTGGTCTTCACTATCCATATGAGAGGAATAGGAATTGTGTGATGTTTCCCAGTTAGTTAAACTACAATTGTACCTACAAAAACTACAGCTTCTACAGTTATTAACAAGTTATAGGATTATACCAATAATAATAATATACACGTATGCACACATTTAGGTTTACATCAATTGTAAATAAAGTACACCCTTTGCTCAGTTGAAAAGAATATGTGCTATATTTAAAAAATATATAAGATTTTCTATAAAGATAAAATATGTCATAACTGTGATTGGTCTGATTCTGATCGCATTTACAGGCTCAATTTACATATATTGTATTACTACATTTGAATTGTATGTAAATCCCTATGAAAGTGCTTCAAGCATGCCTTGGGACAAAGAAATCAATGTACTTATTATAATTCAGTTGTAATCTGCAAATATGTCTGCATATGTGCCCGTGGATATCTAAGTTCAGGCGTGTGAGCATATGCAGACAAACACATGCAGGTCAATAAGGCTCAATGTTAGCAATAGGCACTAATGGACTCTTAACATGACCCTTCACCTTTGACCTCTCCCTATACTGCCTTCATGACCTACACCAACTGTCAGGGAAGCAGAGAGGGGAGGGAAAGGGAGAGCTGAGAGACAGACGGTTGAGTAATGAAGAGAGAAAATGTCAGAGAGCTGAAGAGACTCAGGCTGGGTCGACAAACGGATGAAGATTTGAAAAAGGAATCAGAGAATGATGAGAAGAGAGGGATAAAGGTGGGATGAGACTCGACGGGGAACGACAGACTGCAGATACTGTAACCATATGTTTGGGGTTTGGTGGCTTGGAAATCAATTAGTCTGGCCTAGCTGCAGATGCTGTCATGTGAGCTTAATTACTAACGGGATGACAGGTAACATTAATTATCCTAACCTCTTTGTCATAACAACAGCTACTCATACATTAATTGGAAGGTCTTTGGTGCTTAATTGCATGTCTCATTTAATAACTGCACATAGAAAAAGTCTGTTTCTTTGGAAGACCAACGTGTTAATTAAAAAAAGGCCAAGACCCTATGTTCCATATCAAAGGGTAATTCAAAACTAGTAAATGAATCCAAAGAAATAAATGTGTCTCATTATTCATGTTAACCTTAAGATATTGTGTGAAAATGTATATAAGTGGCTTGTATGCCATCTATTTGAATCTGAAGACTTCCTCAAAGTTTATTTTTTTTAATTACATTAAATTAGTTTATGAACACCTTACTAGTCACCATTTACATGCACCAAAAAGGCAGCTAAAATCCTATTTTTTATAAATGTGTAAGTGGCTTGTACGTTATATATTTCTGTATGAAAAAGCATACAATCTGTAGTCTCTCAAAGTTTCTTATTTATTTAAATAAAAGTATAAATATCTTACTAGTCAACCATTTATATGTACCAAAACATGCAGCCAATACCATACTTTCAGTTAATTAGCTCAATTACTTAATATTTCTAATTCATTTAAATGGCTAATATTTAGGTTATTAAATAATGCACATCATGGAAAGCCTTTGCAAAAAATTAGATAAAACGTGCTAATATGAATATGTTCCAAGGTTGATTTGCACGGTCAGCCAATCATTGCTTTCCTTTAATATAATAATACTTAATTAAAATGTACCAAATACATCCCAATAAAGAAATACTATTTATTCACGTGAAGCTCATTTGAGCTAATGATTGATGGACCAAATTCTCCATTTGAAGAACAAAAAATGTACTCATGAAATGACAAAGATGTATTTGTACATCAAGAACAACTGCAGGGGTAAAAATTAATACATTAGTCTACTGACCTTGGACAGCTCAATCGATACTTGTGAGCATTAGCGGCCCTCCAAAAAACTACAGGGTAGAGAAGCCCAATTTCCATTTTAACTCAATGATGGATAATCCTACCTTGAATAACTATGCTTATAATGAATGAGTCTCCTCGGTCCAATCTAACAATTGCTAAAAGCGGATAAAAAAGAGTGAACTATTAGTGATATTACTAATTACTGAATAACCAATCAGGCTAAGTGTTCACTGAAAACGCTTACAGAGTGAGTATGAGTGAGTTGCTGCTTATGCGATTGGTGTGCGTGCGTGTGTGTGTGTGTGTGTGTGTGTGTGTGTGTGTGTGTGTGTGTGTGTGTGTGTGTGTGTGTGTGTGTGTGTGTGTGTGTGTGTGTGTGTGTGTGTGTGTGTGTGTGTGTGTGTGTGTGTGTGTGTGTGTGCAAGTGATAAACCTAAGATAATTCATCTTAAATACTTAAGTGAGTCTGCGTTTTGATGAATACCATATCATAAGTCAGAGGTCTGAACAGTAAACCAATAAATATTTGGAATGCACCATTATGTTTCTATTAAACAAGTTTAGTTCATTTGTATAGAACAATAACCTATTTACATGAATAACATTTTTACAGTTTATCTGATTAAGAACGAACTAGACATTGACATTAGAACATGTTCTGCTGTTGATCATTTATATATTTATATTATTTATTTTTTATTACAATTATAATAAAGACCATTTCATAAGCAGCATTTACTTCTGCCAGAACGTATTGGTGTGAATTGGATAGAGTTCCTGTTTTTTTACTTCACTATTTAGTACCAGTCAGATTTAGGGTTATGAACTTCTCCAAACATAGGCAAAGCAAAAAGAAAAGAGGAAGGTGGGGACCTAGAAGAGCAGACACATTCACACAGAAAACCCTGCCTATTGTATGTGCACATGTAAATGCCATGTACGGTAACTGTATGGCAGTATCTTGCCAATAGATACATGTCTACCATCAAACGGTTTATACTGTCAAGTTGCCTAACAACACACATGCTGACGACTACTCGCAAGTGCACAAAAACTAGCTGTAGCATGATAAATAAGTCCTGTACTGCCTTATTATCCCCAGGAGTATTCTGGGTAAGAACAAATACTCCCAGCCTGATTAACACGCTGGAAATAACCTGTGTGTGTGTGTGTGTGTGTGTGTGTGTGTGTGTGTGTGTGTGTGTGTGTGTGTGTGTGTGTGTGTGTGTGTGTGTGTGTGTGTGTGTGTGTGTGTGTGTGTGTGTGTGTGTGTGTGTGTGTGTGTGTGTGTGTGTGTGTGTGTGTGTGTGTGTGTGTGTGTGTGTGTGTGTGTGTGTGTGTGTGTGTGTGTGTGTGTGTGATGCAAGCCGGAAGAAAAAAGGTAGTCATTTTTTGGCCCTCTATACTTATTTTTGTGTGGCATTTAGAACAAAAAACTGCCCCAGTAAATCTTACTGGATTGAAAATAAATAAAGAGAGGGGAAAGAGAGTAGAAGAGACTGAGAGATAAGAAAGACAGAGAATTGCTGCAAGAAGAGTACTTTCTTTCTCTCATCGCTCTCACCGAAAAGGCCAAGGGACAATTTGAACAATTACCCAGAGCCATTACCTCCATTTGAAGAGGGCTGTTTGAGAAAAGTGTGTGGTGTGAGTGAGAGTCGAAGAGTAAGGGACAGTCAAGGAGCCAAAATGAAGACTGACAGTAGCCATGTTTCCGTAAACGCATATTCATGTCTATTTTTAAGTATCACATTGAAAAAGATGGAAGGAAACAGCATCATTTTAGTATTTTGTTGCCATCTAAATATGTTTTTTTATTTTTGCATTTGTCGGAAAATATTGACGTCCATATACAGATTCCTGTTGACTATATTTTGGATAATATGCCTGCATTTATCGAATTGGTCGAGGTTAACATTTAATGTTAGGGGGTATAAGTCACTCTAAAGACAGCTGGGTTCTGAACAACTCGAATGTAAGCTATGAACATGTAGCTACAATAGTGGAAATGGTATTGCATAATATCTACTGGCAGACACATTTCAACCGTCTAACGTCAATAGATTGTTTTAGCATTGATAGAGCTGATTCCTAGCTAACCATGCTTTTAAATTAGTGTTTTGTTCTTGAATTGTAGCTGAATCGGTTGGCTGTCAGCCTTGAAGCCTCTCTTTTGTGTCTGATTTGTTTTAATTACATTTAAATTAATATCCGTGAGTTCATTTAGCTATTTCTTTACAAGGCACCAACATCCTAATAGGCCGAAAACAGCAAAGGCCACAAACAAGTCCAGTCTTCCAATGGAATTACATTGGATTTGTCTTCGCTAATTTCTCAGTGTAAACTCCTCAGGTTCCTCTACTTTCTAAGTGTAAACTGAGAAAGTAGGGGAACCTGAGGAGGCAGCATGAACTTTAATAAAGGGAGACAGGGTTCACGTATATGCATTCTCTCACGCAGTAGCACCAACATATGAAGCCCACAGACGCACAATCAGTTTGGACAAGCCTACTATGTAATTGAATATATATTTCATATTGATAGCCATAGGAGTGATGGCGTGCAGTGAAAACAGAGCTAAGATGTAAGGAGCGGAATGTGGGCTCAGAACAACATGATCTACATTCCTTAGCTTTGGATTACATTTCAGCGGGTAAATTAAAGTAAATAGATTAGTGTTTCATTGCTGCTTAACAGCGTTTCATGTTGCTATAGGTTGCAAATCAGAACAGAGGACAATGCTGTGCTTCAATTTGCGTACTTCTGTACTAATATGTGCTCATTTACAATGCAACATATGGTAATAGTTCACTTTAAATACCTGAATGGTGCCCTTATAAGCCCTTATAAGCCAGTGTTATTTTAATTGGGTTAATTTAGCAGTCTGTAATGACTTGCTACCGCCTGACTTGGTAACACAGCTAGCTGACAGTGGAGATTGTGTGTCTTCCTGTCAGAGCACAGCATATGTTTGAGACAACACCACATGTTTGAAATTCACATAATGGGCAAGAATTCACAGTGTACGACATACAGTGTATTAAGGGAAGTGTCCAATGTTAGCAACAGCACAGGTCTTTTTCTGTTGGATCATCATAGGTTTTTAGTCTTAAGCATAGTCATGTTAGGTAAATAGTGTTGTTGTTATTATTAAGTGCTATTAGTACCCAGTGGACCTCAACAACAGCATTATCTTCTAATATCACTACTCTTTTAGCCTCAGTGAGGTAAAGCAGGGAGACTGGACACCTCTGAGGACCAATCACATTCCCCAAAAGATCTGGAACTTGCAAACAGGTTGTTCTACGGGGAAAAGAAGGAATAAAAAAAAGGTTGTTTGTCCAGTGAATAATCTCAGGGGTGGAGGGCTCACCACTCCAGAGTCTAATCAGGCATGGAGTATGTTTTAACCATTTAACATCAGGGATTAGCTGTGTCCAACCACCTTTAGGGAATATGGAACTGTAGCACTATCATAACAAGTGCTCAAAGCTTCATCTCTAAGCAACCGTCATGCTGTATTATTATATGTGTTGACGTGTTCTTGTAATGAAATGGCTCTGAAGTGTGACTAAATGTATGAAATGGTGTGTAAAAGAAAGGAAGAGAAGAAAATAAGTTCTTGGTTTGACCTTTTACCTATCTGGTATGGTGTAAAGGGGTGTTAACGCAAGAGAAAGAAGTGAGGCCATTGGTTCCACATAAAAAGAGGAAATAGAAGATGTATGGGGAAAAAAGATTGATTATCTTCTGTGGAAAGACGAATGGACATTGTGCATCAAGGGTTAAGCATTGAGCCTTAAGGTCAAAGTTAAAAAGCAGATGTGGAGGCTGGAGAGAATGGATGAGGAAAGGTGATTGAATTATTTTGATGGAAGGAGCAGAAGCAAAAAGAAGAGAATGGGGCAGCAAATTAAGAAACATTTACAACATTTCTAGTCTGTAGAGAAGGAGATAAAAGCATGACATGATTAGCCAAAGAAAAGGTAGGTTTTAGTACAAAAGTGTCTACATTTGTATTCGATGATTAAATGTGAAAAATGTTAGACCAAGTTGAAAATGTTAATAAAGGAGACATGAAAAAGTGAGATCAGCAGAGGTAAGTAAGGAGAAAGAGAGAGGGGGGGGGGGGAGCACATGAGAAAAGGGAAAAGGAGCAAGCACTTGCCCTCTGCCCTTTTGAGAAAGGGAGAATAAAGATGAAAAGAGAAGGGAAAGAACTGGAGAGTCATCCGTCTTTGTTCGAAGAGTTTGATGTGACAAAGCGTGTCTGGATTAGAAAGAACATGAAGACACCGCAGGATCTACTCCCCCGACCTTTAAACACACATACTCACTACACACAGATCACACAGAAACACACTGCTGCCGTAGGTCAGGGTTACACTTGTGGCGAAAACGGGGGAAAAGTGACTTGTTTCTAGTTTAACCAATGCCAGTATGGACAGCTAATTGCATATTTGACTGGCTAGTTGAGATATTTGTTTAGGTGGCAAATTGAATTACTTTCCTACAGATGTAGCGATTCATTTCAGACAGTTTGAAACGCGAGGGCCGTGATTGGTACGGGATCTGCCCTCGCTCAAGGGAAAACCTCCAGCTTGACTTGAAACCGCCCCCGTGATAGATAAATGTAATTATAATGAAGCCAGCTGCAATGGATCATTGATCCACCAGGGGGTGCAGTGGGGTTCCACACTGGAGCTCATGTGAAATAAAGTCAGATACAGTACGCTGGATGTACAGCGGAACTTTGTTAAGATCCATATGTCACGGATATCATACTACTGTGCACATGTAATCATTTACAAATCATCACCATGTTGTTATTTAACAAAATAATTTCGTTATTCGAAAAAAAACGAACGGGAGGAAATGCAGCCCGGCTCTCGATTTCTAATCCTAATTTAATCATCATTTTCACCAAGATCATTTATGTTTATGTTCGCCGAATTGACATGAAATCACTGATACATATGAATATACTGTATTCAACTTCATTAAAACGTTATTAACGTGCCTAAACTCATTAATTCACCATGTATATTTTAAATGGAGCTTCGTCGGTCGATCAGGATCCCAAAGCGTAGCGGAGGGATCCTCATCTGCATGACGGGTGTTATTTTCCCCATAAGGAACAAGTCGCTGCAAATTATCCCGCTTATTACATAGCCACATTCTCAACAAAGTAACGACATGACTCCCAATATTAATTTAAATACTTTTATGGATTTAGAAAATGTTTTTATTGATTTAAAAAATAGTTGTATGTATTGATTTAAATTGACATGCATCCGCTAAGAAAAATAGTCCGTTGTTACCGTTTTTTAAACAGTCTGAATGAAACGGCAGCTCTCAGCTGTGTATTTACACAACTAATGGCCCATCAACCAACTGTAGGTTACTCTGAGTGACCATGTATGTGACTAGCTTACAGTTAGTGACGTAACAACACCATAAAAGCTGGTGGGTTGAAAGCAATACGGGAGGTAAAAATAACTAGTGGCTTTTATGATTTTAGGTATAAAATGTTATGTAATTCAGGCTTATAGTTCACCCTTCTCTAAAAGCCTTCAACAATGACAATATTCATAGTAATTTAATAAATCCTTCCAACACACATTGTAAAAAATAGCCTACTGTAAGTTAAGAAATCATTCCAATATGTAAATCTTCTGATGTAACAACAATAACAATATAAATAGTAACATAGCTGAACATGGTATTGCACATTTAGCTTTGAGTGTTACTGACCTGAGATGTTTTTATTACATGAATTAAGGTGACTGAGGCTTTTTAACATACAGGGATGCAAACTCATCAGGTATGAAAAAGGTGACAAGGATCCGAGCCCCCGGCTCCCCCAGCCCACGGAATAACAGAGGATTTTAGCAGTCAGAACAACTAAAGCAGCAGTGTTAATAATAACAGAAACGCCAAAGAGTCACATCTAATAGAAATATATAAAAGCATTTATTTTTAAATTGTGTAGCAGTCAGTTTATAATTTTGGCAGCACTGTTGAAACATTTTGAAAATGTATTTTCATGCCTCTGTGCAAGGCTTAAGTCTTTCTATCTTTATAGCCACATGGTGTAAAGTAACTAAGTTCATAAACTCAACAAGTACTATACTTGGGCACAATTTTGAGATACTTGTACTTTATTTAAGTATTTCAATGTTTTGCTACTTTGTTCTTCTACTCCACTACAGTTCAGAGGTACATGGTGTACTTCTACTCCACTCCATGTATTTAATACCTTTAGTTACTTTACAGATGTGGATGAATGATGTGAAATATAATCAAGTGTTAATTCCGACTTTAGTTCCACCTGCAGTAAATCCACAAGCTACCCTGCAGTATACAAAGTCATTCAAACTAGCTGCACCTTTACCAGCTTTGAGAACACTTTCATGATCAATCATTATAAAACATATCATATCTATTATTCTGAAATGGACCAATCTGCACAATGACTACTTTTACTGTCGCTACTTTCACTATATTTTGATGATAATACTTTTCTACTTTTACTTGAGGATCATTTTGAATGCAGGACTTTTACTGTAACAGAGTATTCCTACACTCTGATACTTCTACTTTTACTCAAGTACAAGATCTGAGTACTTCTACTTTTACTCTAGTACAAGATCTGTGTGCTTCCACTTTTACTCAAGTACAAGACCTGGTGCTTCTACTTTTACTCAAGTACAAGATCTGAGTACTTCTACTTTTACTCTTGTACAAGATCTATGTGCTTCTACTTTTACTCAAGTATAAGATCTGAGTACTTCTACTTTTACTCAAGTACAATATATATATACTTATACCACCTCTGTTTATAGCCTATGAAAAAAACTATTAGAAATAGAAGGCTAAAGCTAACGCTAGCAGATAGTGACAATGTATGCTAGCTAGCTCAACGATTCATTAAATAATATTGCCACAGAAAAACTTTTCAGTTCACATCACGCTCTGCCGCTCCGACAGGGAGCTATGCTCTGAACACCTGAACGGCCCGTTCTAACAGCTGTTCACCAGCGGTCCAGTCTGTGCCACAGTGACTCCGGACGCGCAGTTAATATTAACGAACGCACGTAGGTAATGTAGCTTCTGAAGCTAGACCATCATGTCGGAGCAGCAGAGCCTTATTATACATCCATGAGCAGAGCCGACAGGCAGGAAGACTCGAGCACACAGCTCGCACTTCATTATAATACATAAAAAAAGAACACCATGCGTGTCATTATGGCACATAACAGCTCACGGCCGCAGATTACTCCGGGTCCCAGACCCCCCCATACCCCAAAAATATTTTTATTGCAGATCTACATGAATCACACAAAAGACTTATTTTGGATTCAAAACGGTGAATTTCACTGAAAGGTGACAAGTTTGCATCACTGAACATAGACAGAGCACAACTGAAACATAACATCTGAGATGTAACATAATACACTTTTTGGGGTTGCTTGGGATGTGAGGAGTGAGGGACACGGCTTAGAACGGGCGTGTCGCCTGGCAGGACAAGAGAGTGTGTGTACCAGTCTGCCTTGATCTATGAATTCATGTCCGTGACACTCACTGCTGCCCACAGCTGTTTTATAGAAGGAAATTCCTTCACTTCATGAAAGTATTTTAACCACACACACCTCTACACACACATGATTGGTGTTATTTTCCCCATAAGGAACAAGTCGCTGCAAATTATCCCGCTTATTACACGGCCACATTCTCAACAAAGTAACGACATGACTCCCAATATTAATTTAAATGCTTTTATGGATTTAGAAATAGTTTTTATTGATTTAAAAAATAGTTGTATTGATTTAAAAAATAGTTGTATGTATTGATTTAAATTGACATGCATCCGCTAAGAAAAATAGTCTGTTGTTACCGTTTTTTAAACAGTCTGAATGAAACGGCAGCTCTCAGCTGTATATTTACACAACTAATGGCCCATCAACCACAGCTCTCTCCCCCCCTCACCCCTGATCTTTCTTCTCCAGCAGCTAAATTAACTGTAGGTTACTCTGAGTGACAAGCTTACAGTTAGACACAACACTGTCATTGCAAGTGACCCTCAGTTAGTTGACTTTTATGTTCAACTGCTAAATTCGTTACTGATAAAAAAGGGCTTCTACTGTACCTAATATAATGTAAACATTTACATTATGATTATTTAATATATAAAGACTATATATTATTGAATTACAAGATTAAATATACTTTAGTTGATCTAAAATATTGATGTGTTCAAATGCTCTTCAAAACACAACTGAAAGTCCATGAAACTTGTCTTTCTGTATTTGTGAATGAAGCGCCATCTCCTGCCTGATTAAAACCTGAAATTGAAAATCTGGCAACGCCCTCTTGGAAAATAGTGGGAGGGCTTAACATTCCTCTATACTGGTCTTTGGCAGGTGGTAGGCAGGAAGCTGTAAGCTGGAGTCTGAAATGAAGTGCTACATCTGTATATCAATTATTCTGAATGTTTATCCATGCAATATGACCTATGCAATATGTTTTCAGTATGTATGTGAGGATTTTATAGATAAAGAATAAGGCCTGACAAAATCTAATGACAGACATGTATAACATTAAGGTTGCCAAGGTTGGTCTTAAATTGGAAGGCAACTTTAATAAGCGTCTCAAGGATTTGTATCAATTTCTCTGGATAAATGTGGTCATTCCAATGGGAAATACATGGTTAGGTTGTGAAGTATTACGTATAAAAAGATGATATCTGCAATGTGGTAAGCTCTTAACATTATCATCAGGAGCATCTTGGGAGACCTAGAGGAAAGGCCACGGGGTCATTAAAATCAAAGTGTTTATCCCCCGGGGAGTATTAATGAGCTTAGCAGTTTCAGAGTGCTCTGCCTATTAGATCACAAAAGCAAAGAGAAAGCTCAGTGTCCATTATGATTCATCAAACTAAATCAATATCTTGGAAAACCTTATGCACCTATTATGACACAATGGAAAAGTCGAACGTATCGGACTTCATGATATAAATTGCACGCAAATCAGTTGTCTTTTAGACCTCTTTAAAAGTATTATCTTAATAATGTGAATGAAACAGCAATTTACTGGGGCGCATTAAAGTTAACCAAATCTTTTTTAAGTAGAAGATGTTGTCAGTGCTTTAAATGACTGAGGCACATTTTTCTCACATGTTATAGTGTCCTGTTGACACCAAAGGAAAGAGGAACATTTTTAGGAGTTTTAGCAAAAGTGGGAAAAAGAATCTAATCAGTAAATGTCATTGCAATGTATCAATTAGATTCTTCTGTTCACTATGCCGGAGTGCTCAATTTGACCCAACAGAGGTGTAAGACATGGGTCACAGCAGTGTTGTAGTCAAGTCACCAATTCACGAGTCCAAGTCACTCTCGAGTCACCACTCTTCGAGTCCGAGTCCAAGTCCGAGTCACCCAAGGAGTGTCTGAGTCGAGTCCGAGTCATCATTACCTGTGTTCGAGTCCCCTAAGAAGAGTCCAAGTCAAGTCTGAGTCACCCAAGGAGTGTCCAAGTCGAGTCCGAGTCAAGTCCGAGTCCGAGTCATCATTACCTATGTTCGAGTCCGAGTCCAAGTCCGAGTCACCTAAGAAGAATCCAAGTCAAATCTGAGTCACAAGTCTTCATGTATTAACCTTTGTGGATATATGTGTTGAAACGTAGCTGCTCCTCTACATTGCTTTTATACTGTCGTTATACTAATCTGTCTATTGAACTGCTGTGAAGCGAGTTTGGCTACAATTATTGTAATAGGTGCTTTAAAAATATAAAGCTTATTACTAATATTAATATTGTAAATGACCTTTAATATGTCTAACTATATTTAAAATGAGTTACCTTTTAGAGAAGTGATTATATTTGTATGCCAATATTTTCCTATGGTAAAGTTTTTGTTTTGCACTTTTATTTTGATAGTAATAAGATCGGAACTCTTATTTTGAAGGAACTTTTACGGTTAAGGTTTACTGATAAAGATTTAGTATGGAAGCAAACAAGAGACAGAAGTATTTGAATTTTATTAGACACCGAATATATAGCATTGAAAATAATTACTTTGAAAATCATTTATCTGAATGTTTTTGCTCCGAATTTACCTATGTGAAATAAAAATGGAAAAATTCAAGTGAAAAAAATTTGAATGTTCAAATTCAGATCCCAAAATGTTGACGTCAAAAGATTCGGTGTATAAAATTTGATTTCCAAAATTGCGATGCAGCATCATCCGGGCTACTCAAACAGGATAAACCATTGAGCCCTAATGCAATCAAACCGAGTTATGGCCTATCAGAGCACGGCTTTGTCAGTCATGTGATCACAACAACCCGGGAGAAAAATGACGGAGAACAGTGGGGCTCGCCGCTCGGGTAAGTAACTCTCTTCCTCTCTTCAACAATACGTTGACGTTAGCTAGTCTATTTTATGCTATAGTAGAGCATAGCGAATTTAAATGAACCTTAACAATGCATACAGTAACCTAACTAGCAAACTAACTATCTAACGTACAAGGATGACCTTATTTTAGCAACCTCGCACAGAAGCCTTTAGGTATACAGTAGCATCCCACTTAATGTTTTACAGTCTTGGATGCTACGCATAGCATCGTTAGCACAGATGGAGCTATGATTGCTCAAATGCTAAGCCAACTCTAAACATTCATTAACGTTAGCTTAATAAAAACAACAGTAACATAACATAAAGTATGCAGGGTTGACTTACCGAAGAAACTGCATTCATGGACGGTCTGTTTTAACCGTAGATAAATCCTATATTTGCATGACGAATAGTCCACCAGGAACCAACACAACAAACACGGCCGAGTTCAAGTCGTGTTCTCCTCATGAGCTGAGCCGCTGTAGCATCACAGAGCCAATGGAGCTAACGGAGCTAGCAGTGAGACAGACGAGCTAGGAGAAGCAGTCCCGTTGTCATGAAGGGGGAATCTAACTATATACAGAATATTTTTTTGTGGATCCAGGCTAGAAACATGTTAATTTTCTGATTTTAAGTTGGACATTTTAAAATAGGGTCTGCGGGAATTGCTCCCATCTACATCCATCGCCTACAGTTTGCAGCATTGGGCTTCACCGCACTGTCCCGGGGTTCGCCGCTTGGCTCTGATAGGCCAGAAATTGGTTTGATTGCATTCGGGCTCGATTGCTTATCCTGTCTGAGTAGCCCGGATGATGCTGCATCGCAATTTTTGACGTCGAATTTTATACACCAAATTTTTTGACATCGAATTTTTAACACTGAAATATTTGACGTCGAATTTTTTCACTTGAATTTTTGGGATCTGAATTTGAATATTCACATTTTTTTAACTAGAATTTTTACATTTTTATTTCACATAGGTAAATTCGGAGCAAAAAAAATTCAGATACATGATTTTCAAAGTAATTATTTTCAAAGCTACAAATTCGGTGTCTGATCAAATTCAAATACTTCTGTCTCTTGTTTGCTTCCATAATTTAGCCCCAGAAAGCACATGGCTACTTAGCATGCAAAATGATGTCATTCTGCATGCTAAGTAGCCATGTGCTTTCGTGTTATCGGCTGAATCTTTATTTATTGATTAGATCACGTTACTCTGATGATAGTGTTCAAGACAGCCTATATGCCTGAACTCGATCCTTAGAGTAATGTGTTACGGAGCCTTCTCTTCAATATTGTTTCCGCATAACGAGCATTTTGCGCTGCTCTTTTCCAATGTGGAAGCAGAATGTGTGAAAGCATACAGCACGATGCGGGGTGTGTCTCTAGACATCTCTAGACTGGAATAGCGGGGCCCAGTACGTGAACTCGCCTCACAGGTGCACACGCCAGGATAGAGGACATCAGCCTCCAGAGAAAACTTGCTCGAGTCCGAGTCCAAGTCGGAGCGTCAATGTACAAGTCGAGTCCGAGTCATCGTGGGGGGAAAAATTCACTAGTCCGAGTCCAAGTCATCATATGCGAGAATTCACGAGTCCGAGTCCAAGTCATCGTGCGCGAGAATTCACGAGTCCAAGTCCGAGTCGCGTCAATCAGTGCGCGAGTCCGAGTCGAGTCACGAGTCCCGAAAATTGGCACTCGAGTCCGAGTCCAGGACTCGAGTACTCCATCTCTGGGTCACAGCAATCGTTTAAAATCATTTTTATGAGGGACTCGCAAAATGTCATTGTCATTGTTAACTGAGATTCTGTTAACAGTGGGACAAAAGTAGTAAAAAATAAATATCACCCAGATGACACAAAAGCTTATCTATTTTGCATGAGCATAATTGACAAAAGTCATTAAAATGTTGGTCTTAACTAAAGTTTTTACCTAATTTAATGTCAAAAAACACAAAACCTTTCTTAGATTTGTCAGTATAAGGCAAGTGTGGACTGAATGGCTGTTATTGCGAGAAATTGTTCTCAAACAATGTGGGACATACTGACCTGGACATCCCACAAAATAATTACTTTAACTTACTAACAAAAAATAACTAACTAATCAGTGTTTATGCTGGTAGGCACCCCAGATAACCAAATGTGTATGCAAAAGCACTGAAAGGCAACTTTTTTAAATTGTAACAGGTGGTTTACTGAGCAGTACATATTTCGCATAATGAAAAATAAAATGTACCAAACCAAAAACACTATTTGTCGGAAGGAAGACAGGTGTCAAACTGGATGTGTCTGTGTGTCTTTTGTCTGAGGGCCTTGGGGTCTTACCATCCCGGTGGTGTCCTCACTGAGGGGGGGTTCAGAGTCTGTCGGCTGGGGGCTGAGCGCTGAGTCACTGCTGCTTCTCACCAACAGGGGGGTGTCTGTAGAAAACACAAGAAAACGCACACATCTGATATATGTAGTGTTTTGTTTTTTCTATCGATGCCTACCATTAAAGATCAATGGCAAAGTCATAATGTGTACTCTTCAGTTGTTTTTTCTCTAAAAATGACACACATCCAGATCAACAAAAGGAAGCACATTTGAGATTAGTAACAGCATTGCTCGTCTATACTTTTGCAAATGTCACCACAGCCTCACAAAAGTAGTTCCATAGCTGGGTTCAAAGTTGTTCTAAGCAGAAGCAGAGATGTATGTTCATAAAGTGTGTCTGTTTACAGTGGATAACTAGCGAAAATGTTTAAAGCAGATGTGGTACACTACAGTCTGTAAATCAGTCCTTTCTCTCCTTCCTTTGTTTATTATCTTTTAGGAGGTATCTGCAGGAGGAATGTAATGACTTTCCAATAACCACTCACTAAACAGCAGTTTTGTTGCAGAAAAATAACTTCAATGTATGACTTGCAACAATATTTACTACCCGAAATTTAAAAAAATATTCTGCTTTAATCCATGTTACATCTGCTATATTTGTTCAAGCTGTGCTCAGTTAAAAACCAGATTAACCTGGATCTCTGTCATTCCAATATGACACTGAGTGACTACTTCCTGTCAGACTGTTAATGGAACAAGATATATGATGGAAAGTAAAGAGAAAGAATAATGCAGAAATATTTTTTATTAAAGGCTTGAGAAAATCTCAACAGTAAGTGTACTACTGTTGTACAAGTGTGTGTACTGTATAAACACACACACACACACACACACACACACACACACACACACACACACACACACACACACACACACACACACACACACACACACACACACACACACACACACACACACACACACACACACACACACACACACACACACACACACACACACACACACACACACACACACACACACACACACACACACACACACACAACTGCCTTAAAATTGCTAATGCTATTTTTGAAGGAGTCACAGTTCAGCTAAATTCATGTCTAATAATAATCTTTCAGATGACAAGATACAAACCCTGAGCCGGTCCTGCCACACTTCAGAGAGAGTTTGTGTGCGCTTCTTTTTAAGAGTGTCAAAGCACGATGATGTAGGAAGAGAGAGGAGAGAAGAATGTTTTTATGTTGCTCGGTTGACAAAATAAATGTCCACTCTGTCAGTGCAGCGTGCCAGTGACATCAGTCCAAGCTAGGGATGCCAGCGATTATTTGATTTTTCGAATATTCATTACAGTCTCCATAATCGAAAATTATTTTTTTTAAATTCGATTTTATTTATATATTTTTTTATTATTATTTATGTTTTTCCTTTTTTTCCTGGCTTACTTTCAACCAAAATATAGACTAATGCTAATAATAGTAATAGTATTAATAATTGTAAATGGCAATTGATCACACCACCAGTTTGTTTTACTGTAAACTTGGGCGGCGACGAATAATCGATTAATATTCGCCAGGGCTGTCCGATTTTCGAATTTGATCATGGTCAGTTTCTGGCATCCCTAGTCCAAGCCAAAGTGCGTTTAAAACAAAAAAAAGAAGCAAATGCCCACATTTAGTGTAATAAATGATCCTTATAACATGTTATCAACAACATGGAAACTGCAGCTCATAGAGCATGTGACTTAGAGCATGGTAGCACAATAGTTTGCATTGGGGTTCTTTGAGGCAGCTGCAGGTTTTTTACATTCCATGTCATTTAGCTAGTGCTTTTATCCAACGCTACTTACATAGAGCATACTTCTAAGCGGTAAAAAGGCCTACAGGAGTCATTCTGGAAAGCTTCTAACCCTCCAATTGGTAGAGGTCTATAACTGCCCACATCTGTGTCTTATTTTATAAGATTTGGAACATGCTTAGATGTGACCAGCTGCAGCTCTTGGTCGGTCAAAACATTCACCATCATTTTACAGTGTTCGCTCTATGAGAATGGAACTGGGCATGGAAGATAAACAATTTGTGGAGTTGCTTATGTGTGATGTTTTGCTACGAGATATCCCTGAAACACGAAAATACTTCATGTGGTATTTTAACACACATTTAGCCTTATACAAATATTGTGCTTCCTTTGATTTGGATAGACATAAACGAAGTGCTTTGTCAAAAGTGCCATAATTAGACATTACCATCTCTATGGAAACTACTGTAAGTCGACAATCTTTTTTTCTTCATAATTAATAGTGTGATATGACTGGTGGGCAGCGGACATTTAGAAAAGGATAAAAGTCTAACGAAGATGGAAAGCATGAAGCTAAAATATTCATTATGTAAATGAAGCCTAAGGGTTTTCATTACTGCTTCTTTTAATCATCCAATGTCATTACCCATGAGACATTTATGTATCCCTGACCATATCTGTTGATTACATAGTGTTATCAGTGAACTCATTCTTGAATGTTGTTTGTGTAGATGTGTGTGTGTTCATTAGGCCTGTAAGGAGCACATGTGTGAGAAGTTAATGTATGATGAACCCTTTCTTTAATATCCCTTCAGTGAGCACACTGGTGTTCATGTGCCCAAATGGCCAATAAATGTCCGATGTGCAGTTCTCTGTGTGCATATGATAGTGTCTCCTTCTCCACATCCCATCAGCACACTGCATAAAATCATCATTTAACCACAGCTGACGGATGAGGCGCACCACACTATTGCCTGTGCTTCTGCTGGAGCTTGAAGAAATAGTGAAATTGCGGGAAAAGTCAACAACGCAGAAAGCTATCCAAATAAATAACATTTATAGCATATGATCCGTGTGTTGCACCGCCAATCCTCATATCTACCATCCCCATTCATAGGGTCCATAAATCCATATATACATTAAGACCATTGTCATGTTAGCCTCTATGGTTCCACTGGGAATTGAATGAGAAAGGTGGGGGGGGGTGAGGGTGAGGGTGGAGGGAACCTCTCTATGAGTGGACTACTCAGAACACATGCCAAATGATATTTGTAGGGTCGTATATTGATTGTCACAAAATGGACCCTAGGTGCTCTTAAGACTGGCTGGGGGTATGGATTACATCAAACCCCATATGAATTCATCTTTTCAAAGAAAGGCAATGAAAGACGGATAAATGGACAGAGGACAAAGGGATGTCAAAATGAGAAATAGATATATAAATGAAGGGACTAACAAAGGAGAGGATAATAAGGGAGATACAAAGAACATGTATATATATATATATATATATAAAAAGGTGGCTGGGTTCAAAATTATAGAAATGAAGGGAGATAAAAGAACAATAAATTCATAAGAAAAATTGTTAAGACAAAAAAGAAAGAAGCCTTTGGATCAAATTGACTTCCAAGCTATGACATATTGGTTCGCTGCAACATATCACCTTCCCAGTGCTTCCCTGAAGCAGACATGTCAAGACACCAAACCAGAAGTGGCGAAAATGTTGCACTGTATTTAGGGACATACAGTGATATCTTTCTGTCCATTTGCCTGTATCGAAGTTCGATGACCTAGTAATCCCCCATACCCTATTTGACTGCAGTAATACTACTATTCCCAGCTGAACTATATGCCATTCACAGTAAGCCATGACAGTGTGACAGTAGGCCAGCAAGAACAATATCAGGAACCCTGAAACTGAAGAAGCCAAATTCAGATCAATGTATTGTCCTTATTTACACCTGTGCCTTTCCTACTCTGACATGTCAAAATGTATTTTGTGAAGAAAGGCCTATATATCAGACTTTGTTTAAATCAAGCAGCTTAAATAACAAAGCATTAAATGAACTTTAGACCACATCTGAATTGATGTAAACTATTTGTCGGGTTGGGCATTAGATAGACAATATATCACTATATGTTTAAAAGCATCAGTAAAGTATACAAATATTGTTTTAGATTTCTGATTCTAATACAGTATGTCTTAAGTGTTTTTTGTTCATTTAAAGGCTGCATTACAGTAAGTGAAATCATGTTCTGAACTTACCCAACTGTTCAAGCTGTTCGAATGATTTCTCTTTACCTAATTAGCGATTACATACACAGTGCTGATGATTATTTATCAAAAAACATGTTTTCGTTGTTAAACGTCAAGAGTCAACGCTGCAATATTGCCAAGTATGGATAGAGTGTTTGATTATCTCCATTTAGCCCAACCCCAAGTATTTGACAAAAGGCATTTATGCATTGCTTTTATTAACGGTAATATTTTTAGCTAAAACCATTACAGCAGCTACATAAGTTGTGTAAAGTTTACCACATGAAACAATACAGCATTCTTCTCTACCCATTGTGCTGCTGACAATGTATCATAGTTAGATACTACTCGGTTTCTGATTATGTTCGTTATTGATGTCTTACTTTATTGAAGTTTTATGTGAACTAGTTGTTAACAAATACAAAAAAATAAGTTAAGGGACAGAGAACGGAAGACAGTGAGAAGCAGAAACAATTAGTAAGGCAAACGGAGAAAGAGACTTGTAGAGACAGTGAAAGAGAAACAAGTGGTTGAGACGGCGATCAAGGCCTCAGTCTGACCTTCCCACTCTGACAGTGATAGTCTCCAGATCTCCCTTACTTCTAATCTGCCATGACAGTCACACATTACAACTAATCTCTGCTGACAGGCGGCCATAGTGAAACAGACTAAACTTCCTGTCTTAACGGTGTCTGGATCATACAGCTTCACTCAGGAAGGTCATACAAGATGAAATGTCAATTATGTCAGAACTAGTAGTATCTGTACAAGATACACGATTGTTGTTGTCATATCTAAAGTATGTGAAATTAGATCTCATGCAAGGAGTAAAGGGCAAATGTTACTTAAGATATGGTTTTTGATAAGCGTGGTAGTCCTTGAGCTCAACATCGTTTAAGCTAAATAAGAAATTACTATGCCATCAAAAGCGTGGAAAATAATGAAACTGGCTAATAGAATACAACCTACAAGAGATGGATGAGCATTATCACACTTCATTTGCCATATTAATGACATTTTGAAAACAACCTTGACAGATTGTGTTTAAATGTCATCTGGATGGATGGAGCAACAGAGCATATATGGAGTCTATAATTCAAAACTAAAGGGAGTGGAGTCTGTGATTAGCGCACGGCGGGTTTTGGAGAACTGTAGGTACAAGTAATCCATCACCGCCATGGTTTGTTATGTTAAGGCAAAATTAGATTTGGACAAGTTACTGTGACAGCTTTAAGCCCTCTCACACTAACATCTACAGTACCTCAACTGCATAAGCACTTGACTTGACATAAGACAGAAAGAAATGAGGGGAAAGAGGAGCCAGAGAGAGGTAGAGAAAGGTCATTCAGATAGTAAACAGTTAGCAGACGCAGACATCACAGCTGGTTCTGCCGCCGCCTGACGTTACACATACACTTCCTGTCCTCTCTTCATCTGATTCTCTTTCATCCCCATCTCATTCTGCATCTCAGGGACGGTGGTGCCAACATTCGAGCTCTTGTTTTCAATCACTGGCCTGCAGAACTTGGCCATCACATCTGGACCTTTTATCTGCACTGTAATTCAAAGGTGGCCTCGTTCCTAATAAAACATGGTTCTTAGCTCTCAAAGGATATTTAAGAATATTTTGTACCCAGTAGAGTGGAGCAGTGATATTTGTGTAGGCCGATGCAAGAGTTTGCATCGCAAGGGCTCCCTTGACTAAAAGCAGTTAGATTTTTCTATTGGATTTTGGAATATTATAACAAATAATCTCTTACTCCAGCTTGAAGCACAAATACAATTGCCAGATGTAAATAGCTAATGTAATGCTAGGAGTGAACTACATCATTGGTCGCATGACTTCACGTCGACCCCTCTAAGCTAAAGGTGGACTTGTGTTCGGCCAAATAACGTTTAGTAGTCTCATTTGTAAGCAACCGCTTATTTCAATCTTTAGACGTTCAACAGTGGGGTGTTTTTTCAGTTGACTTTAACTCAAAGGAGCCCTGAAGTGCTAAAATGCTAATTTATAATCCAGGTGTAGGATTAATACACCACTATATAAGTGGTCAAACCTGTACTTCATTATATATTCATTTCATTCTGAATTGAATGATTATAACAATATGGTTATGGTTATAAGTTTTGAGACTTCACTTCTGTCCTTTTACCAACACGGCCTAGCAGTCAGCCTCCATCTAAAGTCAGTCCCAGTGAAGCTGTTTCTCGTCTAACATCACTTTTGACATTGCCCTCTTCATGCACTGACCTACAGATTATACCTAAAAGGTTGGAACAGAGATTCCCTCAAGATATATTTTTCCTTTGAAAAAGCATTTAGACCATGTGTCAGTTACTGTAACCTTGATATTACAAAGTCCAAGAAACAGAGTTGGGATTTCTTTCATAACTTTACCTACTTTCAAGGTGCATGGTTTTAAGAGAAAGTCAGGAGAGGATTAAGAACACTTGTGTTGTTTTTATACTACACACTCATGGAGTGTTGATCTCTTTATTGATAGATAATGTTGTGTGATGCATAGGGCTGCAACGATTAGTCGACATAATCGACGACGTCGATCATAAAAATTCGTCGACGCGGAATTTTAGTGTCGACGCGTCGTATAAAAACAATCAGAGAGCCGGTAACGTTAATTCAAAACTGCGCAAATGTTCATTTGTAACTGCAATGCACTACAGGAAGTGCTGGGGGCAGTATACTCTCCATTGTCTGCCATGACTGCATTCTGTACTAACAACAAAGAAGAAAGAATACGAACGATGGCGGAAAGGAGAGAGAATGAGGGTGATGAAGAGCTCAAAAAAGCGAGACCGAGAGTTTCGAAAGTGTGGGAGTATTTCACAGACGACAAGCCAAAGAAGTCAGTGAAATGCAGAATTTGTAAAGGGGAATTGGCATTCCACGGCAGCACTACAGTGATGCACGAGCATTTAAAACGCAAGCACCCTGGAACCGTGAGGACTGCTACTTTGGATCATGGGTAAGTTTGAGCAAGTTAGCCATAGTCATGTTTACGTTAGCTTACATGTTGGAAAACAGAACGTCTCATGGTTAATGCTTGCTAAGCAAACGCTATTTCAGTTATGTTGAGGCTGCGTGTCCACCAACGAGCTGCTAAACAGCGCCAAGCTTACAGCGTAGTAGAGCACACTAGAGCTTTATGGACGCTGTAATTAATTCCAAACTTAAAATAATAATTAACAAGGGTCTGCGAAATGACAAGAATAAAATGCGATTGAATTGATCCTGGGACTGGACAACAGGGTGACATTCACAGGTGTGCAGACTTGAGGTAAAACATGCACTGGAGCCCGGAAAAGGAGCCGTGCCCACAGGAAGCAGAGATGGAGGGTGTGACAGAAATAATCGTTAGATTAGTCGACTAATCGAAAAAATAATCGACCGATTAGTCGACTACCAAAATAATCGTTAGTTGCAGCCCTAGTGATGCAATGACAAATGCCAGAACATAACTGATGGTTAGTTCATTGCTCTCTAGAGAGCAGGTATAATACATGTCAGCACATTTCTATGGCTCGGATAAATACAGTTTAATATACCTTGAGAGTACAAAGGGTGACAAATATCCTGCTTTTACAACTTTGTAAAATAACATTCTTTTGCAAATACCCTTGGAAAGAACACATAGTACTAAATCAGGTTTAATACTTTAAAGGAAAGAACGGAAAGAGTTACCAAATGACAAAGCCTCACTCCTAATACTATACTATGTGCAAAGAAAAGAAAATTCCGCATGTCAAGATTAGAGTGGGGCTATACCAAATACAGACCTTAAAAAGAAAAAATGACTCACTGGACTTGAGGACGGAGGAATTGACTTCAATCTCTCCCCCTGCGATTGGCTGGAAGACGGAGAGCTCTGATTGGTAGACATCAGGGCTCTGCGCTAACCTTGTGTTAGCTACACTCCTTTGCTGGGCTTCCTGTTCCTCATACACCGCCATCAGCTACAAGTAAAGAAGAAATAAAACATAAAATGTAGATGATTATTTGTTTTATTTTATTTATTCTGTTCATCATTTTGAGCACAGCATTTAATCAGAGTGTAGCAACAGGATATCTATTAAAATATTCCTATGTAACTCCACTCACAGTCTCTTGACTCACACTGAAAGAGAAGATACTTCTATACACTTTATCCACTGCAATTCACATATATTTCACAGTACAACGCAATACCAAAGGCAACATGAACACACAAAGACAACATCCGAACAGAGGCTAGCAAATTGGGAGTAACCCTGGGCTCAATCTGACATAAATGTACCTTCATGTACTTAATTTTTTTTTAACTTGAGTTATATGTTGCCGTTATCAACAGCAGTATGATTACAGTAACAGAATAAAGAAAAGCCACTTCAAAATGCCTATCTTTGGAAGCATATTGCAGTAATTGACAGAGTTGACATGAAGGAAAACATGCTTAGACACGTAACTGCACTTAATTTAACATGTTAAAACTATTGGCATATTTTGCATTTAGCAACAGGTGTATTATAACAGTTACAGAAGGTTAGGCTAAAGGACAAACTACAATTTTCTTTTTATGATTGTAAGAAACCACAGTAAATAAAATCCTGTTGTAAATGTGTGTCTTTTTTTTCTACACCATTTCTGTTACCTTGTGGATGAGGACGCTATAGAGCACGTCCAAGGAGCCCAGCATTCCTGCGACAGTGTGTGTCTACTGATTAACAGCGGCTTCCATTCGGGTCTGTCTCTGCGTGTGTGTGACGCGCTGCTAGCTCCAACTGTGTTATATAGCTGAATCCCTGTCTATTGAGCATTACACTGAGTCTGCGTTTAACCTTACATAGCACAGAGCGTGTCAACAAAGTGTTCTAGGGGTCTCCACGTAAAGCCTGAATAGACCTGTGTGTGTGTGTGTGTGTGTGTGTGTGTGTGTGTGTGTGTGTGTGTGTGTGTGTGTGTGTGTGTGTGTGTGTGTGTGTGTGTGTGTGTGTGTGTGTGTGTGTGTGTGTGTGTGTGTGTGTGTGTGTGTGTGTGTGTGTGTGTGTGTGTGTGTGTGTGTGTGTGTGTGTGTGTGTGTGTCTATAGTGGCCAAGAGTAAAGAAAGGGGACTTTGCCAGTAAAGCCAGAGGCTTCCTGCTACACTGGAACCATCATCAAGTACGCAACATACAGTTATACAGACCGAAGCACACATGCGTGCAAACAGACACAAACTGTATAAAAGTATGTGTAGCAGTGCACAAACACACACATACTGTAGATGTGAGTCACTGCACTTCGATTTTACTGGCTGTCTCTTCTGCACAAGAAAGCAAAAAAAAACAACGC
This sequence comes from Notothenia rossii, assembly GCF_949606895.1. Taxonomy (NCBI): domain Eukaryota; kingdom Metazoa; phylum Chordata; class Actinopteri; order Perciformes; family Nototheniidae; genus Notothenia; species Notothenia rossii. Next base: position 71,354,401 of record NC_136904.1, read on the forward strand.
CGACATTATGAAAATGTAATTCTAAAGTGTAAAGTGATGCCAACATTTTAAACTAAAAGCTTATGTAGGAGCGAGAGCAGAGAAGTCCAGAGACTGCATCTTTTTTTCTTTCTTTTTTTCAAGGCCGACCTGATGATTAAAGCAGATTTTTACTGTAAGTTTCTGCACGGGGTGTTTGATACATTAGGAACTGGAGAAGCAAAAGAAAAGGTCTTGGTCTTTCTAACTCCGTCTTGATCTTTCTCTGAAAAAAAAAGTAATTTTCTAGCCACTTAAATGTTACTTTGTGCACCTGCAGGCCCTATGGCACTGGTGACAGGTGGAACTGAGTGTTGAGGCACTTATTCTCAAAGGCTTCTCCTTGATCTGTTGTGGCTTGGATTGTACCTCGTTTTGATTTGGCTTTGGACCAAAGCCTTCAGCGAATTAAATTGTAAATGTAACAGGAAAAGCTAAATAGTGAAACTTAACATCAAGCTTTACTTAACCTTGTGTGTTTTACGGTAGATAAATATACTTTATGTGTGCCCTTTCCATTCCAGGCACACAGCAGAATAATATCGAGTTATACAATATCGCACCTTTCTTTTCCCCTTCTCATCCATATATCACTATTCGGCACCAACGTCTCTCACACATTCATGTTCTGTCACATTCCCAGTTTCCATCTAACACACATCTTTCTCATCGTCTATCTCTATCTTCAGTCTTATAATGAACAATCATCTGACTTTTGCTTTGCTTTTCCTTGAAACTTGCTTGATGTAAGGTGCATCTTTTTATTTTTCCTCAATATCCATTCCCCATTTCTGTTTTTAAAGTTCATCTCTTTACATTTCAACACTTAAATTACACCTTCTGTCCAAGTGTAAAACCTTTCTTTGGTTGTGTTACCATAAGTGACTTCATTTAAAGACAAATAGATCGTATTTGCCCCTTTCTGTCAAGCTGCTCTGTCGCAAAGTATTGTCCAATGGATCAACCTTTTATAAAAACATATTAAGTCTCGAGTTCTATGATCTGAACAGGGAAATACTAATTGATCAAGTCTGGGGAACAGGGTCCCAGGATTCAATAAGGTTGGTCTGAACCAGTCAATCCTTAAGAGGACATATTCAGCACCTCTTTTCACCCTCTGTCTGAAACCAGAGCCCAGTCTGCTCTGATTGGTTAGCTGGCCGGCTCTGTTGTGATTGGTCAACCACTATTAGATGTCCCGCCCATTAGCCTATTACGTCAAATGTGTGATCGTAGCAAATAGAAGAGTGGGTGTTACATAATGATGTCACTATGTTACAGAAGAAAACAAAAGAGCCTAATGGAGGCATTTCAGGCAAGGGGGGGGGCAGTGTGTGGAGGTAACTTTGGGATTTGAGCCTTTGCAGACCATTTAGATGCACAACATCCTATAAAACAGACTAGAGGAAAGAGAAAAGCATAATAGATTCAAGATTCAGAGGTTTATTGTCATATTGAATACACAACTACGGTGTAGTATGTAACAAATAGGGCACCTTTATATTCAAATCTGAGATAAGCACAGGTCAAAAATAAATAAAAGGGTTTTAATAAATATAAATATTGTTTTATTGATTGTATTGTTATGTTGAATGTCTTGAAAATACATATATTTAATTTTAAAAGTATCCCTACATTGTTATCCAGTTCCAGTAAATCTGCCTGTTTAAGAGAGAAGAACAAGACTAATAGCTTCCGGATAAACACAGAGGGAGAATCTTAAAAAAGAACATCTGAAAGAATGACAGGAAGAAAAATGGGTAAAGAAATTCAACATAGCCCTGCTGAGTTTCTTTAAAAGCCAAGGTGGAAAGACAGCCAGGCGATGAGAGATTAAGACTTTGCTTCTGTTCTCTTCGACAGGGGACTCAAAGACCTGCCAAACAAAATGACACCACGGAGAGGGAGAGAGTGGTGGGAGAGACGCAGAAGGTGAGTCGGCTTAGAGAGAAAGTACAGAGAGAAATGGACGTTGAGAATGTGAGAGACAGAAGCTTATAATGATTATAATGAGGGGGACTGAAAGGTGTGATCTACTTTAAAAACCTTCAGGATGTCAGAGAGTAAGAGCAAAAAGAAAACCTGAAGCTTGAGATTTTCTGAGAGTGTCACCGTGTCAAGTGTGAGTGCAGTGATGTGTCCATTTTCTGCAAAAATGAAAAGTGACATGGTGCCAACTCTGAATCTGTTCCTCTTATCCACAACCTTTCTTCCCCCTAAAGGCTATTGCTTCATTGTAAGAGATGTTTCCAGGTGTGTTACACACTGAGTGTTTTCAGCCTTTAAGTAATAAGCAAATTGCTTCTTTAAGCAATCAAGAAATGCTATGGGTGTGTGTCACGCTGTTATATATGACATTCAACAACTTCTCATCAACAACTTTCGACAGACTTAAAGATAAAGATGCTAGTAACTTCTGATTGTGTTCTGTTATTTTTTGTTTCAGCTATCAAAACACATATTTTACTTTGATCGGGTTTTTGACAACATCATGTAGAAATGCCTTCATCCATCTGTGAGCTTGAATACTCAAAAATGCAGCTGAAGGAGCAATAAGACTTCATTGTGTCTTCATTTGGGTTCTGGGAGAACTGAAAAACAGACTGAATATCAAATTGTGGTTGGTTTTGTGATGTTTTTATTATTTTTTAAGGGGATTTAAAAGGTCATGTTCGACCACAAATGGCAATGCAATAGCTAATGTAGCTTGAGGACACTTCAATTGTATAAATAGCCAACTTCACTACACTACTCTTATGAGTCCAATTTAGGGCCAAATTAGCACATTTTTGCAAAAGTACAATAGTGTCCATTACCAACTCTGGTTGTCAACTATACAATAATTGATTCCAGCTTTATTTAAAAGTCCCATGTCATGGCCATTTCCACTGATCATAATTCCATTGTTGAGGTATACTAAAATAGAAAAATACTGTGCAATTTTCCAAACTCACATTGGTTTCGCATACAGCATCTTTGTAAAGTATGTGTATTCAGCAGTATTCACTTTCTCCACTAAACGGCTCGCTGCAGCTCCGCCCCCCCCGCCTCCCTGTGAGCCCAGTGTGCTCTGATTGGTCGGTAAGTTGTGAATCGTGCTGAGCTCCGTGGAGGTGTGATTTCCTTGTTTAGCGATACATAGCCAAACACAGCAAAACTCAACCTGAACACACACAAAGTCACAGCCGAAATAAAAACAATAAGTGTGGCTTGATATTGAGTAAGAAAAAGGTTTAAAGGTTGATAAACGCAGTGAGAATGGGTCTGCAGAAAGAATTTCGCCGCGCTCCCAACTGTCAGCCTGCAGCAGGGAGCAGAAATCAGCAGAGCTGCCTGCACTGAGTGTGTGTGTGGATTGGTCAATTTGGACCAATCAGCGCGGGCTTAACGTAACGGCTCCGCGGACGTAACGTAACGGCTCCACGGATTGGCCCATTTTGTTCCGGGTACGTGCTTTCGTAAGCACGTTTCACCAACGAGGCGTTTTGGGGAGGTATTTTCTGTGTTAGAGTTTTACTCGCTACAGGGTGTACTTTAAGGGTTTTGACTCTGCACACCGTTTACATGCAGAAAAACCTTCATAACACACAAGGGGACGGGTAATAACCGGAAAAGCATGACATGGGAGCTTTAAAGTCACACATAGAAACCCTGGGGTTGAACACTAAAGCTAGCCAAATATTTCCTCATTGAGCCTGAGTCCTTTCCATTAGGCCCTTTTCCATTTATCATTACCGTTTGGTCAATACAAGATTTTTCCAGGTCACCTCGGACAAAGTGGAGGCTACGGTGAGGTCATATGGTAGAGGTAAAGTCTATATGTGTTGAACTACCTGACCTGTAAGCAAGGATCAATCAAAGGCCTGACCCAATTGGCCAAAATCAAACACTTACAACCAGACACCAATACACCAATGTGTCAAAATGTGTGAATTTGAAATCTTCGCCACACTTAACCTCAGGACCCTCGCAAGAAGCTTGTAAAATGGCCATCACAAATAGGAAAAAAAGATTTATGTGTTAGAAAATGTGACTTATTGATATTGTTTTGGGGGAAGGTTATCAGGTTAATGAAAGAACTGGAGCTTAAGAAATATTGAAAGCCTAAAGCTGCCTTCATGATACGCAATTTTCTATTGGCTCAGCACGAGGTAGGGCGCAAAGCTGTGTTTTGAAACAGTTAGTTCTCATTTTATAGGTGACCTTCCCTGTTAACTGCAACACTTCATATAGCTGTTATTCACTTGGTTGTGTGTCCTTTGGTGAGCCACAATGAAGTTGAAATAATTTAAGCACAGCTCTCTGCAACCATTTTGAGAGGTGTGCTATGTTGAGGGTATCCTGGTGGGACGGCACTACGCTCTCTATAGGAAAACAACGACAACGCAGAGCCATTTTGGCAATGGTCATTTGAGGGCAGCTTAACTCTATCAAGCACACTGCCCCTACATAGTCATGAACATTGACCAATCCAGACAGGGCTCAGTTAATTACTACAAAAACTGCTCAGAACAACATGAAGCAAAATAACTAGACTTTCAACTACAAAAGTATCCAAATATGTTGTATCCATGGGGCCCATAACACATGCGCACTTATATTTTCTTTAAACCCTCCAGCATCCAAACTTATACGTAGACCAAAAGACATCTCTTTTCCAATGGGAAAAAGTATTTCTGAGCCCCATGGCGTCACGCGACTGACACAGAATTTGTAATTCAACAATTATGCCAACGAAAATGTGCATTTCCTGGGGTCTTGGTAAAAGCTTCACAAGCCCAACAGGGACATTGATATTAGATAATTTACTTGCCCTTAACCTTTGACATTAACTGTTTATAGGTTATCATAATGTCAACTTAGGGTCTAGAGTGGATGGTTTTATCTCAGGACAGCCTCACCATGTTTCTATATCTTTTAAATAACAAAAATATAATAATTTAACTGACAACGGCACTTAGTGTTATGTTGAAGTTCAGCAACTCAGGTATAAGTAATTGGCTCGAACTGAGGCCTGCTTACAGCCATAATAGTGCCCTTGATTTTATGGAGAGTAAAAGACCACAAGGTAATTATTATTATATTATTTTTTTTTCTGCTCACTCGCCAATAAACAGTGATATATCGGTGAGCTGCACATGATATACAATAGCATGTGCATGCTCAGCATCACAATATCTGAGGGTGTGTGCAAGTGAGAGGATTGGCGGGGAGGGAGAAGTGCAGAGTTGGTTCCTTTTCCTTTTATTAAAATGAAAAGAGCACATGAAATTCGGATAGATTAATAGCAGTTCAGGATGTAAGTGCATAACATGACATGAGTGCTTGCACGCACACACATACACACACACACACACACACACACACACACACACACACACACACATCTCTTTTCATCATACCCTTTATAATTGGGTCGATTAGGGACTGATTGATTAGTTTGGAGAGGATCGATAAAATGCTACAATCAGGCAAATGCATGAGTGAATACACGCAGCTCGCGCACTCCCATTTTTACACACACACACACACACACACACACATACACACACACCTTTAAATATGCTTAAGCTATCTGTACACCACTAAGCTTTGATTTCCACTCATGACCACCATGACCACTTACCGTAAGAAAAATCTATGATGCTCAAGCATGCTTTGGCATCTTGTGCAGTCAGCAATATCTTTAGCAATGACCACTCCATCACTATGGACTTAACAACAAAAAGCAGGGGGGGATGGGTGGCTACACATGATGGCACATGTCCATTAAACTGTATGAGGAATGTATCCAGGGCTGTGTTAAGTCAGTACATGCTGATGTTTTGGGTGGGATACATCAGAGGGTTGAGGAAAGGTACGACTGTGTACTAAAATAACAATTATCAATTTCTCTTTGGGCAAATATGCAAATGAACAGCCAAATGTGCTATTTCAGCTTTTTGTTGCAGTGTGTTATGAAAAGGAAATGTGATTAATGAGCTGCAATAATCTGAATACAACAATACATTCAGGATAATACATGTGTCATCCAGGTTCAAAATCACAAAGCTCATACTGTGACGCAACGGTTCCTCCTGAGAAAGAGCAGGTTTGATCACTCAATGACACACCACACACACCACACACACATTCACACACACAAAGTGACTGTGGATAGACTGACAGCACCACCTAGCTCTACATAAAGAAGCTGCATCTGTAAAGTATCTTGAAGCCAGCAGGACACCCCCCCCAAACCCCCCACACCCACACCCCACACCCCACACCTGTGGCCCTTACTGTATCATTGTGTAATTGTGTTGTCATATCCAAGGAAAATAACTATGTATACATGTTAGAAGCAAAAAAAAGAGGAAGCAATAGTGATCTACCGGAAGTAAAGCTGTGTGATCATTTGTTTCATGCTTAAATGTGTTGGTGCTGCATCCATCCCCCTCTCTGCCTTTTGGGTGTAATTCCAAAGCTTTAAGAAATGTCTTAATACGCAATTCTTTATGGTGCACTCATAAAAGAAGATAGATGGACAGGTTTGGACAAGGTCAATCTGGAATCTATACAGGCCCTCTGTTAAGCCAGCATGAGAAGTTACATCGAAAACTTTTTCTGAGATTCCCATTTTTTTTAAATGCAGATCACAAAGAGAATTTGAAAAACCCTGAGGCAGGTCAGCTCTTCTATGTGAGGCCATGTTCAAGTTCGTCCTTCATCAGCAAATATTCCTGCTTAGCCCTGTTTTCCCTCTGGCTTCCCTTTTTCTTCCTCTCATTTTCCCTCCCTCCTCTTCATGATTCCGCTTCCTCTCATTTACCCTGCCTCCTTTTATGCTCCTCTTTCTCTTCCGTAACCACCTCCACAGCTTGCCTCTCCAGCTGGTCCCGATCTCCCCTTGGAGGTGTACTGGTTCCTTACAAATCAGCTGATGTAAATCATCATGTTCCAGCACTTTGCTCTATTGGATACACCCACAAAGCAACAAAGAGCTTATCGATTAAAACATGAATCTGATACAACTGCCGCTCTTTCCCAGTCTTGAGACTCTTAATCTTGCCGTTTTATTCCTTCATGTATTTTCATTCATGTTCTCTTCTCTTGTATTCCCATAAGAGTCCAACATGAAAAATAGATGTATGTACCAATAGGAAAATACACTTTACACATTAGATTCAGATACACTAAATGTAAAGAGAGGGACAGAAATACTCCGACACACACACGTCTCGGAGGGTGACCTCTCCGCTGCAATCGATCCATCGCCATGGTAATCCATAATCAGGACAGTGCTGTCTCCGTACGGAGAATATGGATGAATGAAATTCACCTGCTCAGCACTTTCCAGTGTTTGTGTAGGTTTGTGTCAGTGTGTGTGCTGACCCTCTATTGATCTCCAGTCAACTCAACTCTCAGCAGAGCATGAGAAATCCAGACAAGACAGACAGGAAGGAAAGATGAATGGGGGACAGAAATACTGTGCGGAATGAAAATACAGACATTAGGACAGAGTGGGAGAGTCTTACCGTGTAAGACATACTAATATATTTTCAATTAAATCAGACTTTATACCAATATATTTTACAAACGTGGCAGTCTGTAGGGACTTGGACCGGGGAACCACACCGTCACCGGTTCAAGTCCCAGAACTGACGCGGTATGGATAAGGGACAAATACTTGGAGCGGTTACAGTTCACCTCCTTGCCACTGTTGAGCAAGGCACTAGATCCCCACACTGCTTCCCGGACACTGTATCAGCTGCACACAGCTCCAAATACTTGGATTGGTTAACTGTTGAAAGTTGAGAACCCTCCATCAACTACTCAGTGTCTTACTGAACTTCAGACAAGCAGAACTTCAGTGTCTGTCACGCAGCCAAATTAACATAGCAACTTCTGTTTCCTCATGCAGATACTGTGTGTATTTTTACGTGTATAAATGCTTGTGTGTGTGTGTGTCGTCGTCATCACACATAGTGTACATGTATGAATGGTTGTACATGAGGAAGAAAGCAGTAAGGTGTGAGCGTGGTGTGTGAGTGTGTTAGCCATCTACCACCGCTTCCCTGAGGCTGTGTGTGGACCACAGTTGGCCATATGGAACAGCATTATGGAACAGCATTATGGACACACAGAGGCACAGATGGACACATTCTGTGCAGGCCATATTCTCTGATCCACCAGTAAAGGTCTGAAAGACAGCACTCAGAGACCAGAGGAGCCTATTAACTAGAGGAGTCTGAACACACTTCACTTACTGGGAAGAAGACATCTTGTGTATATTGAGTTGGATATGCTATTCACAAAATTGGTGGAAAAATTGTAAACAATTGGGAATTCTATTAAATATTTTATCCTACTGAAAATGCAAAAAGTCAAGCCTGAAAGTTGTTTTTGGTACGTAGTCAACCCTCATTGGTACAAACAGGGTGGACAAAGTATCAGAAACTACCAACGTCCTGACCAAGGATGTTTTGGTTCCAATGCCAATCTGAGTTCTTAAATATGAAGTATCTGCTGACAACAAGTCCATTCAAACACTTATATATTCACCTTAATCATGATTAATATATACAAATAAATATATGTGACGTTTTAAGATAGAAGTGAAACCTACTAAATTTGGGACACCCTAACTTCCGATGCAAGTTTTAAAGAGAGGTCTTTCTTACCAAACATTGGGATCTCCAACTGAATACAGATACCAGTTTGCAGATAGCAAACCAACGGTACAACAGCTACATTTCATGAAGCTTATCATCAAGTTGTTTCAAATAATGTTCATTAGCAATCACTAGTTTGAGTAGTCGCCTAAAGTTTGCAATTTTTATCAGGGAAAGAATGAGGCAGCACCAGCCAGTTAAAAATCAGGTTACTGTTATCTGAATGTTTTATACACTACTCTTTTGTAAGAGAGAAGAGATAACAGTTATTGGCGTCAAAGTTTAAAATCCATCAGAGTTTCCAAGAGCCTGAGACGAATCTTCGACTAACCAATTATTCAGAGCTGAAACATTAGGGATTAGCAATTATATAAATTATATGCAGTATTTTTGACTTTTTTTTAAACATTTAAATTTTCCAGAATTGTTATACTGTTTATATTTGATATCATATTTTTCATTTTATTTTTATTTTTAGTTGCTTATTCTCTGTTCCATTTGTTTATTTTATGTCTGAACATACTGATGCGTCCTCTGTAACAAAATAATTTCCCAAATTGGGATCAATAAAGTATTTACCTATCTAACTATCTAAAAACAGAACAAAGCAGCAAATCTTCACAATCAGGAAGAATAAACGAGCAAATATTTGGGATTTTCTTTCAATAAGCAAGGAAATTAGCATTCTGCATGCCAAAACAATCGCCATATGGACGTTGCTTTGCACAGGGGGTAATTGTCATGTTAAAAATGAAAAGGGTATTGATTTTGGGGATTATTACAATGAGGTGAGCGCTATGCATATCCTTGAAGGTTATAAATGTTCGAACAGACTTCACGGTTTAGTCTACAGCCCTCACATCCCCTGCTAGCTCATTTATCCGGCCTTTCTCTCCTTCCGGCTCTCCTTTCTTTCCAACATCTTATCTCATTCAATTGGCTCTCACATAACAATGGATGACTGAGTGGCTTTTGAATTAGGATTTGCCGTCTGTCAGATGTGACTGATTAGGCTACACACCCACCGATACACACCATCTTCTTCCTCGCATACATGCATGGCTTCACACTCGTGCGCACGCACAAAGTGTTTTGATGGTGATTATCTGAGGCTTAACATGTCAAAACGCACAGCAGTAATAACTGTCAGCTGACAGTCCTAAAGCTGGATCAATGCACTACACACAAATTCATGCACACACACAGAAACTCACACAAAATAAGATAAAAGATGTATTACTCCTTCTACTAATACACAAATTAGTCACCTTCTCAAGAGGCAAGAGAAGCATGATTTTGGATTCTTCTTTAATTATCACTTTTTTTCTCAAAATGATTTATACCCTTGTATCTACAGTATAACGTTGTTAAACTTTCAAAATGCTTGGGGGGAAGTTGTGGCCTATACAATGGAGGATTGGCACTCTGGCCATTCACGTGTCTGTAATCTGTGAACATTTGGGGATTATTGGGTCAATTGCAGAAAGGGTGTTTCCTGACCCCCAGACAGCTTATCTTCTTCACAGCTGAAGGAGAACAATCAATCTCCCAACCAATGTCTCTCCGAAGCAGTGCAAGGAAAATAAACCCAACACCATTAACTCATCTACCCGAGAAGGAAAACCTAACCTTAACTTCAAAACATAAAATGTGGGCAATCAGTAATACAAATAGAAAATATGATGTAATCTAAAACTTTAAAGAGTTATGAGTTGTAAAGAGTTATTATTGATGCAGTTTGTGTTTACTATCTTGTAAAACTAAATGAAAAAACATAAAGTTCACAAAGACATGTGTTTATCTCAAGTACATGTCATCCCAGAGTCATTCATATTTGAAATGGTGTTATACATGTTTATGGTTAAACTGATTTGAGGAACACTGTGTTCTGCATATCTTCTACAATGTGTCTTTGTTCGCCATGTCACTTTTTATCAATGGATGATAAAGAAAAAATAATTCTCATATTTTCATATAAAAATGTATTTTTGATTGACAGTGGACACAACACTAAAGATACTTTTATTGTATTCATTTTGCAGCATTGAATGGGAATCCTTAAAATACATGACAATTATAGACTTTTAGCAATAATGCTGCCCTTAAAGGTGGGCTAGGTAAGTTTGAGGAGCCGGCTCGAGATACCCTTTTTGTTATATTCCATGGAATGCTCTTAACATCCCGATAGCAATGAATATCTTAAGTGCTTTGACAAAAAATCCATAAAGAAATGTCATCTGTGGAAGCCGTAGTACTGTAAAAAGCACGACCAATCATTTTAGCCGGGCGGCCTACCTGCCTGTCAGCTTTCCATCTGTGCACAAACTAATCTCGTGCCCTCATTGGTCATGTGCGCGTTCGTGTGTTGGAGGAGGGGCTCTGTAAGGAAGTGGCAGATTTTTTCGGGCTGTGTATTTTCAAATTCTAGCGCACTCGAGCTGGTTTCTCCAAAATGACCTACCCCACCTTTAAGAAAAAAAAGAACTATATAATGATGTGAGTTTGCAATATTATTATTTTTTCTTTGACTATATCTCTCATAGTAGATTCCCAACTACATTTTTGGACAAACAAATGGATAGCCAGTCACCAAGGCACTCTTAAGACAGACATGATCTCCCTGATTGGATTGTTTCCATATCTTCCCATGTAGAGCTGTGCAACTTCCCTCAGTCTATTCATTAGTGTGTGCAGATGCTTTCATTATGAGAGGGAGGAAGGGAAAGAGCAGGGAGACAGGGGGATGGGTAAGATGTTTAGGTCTTTAATGGTGATGTATGCTTCTCAGTGCCTGACTCTTGAGTATGCAGATGCCTAACATGTATTACACAACAGGCGAGGTTCAAGAAGCAGGTGCCAGGTTGTAAAAAATGTGTGGAAATAAATAAGCCTTACATTTTTGTAGTATAATCAGGTTTAACTCAGGAAGTATGTAACTTCTAAAATGGGGATTTAGAAAACAACATTATGATACATAGAAGCCAACGGTATTCTATCGCAATCAATTGTCTTGATACAGCATGTATGGCTTTCAGCGAATTTGCCGCTATTTCACAAAAAATGAAAGCAAAGAAACAGTTTGTTTGAACCCCACTGACCTAGGATTAGCTTTTGCTCCATTTCTCTCACTTGCTGACTGATCGTTCCTAATTTATTTAATTTCTTCATTGTTCTGTCTTACCTCCACCTCCTCAAGGTGAATGACAGGAATTATGTGACGCCTACTCGAAGAACTGAGAATCTGCCTGTGTGTGTGTGTGTGTGTGTGTGTGTGTGTGTGTGTGTGTGTGTGTGTGTGTGTGTGTGTGTGTGTGTGTGTGTGTGTGTGTGTGTGTGTGTGTGTGTGTGTGTGTGTGTGTGTGTGTGTGTGTGTGTGTGTGTGTGTGTGTGTGTTATTCGTGAGTGTGCGCGTGTGTGTGCGTGTGTGCGTGTCGGGGGGTTAGGCAATTAAATGAGCCTGTTATCATCACTCACACATTCAGGGACAGGTTGACTCTTTATAAAGCTCTCACGGCCCAGCGCATTACTCTGTCAATGTATGTAAATCTTTCTGATAACTGCTACTAGCTTTTTGTGTGTGTGATTAAAAACACACGTACACAATAAATCTCTCCCGAACACACACACACACGCAACAAATGCTGCTTTTCTTTCCAAAAGGTTGACATGAGAGGTGGTCCTTCTAACATCTTGATGATTGAGGTTAGGAGTAAAGCTCATCGCCAACACAGAGTGATTACATTAGTCTTCCTAAAAGATCATATCTTCTATTCACAAGAGCATGAATCAAATCCATCTCAACACTGAATGATGAGTACTTAAAGGGACACTCCTCCTTAATACAGACTACATACAGTCTCTCAATAAAGATCTCTATGGACATCTTTTTTTTTAAACAGCCCTTGGGCTAAAGCAAATTGCATAATAGACCTGTATGACTTTTACTTGAGGCTTTTAAGTCATTAGATCAAGCAGCAAATGATGCTGTCTCAGTGTAATCACAATGAACTACAGAGTGGGATTGGCAGGTCTTCTGAGGGTCAATGAAAGGGATTAATAAGTGTTTTTCTTAACAATAAAAATCTGCATGCTAAAATAGTCTCATCTAATTCAACTGTTCTCATCAAGCTAATTAAGCTATTTATTTTTCTTTCTCATTTGTTTGGAGCTTGCAGGTGTTTTCACCTGGCCATAGCTTGTGAGACCCATTGATAACATTTATTTTGATGAGGAATTTTAGATCCTTTTATAAACTCAATAAGTTAAAGTTGGAACCAAATAAATCAACAAGTACCGGTACTTGAAAACCTGTTTACTTGTCGATTTTCACCAATGATTTCTACATGTAAAGTTTTTAAACAGATTTTATGACTGAAACTAATGAAGGAGTTTTACGCTGCCTTGGCCTCATGATCTGGAGCCAACAACATATTTTCAAAGCCTTCTAGAATCTCCAATTCTTTGCCAAAAATGCCACATCGTCAAAGACAAAGCCTATTCTTTCTAATCTCTGAAAATGAGATTAAGTCGTCCAGGTTTTGTAACACTGCCCAAGTTATTGTAAGAAGAGAAAGAACAGGCAAAAAACTAGTTGCTCAAGCTGACATTTCCTCCTCTACTACTCCTAAGCTTAAAGCCTTTTTTGGTTACTACCTTTTATCATGTTGTCCATTAACACCTGATATGACTAAGTGTGTCTCTCCACACAGTCGGACCAACACAAAGGAATATGGTGGACAAATGTTGAGTCATCTTGTGCCTCAGTACAGAATAATATCCTAATTCTAAAGTCCTTTATCCCTAGTACAGAGCATTTGTTAAACTTATGTTTGTGTCGTATCCATTTCAGACCTCCTATGTTTTCTTAGCTTACGAAATCCTAACTGTAATTGTAAATTGGATTTTTGAATCCTGCCTGTATCTATGTTTAAACTGTAGTAGCAGGCTTCTTTAGGTTGGACAAGCCATTATATTTCATGTAGCTGACGCTTTTATCCAAAGCGACTTACAATAAGTGCATTCGACTAAGAAGATACAAACTTGAAGAAAACAGAATCATATAAGTACATTAGGTTTCATAGAGCTAAAACATTTCAAGTGCTACTCAACTGGCTTTAGATAAGCCAGTCCTTTATTAGTATATAAGTGCTTTGTTAGTCATTTTATTGCTCGAAGTGGAGTCTAAAGAGATGAGTTTTCAGTAGGGATGTAACGATACCAAAAACTCATTTTAGAAGTATAGCAGTATTTTAAAGTGTCAACAATATAATAATCAGACCCTGCAATAGAATAAATCAAGTTTCACTTTAGTTTTCCAAGTAACTCAACTCTCACTCACTAACTCACTAACTCACTAACTCAGCATCATCAAGGTTATCTTTTAGGAATATGAGCATGTCCACATTTCGAGGTAGAAGCTGGGATGTTTGGGCGTTTGCAATATCCCCTGCTGTGGAAAAGACTCTCTTGCTTGTTACTGATGTTGCTGGGACGGAGAGACATGCTTTGGCCATGGGTGACAGCAGTGGGTAAAACTGTGCATTGTCTCTCCACCACTTCAAAAACAATACAGTTGTTGCCAAGAAGGTGAGGCTTATTGACAGGGCGAGGTATAAATATACTGTTGGTACTTGTCAATGTCTCTAGGTATGTACATGTAGCCCTGTGAATACGATGTCCTTTTGTGTTATCTGTTGTTTTATGCTCATGTCGTAACCTACTTGCTGCCATGTTGGACAGGTCTCCCTTGAAAAAGAGATCGATGATCTCATCTGGTTGAATAAAGATTTTAAAAATACCGGTATATATATATATATTTTTTTTTTGTCAGCTTTCTGCTGTCCTGATGTCAATGGAGAGCTCATTCCACCATTTTGGAGCCAGGATAGCAACATCTCTAAATTGCCACTGGCTAGCTAGCGTGCCATAATTAATACAAAAAAAAAGGATGGGCATTACATTTTAGCTCAAATTAATTATATATAATTGTCTTGGCAGTCAATTCAATTTAATAACAATATATATATATATATATATATATATATATATTTAAAGTGTCATCATACAGTTTGAGTAAATAAGATAAGCTTCCGTAATGATGGTTTAGTTCGTCTATCCCCAACAACCCCCTATCTAGGTACTTCATTAAGATAATTCATCAGCACAATGAATCCATGAGGAGGTGGACTTCATAATAATAACAATTAGTAACACACACACACACACACACACACACACACACACACACACACACACACACACACACACACACACACACACACACACACACACACACACACACACACACACACACACACACACACACACACACACACACACACACACACACACACACACACACACACACACACACACACACACACACACACACGAAAGTGTATTTGTGAGTATCCATCTATTCTAGGTGGGTCCCAGGTGCAGCTGTGTTTTTCTTAATTAACAGCCAAGGTCCATGAACACTACTGGCTTCATCGTTTATTATATTCATAATTAACCCTTTCGCTTTCACCCTCTCTGCCTCTCTCTTCGTTTCATTTCAATCACTCCGTTAACCCCTTCACTATCACTTAAAATCAATCTTCTGTGTCCTGCTGGTGGGCCGCCTCATGCTGTCACCCCGTGCCCATCTCGCACACCTTCACCATTAACCCCTCATTTGTCTTTATTGCGGCGCCCTTTCTCAATTCTTTAATTATCAGCCTCCCAGTGTCTTCCATTTTATTCACTCCAGCCATTAACCCCCTTTCTCTCTTTGGCCCCCTCCTCTTTTCATATGTTCTTACAAATTCCACCAATCCGCCGTTCCCGCTCTCTTAATGCTCTCATCTCCCCCTCCCCTCTGCCTAGTCTTCTGTCTCATCCTGCCTCCTGGTATTATCTCCCTCTCTCGCAAACGCCATTACTCAATTAACCCCCCTTGGTTCCCCCGCTGAGGGTCGACATATGTATCAGGTCTGGATCACGTCTGTATGTGGCTCTGACGGATGAAGAGTCCACATACACACAAGCTCATGTGAACACTAAGGTGTGACTGAGAAATGATTGGCTACATTAGAGGAAAGGGTGAAAGAAAGAGGTGCCTGGTGAAGGGTACGCAAAGGGGCTAGAGCGAGCAGAGGAGTAAAGGCCAAGACATTACCTAATACTGGTAGAGGATTAAGGACATGGAGAGAGAGGAGCTATGTTCAATACAAAGATCTGAAAGTAGAAGCTTAGAAGGAAGTATTTCAGTATGGGTAGGGATACAACAAATACAAAATGAAAACTTTTTTTAGCTCTCAAAAACAGGAAAGTGTTGAGTTGGAGTAGGTAGAAGGACAGTGGATGGATGTAGAGAGGATAACTGGTGTACAGAGAGTGGAGGTGGAGGGTAGTAAAAGCAGAAGGATGAGGTGAAGGTGAGAGAAAGCATTGCGGTTCATTACGCTGAGATCTCGCTGTTGTCTCCTCTTTATCCTGTCATGAGGAGCAGACTCTATGTAACAGAGATAATGGTGCATGAGCCAAGTCTGTATGACCTTTGTGGGGGGGGAATCCATTAATTGGAAAGAGAGCCCTTTGTATCTTAAAGCATCGGTTCTATGTAATGTATAAGACGGTTGGAGTGTACGGTGCAATTTTTTATTCTGTAAGTAATTCACATATTTGTAGTATCTAGAAGGGTTTGTCTTGTGTTTTAACTTTTTTAATACAGTCATTTTGAATCCTTTTACTGTACAGATTGCATCTTGTGTATTTATACCACCACATGATAAGAAAGCATAAATAAATCAATATCACACACGTGTAGCATTGCTAGCATATACTAATGAAGAAGTTGCTATCCAAAGCGTTCTGGGCTCTCTTTGTAGACAGTCATATTGACCAATCAAGCTTTAGCAAGCTTTGGTATCATGCAGATAAACAATCCGTGTTGAGATCGACAAATCTGGCTTTAGGTGTTTTCTCTCAACTCCAATCTTGTGTCTCAAGTTGCTAATCAAACTGTTAAACATTGATCAATGCATAGAAGAGGAAGTCTTGGCAAGGATATGCACTGGCTACTCCAGAACCCCCAAAATATTGCCCCTCGCCCTCAGACGCTTATCGTCTTCAAAGCAATCGCTTTCGGTTATTAAGCACGTATTTTATTTTAATTTTAATTAGTATCTCAGACGCAAGACACAAGAATTACGCTGTTTAACATGACAAGTGTTCGTCCAAGCCATTAAGGAATCATAGTGATCCTGTGTGTGCGTGTGCGTGTGCGTGTGTGTGTGTGTGTGTGTAGACTTACACAAGCACACACACACCCACAGACACAAAGACAAGAATGCATGCATTTAGCAGATGGCTGGTGGTTAAGAGAGTGTGAATGATCAAATCTGCCCACTATTCCATCGCCTTGTCCATTATTCCACTCCACTGCTTTTGAAGAGTGTGAGGGTGTGTGGGTGTAAGCAAAAGTGTGTTTGTGTGCGGATCTTTCTGCAAGCATTTTCATCTCCATGTATCCGTGTCTAAGTGTCACAATCCACTCACGTCACTTGTGTCGTAAATGAACAATATTAAAACTTAGCCATTAAATCAAAACACAAAAACAGCCATTTAATTGAGTTTAGCTCGATTCAGATGTTATTGTTTCTACCCATCATGTGTGACATTTTGTAAGGCAATCAAACTAATGGAACATTACGAACCTATTCAAAATGTGCAACACCAGTAATGTTGTATTACCCATCTGTGTGTGTGATCATGTGAAACATGACACGTCTGTAACATATGAGACTATGCGACATTAAAGGTTTTGTTTGAAGCCATTACATTCTTGATGAGTTATGTAGTGTGTGTGTGTGCGTGTGCGTGTGCGTGTGTGTGTGTGTGTCGGTGTCGGTGTGTGTGTGTCGGTGTGTGTCGGTGTGTAAAACAGAAAGATGTACAGATGGATGTGACGGGCGTCAGCAGCAATTTGACAGATGATTTGCTGGAATCACACACACACAAAAGCTTATTGCACATAGCAATAACTTGCACATAGCAATAACCTAAAACACATGATAAAACACACACATGGTAAAATCCCCATTTGAGTTTGCTGCCAAATAAGATTTAAGAACAATAGAGTGGTGCAGCCATATTTTTTAGGCCAACCCAGACAACATTACAAGGGCTCCCTCAATAAAAAACAATGGGATTCTTCCATTGGATTTTGGAATAATGCAGAAAATAAACTCTGTGGTAAACATACATTTAAGATACTTAGACGCTCTGTTGAGCAGGACAATCTACACATTTTAACACAACCTTTATTATTTTTAAGCGGAAATGCAATCACCAGGAGTAAAAAGCTAACGTGAATCTATAAATACTACACATCACGGTGGCGTGGCCGAGCATCACCATCCAAGTTAAAAGGTGGCTAATGTTCGGCGTGATGACGTTAAGAAGGCTCATTTTAGCAAACTTATTTTTAAATACACATCGAATATTCGGACTTTCACAAGTAGGGCGTTATCTTACGCATTGTATGTTGTCAAACCAAACCTTGATGTTAGCCACAGATCACATTTCAGGCATATAACAAATAACACGTTCTGGAAGTGGTAAAATGCTAACTTATTTCCGGGTTTTATAACTAATTCCACAAAATAATGGCTTTATATTTTATTTTTTGAAGATTATTTTTCAGTGCCTGATTTGGAATTAGGGGATGACATGTCTAAAGGGCCCAGTCTATTCCAAACACGGGTCCTCCGCAGTGGGGACATATCCCAGCTTTATGGGCTACCGGCTCTAGCAGGTTGGCTACAGTATATGCAGGGCTCGACATTAAGGACTGCCCGATGGCCCGGGGCCATCTAGTATTTAGCTCGGGCAATGAAGCCTCACCTGCTGGTTGCCCGATCGGGCAATGAAGCCTCACCTGCTGGTTGCCCGATCGGGCAATCTATTATGCTAGTATCATGCAGCTCGCGGATTCAGTAATGAGTGACCCGACAACTAAACTAAACATATTCATAACTAGTTTAGGTAGTTTGAGAGGTAATTAAAATAGCTAAGTGTGATATTCTAACCTGAAGTGTGTGTTTTGTCCGCTCACTGCTGCATGTGATCATGTGGAGCTGCGTGTCGACTCGTAAGCAGCAGCTGATCTCTCTCTCCCGCCAGTTTAGACTTCACTCGCGTTTATGTCCATATTGATCAGATCTCGCTAGTTCTAGCTAATGATAGGACTACCTGCTTATTAAAAGACACCTAAACAATAAGCGTCGCTATGCAACTGGGTGAGGCCACAAAGTATAGCGCAGCATTATGCATTTGTTTACATGTCCACCGGAACCCCGAGGTATTACCAACAGATCAACGCACAATCAACCCATACAGGACATCTCTTTCTCCACATTAAGTGTTAGACATTAGAATTGACTATTCTTGTCTGTCACATACTCTTCTTGTCTGTCACATAAGTGGCGCTAAAGGGAAATTATTTTTGACCGAAGAGATTTAGATTTGCCGGCTAAAGGGAACTCTGACGTCGCCATTTTGTGTGCTTCGCAGATGCGCTCGGCTCCTCTCAGCTCCTCTCGACTGCTGCTCGGGTCTGCTCGGTCAGCTTCCGGATGAGGAGGCATTCGTTCGACCAACTTACAGTAGATAACATTACAAACATTTTTAACAGGGGCCATAATAGTGTAAATAATGTTTGTTTTGGCAGTTATAACTGAATGTAATGTTTTCCACTTTTTTAAATCTAGGAAGGCATTTGCCTTTATCAGATGGAAAGTGTCTTGACCAACAACTTAAGTATTTATTATAGCTATGCAGCGCATGCAAGAAAGCAAACACAAATAAGAACAAACAAACAATTGAAATTAAGAATAAAATTGGAATTGTACAATATAATATTGTCGTGGTTCATCTTATAATTCAGTCTAGAGAATGCACCAGACAGCATCTACATTAAGACCTGCAAAAATCTAAATGTTCTAGGGGGAGGCCCCTCAAAACCTTCGTGCAATTTCGTCCGCGCGCATGTTTCAGGGCAATCTCAATTGGTCTCAGGGCCATCTGTAAATTAGCTTAGATAGCCCACAGGGCCATCTCCCAAAATCCTTAATGTCATGCACTGATATGGCAGCATTATAATGACTATTATTTGATCTTTCCTAATGGCACTCTGTTCAGCCCCCAATCACGAACATATACCCTTGTAGCCTATCAAAAACACAAAGAAGGATTTTCATTACACAGACTGCCATTGTAAATCAGCTCTGAATCTGTAACCTCGTAAGCCATATATCACAAAAGCTGATAGTTCAGCGACACGCATACATCCAGTATGTGCATATAGTAAAGGGTGCCCTTATAATATATTTTGACTGTCACTATAGACTGATATACGTGTCAGTATACCGCAATATACCTATGAGGCCATAGCCTTATCAAATATAATTCACAGTTTAGCTGATAGCTGATATCGCAGCTCCTGGAGAAAGACAAGGTTTATGGTCCTTCTACCCTTCTCAAGGACTACCAGATACACCTGCCCACACACAACCCAACCCATCAATGAAAATTAGCACATATGATGACTATATAATGAAAAATGTCAGGCGACATAAAGGAAAGGACAAAGGAACGTTGGACAGGATTACTTTATGGCCTGTACCTTTTTGAAGGACTAAGAAGAGCAAGTACACATGGGTGTCAAACCACTTGAGATTGTGACAACAATGTACAGAAACCAAGCTATCACGAAGAGAATGTCCATAGTGGCCAAAACATGGCACTACGCTCCAGTTCTAGTCCTTGCCCAATAATCATTTTTCCCATCGACTTACATTGGGCTAAAGACGTCTGTATTTAGCTTAATAAGCTACCCATCATGAACACTTGTATAGCCCTTTTTCTAAAACATTATTGGCTAAAAGTTTAAAATGCGCTACAAACTGAATCCAAAATTATTTTCCGTCTCCATTCCAACAAATGAGCCGGGAGCAGGAGATCGGCGTTAAAAAACTATAGTTTTCTTACGTAACCCCAGTTCTCAGAGTAACATGTAGTGAGATGTCTCACTATGGAATGCGCCTCATCGCGGAGCAAACAGAAGCATCAATCTCATTACGCCAATCCTGATTGGCTGCTGATCTTGACGTCAGTGTCAGGGAATCCACCCACCCTATAAGTAGCTTGCGTCACGTCGCAGCGTCATTCAAAATAAGCACATCTTCTCGCTTCACCTTAGCAAGGAGGGTCATCTGGTGAGACATCTCACTACATGTTACTCTGAGCACTGGGGTTACGTAAGTAACCTATAGTTCTCATTCATAACACTCCGTTCGATGTCTCACTATGGGATATTGAACTCCCGTATTGCCAGACAAGCTTATCTGGAAAATTACCAACCAAGCAAACTGAGTGCACGAAGGATGTACAGAGAGCGCATGAATATCACTGACTCGCTTGGCGGATGCCAGGGCCAGTAACAGCACTGTCTTCAGCGACAGGTCATATCCACTGTATTCAGATTGTACCACTCACGGGCCAGGCCCATAGGGCCAGGCGCTCCGGGTGTGGGTGAAAGATTGTCCCCCCCGCCTGAGACAGTACGTCCCTGCGTAGGGGGAGCTGCCACGGCCGTCCGCACAGCAGCTGATAAATCTCCGCCAGCCAGTACATTGCAGGCCAGTGTGGAGCTATCAGGATCAGTGTGTGGCGCTGTTCTCTCACTCTGGCCAGAGTTGGGGGTATCAGAGCCAGGGGTGGGAACGCGTACAGGAGGACCGGAGGCCAAACGTGCACGAGCGCGTCCACGCCTAACGGTGCGTTTAGATCGCGCATTGAAAAGAACAGCTGACAATGAGCATTTTCTTTTGATGCGAACAGATCCACCGCGGCTCGGCCGTAACGCACCCACAGCTGACTCACAACCATTGGATGTAGAGTCCAGTCTGCATATAGTGGTACAACTCTGGACAACAGGTTTGCCCTGCTCTCAGAGAGAGGAGACGACCGCAGCTCCACAAGATCAGTTTGCGTGCCAGCATGTGTAACTGGAGAGAACGCAAACCCCCTTGACGGTTTATATACGATATTGTGGTCGTATTGTCTGTCCTCACGAGGACATGGTGTCCTCTGAGAAAAGGCAGAAAGCGTTTCAGGGTGAGGAACACCGCTAAAAGCTCCAGGTAATTTATGTGCGACCGTTGGAGGTCTCTGCTCCAGAGACCCCTCACCGGTCGACCTTCTTAAATATCTCCCCAGCCCGTCAGACATGCGTCGGTGGTGGACAGCACCCATAGGCACGCCCCGTACTAGAAAGGTTGGGTGCAGCCAGTGGCGCAGTCCCATTACGCATTTCACAGTGACCATCAGTCTCCGCGCGCCATGACGCGCGGGGTTTACTCTGAGGGCGGCTACCCAGCGCTGAAACTCCCTCATGTGTAAGCGTCCCAGTCGTACCACCATGATGGCTGACGCCATGAGCCCCAGTAACCGCAGACATGATCTGAAGAGAACATATTTGCGCAGCCGGAAATGAGCGAGACAAGCTCTGAAGGCTTCCACTCTTTCTGCTGACAGGCGGGCTGTAAAGGAGACCGAGTTCAGGTGTAGGCCCAGGAAGAGTACAGTCTGGGCTGGGGACAACATGCTCTTTTCTGTGTTTATTATGAAACCCAGGTCGAGCAGGTGTTTTACGAGGACATTTGTCTGCGTAATAGCCTCCTGTTCCGACTGTGCGAGAAGCAACCAGTCGTCCAGGTAGGTTGCCAGGCGAATACCCTGTTGTCTTAACGGGGCTATCGCGGCTTCCGTACATCCTACAAACATTCTCGGACTGAGAGACAGACCAAAGGGAAGTACTCTGTACTCGTAACAGACACCCTGAAATGCGAACCTCAGATATTTCCTGTGTGGGTAATATACTGGGATGTGGAAATACGCATCTTTCAGATCGACTGATGTGAACCAGTCGTTTTGTCGCACGAGACGTAGCAGGGATGTGTGAGTGAGCATTCTGAATTTGTATCTTTTGAGATATTTGTTCAGAGCTCTCAAATCTAGTATTGGCCGAATTCCGTTCCCTCCCCGTTTGGGAACGAGGAAATACTTGGAATAAAAGCCGCTCTGACTCTGTTCGGCGGGTATTATAGATATAGCCTTCTTTTCTAGTAGCGAGAGAATCTCTCGCTCCAGAATATGGGCTGACTCTCCCCGGGCTTGTGAATACAGAATACCCGAGAAGCGAGGGGGGGTGACAGCGAATTGGAGCCTGTAGCCCTGTGTTACTGCCTTGAAAACCCAAGCAGAATCTGTGAGCAAGCGAGCGGAGATGTCACGTCTCTTTCCCTCTGAGTCTCTATTTGTTGTGTTATGGGGCCCTCTAGTGTCTGAACACGGTGGTACCCCAGGTTGACAACCCCAGCCGGCACTGCGCATGCGCGTGGCGGCGGTGCCTTCACAGACCCGTCTATTATCCGCCTTTTGAGAGAGGCCGTAGCTGCTCTCAAAAGAGGG
Source organism: Notothenia rossii (assembly GCF_949606895.1). NCBI lineage: Eukaryota > Metazoa > Chordata > Actinopteri > Perciformes > Nototheniidae > Notothenia > Notothenia rossii. The sequence goes on from NC_136904.1 coordinate 71,377,590, forward strand.
ACAGGTGACAGACTGTTTATTGTTTTTATTGTTTTTCTTTTCATTTTTTTGGACTGCGCCCTCGGCTTGAAGCATGGATGCAACAGTGAAAAATGGTTTATTCGAAAACAACGGTATTTGTGACATGTTTTTTTGTGACTTAGGCAGATAGCAGAACTTGCTGTCTCTGGTATTAAGTCCGTTTCCCATCTGGCGCGAACTTGATGATGGCGTTGCGGCATCACTCGAGGCGGCGGGAAGATGGGGGCCTGGTGGCACCCCGAAAAAACGTCTGGAGCTGGGGAACAGGGAACTTCCAGCTCTGTCACCGAGGAGAGGAGAGGAGGCTGTCAGACCACCCGCTTCTTCTTCCTCGACTGGTGACCGAAAATCTGAGTCGGCTGTGCCTGAACGGCTGCTGCCGGAACCGGAGATTTTCTCGGCCAGCTCGTCCTCGTCTCCTGCCTGGGCTGGGGACTCGGGGCGGGCTGTGGCCTCTGCTGCCTCGGTACCTTGAACCGGGCAGGACGTGAGGCAACTGGGGCGAAGGACTGCCGCGAGACCGTCGCAGGTAGCGGCTGGACCTTTCGGGGGAGACAGAGGTAGAGGGCCTTGTCTTCCTTCTTTTTCGACTCACGCCTCTGCTGCATCGAGACTAAAGCGGAGCCGAAAATACCCTCGGGAACGATAGGCATGTCAAGAACATCCTCCTTTTCCCGGTCTGGGAGGTTGGTCAGGTTGAGCCACCTGGCTCTCTCCTGTACCACCATTATGCCCATGACTTTGCCCGTGGCCTGGACTGCACAGCGCTGCACACGGAGGCAAATGTCTGTGATCGCTGCGATCTCGTCCCATACGGCCGGCCCAGGTTTGCTTGACAGGTCCTCGCAGAGCTCCGCCTGGTAGGCGGTCAGCAGTGAGGAGACATTGAGTGCCCTGGCGGACAACGCTGCGGCTTTATAGGCCCGTTCCGTCATCGCTGACTGGAATCGGTCTGCCTTCACCGGTAGCGTGGGGTTCCTGCTTGGTGTCGGAGCCAGCCTCGGTTGGAGGTGGGCTGCCACCAGCGGTTCCATGGGCGGTATGCGGAGCAGGCCGAGCCTCTCCATACTGTCACAGTCCAGGGAGGAGGCACCCTGGATTGGGGCCTTATTACTGAAGGGGCGGTCTCTCCACGAGACCGACACCTCGTCCAGCATCTCCGGGAAGACTGGAAGGAGCTGCCTCTTTGTCCTCGCTGCTTGGGGCAAAGTCTTCCCCTCGTAGTGAGACCTGGAGGTCTCCTTGGCCATTTCAGGCCATGGGATGTCCAGCCTGGACGCGGCGCGTTGACACACGGCCTGCAGGTCCATGCTCAGACAGGGCGAAGCTGGTGCGCTACCGCCCGGGAGAGAAGCCATCGCTCCCGGCTTTGCGGCCTGAGCTGATGACACGAAGATATCATCTTCTTGCTCATCCGAGTCGGACATGAGGAACTCAGAGGCATCCTCTTCGTCCTCCATGTAGTCCAACTCCAGGACATCCTCCGCGGGCGAGACCATGGTGAGGTCCAGTTGGGAGCCCCAGCTTGACACAGCGCGGGCCTCCGCGGCTGCCGCTGTTATTGAGCCCCAGCCTGACACAGCTCAGGGCTCAATTTCTGCGGCGAACGCCCCCATGTCTTGATTGCCGGCCGGTGAAACAGCGGACATGAGGGGGTCCTGGCCCAACAAGCTAGCTTGGCGGGCTAGCCGTCGGCGGAGGCTCTTGATGGTGAAGCGGGCACAATGCCCGCACGAGCCGGGGTTGTCGATAGTCTCCTGGGCGTGTTCCAGCCCGAGGCAGGACGAGCAGACCTGGTGTGAGTCTGTGCCTGATATCTTCAACCCGCAGCCGCAGAGCCGAGCCTCCGAGTCCCTGACTCCTCTGGTGTGAAGGAGAGAAGCGTCCATCTCGTTTGCCGTGGTGACGGCGTGGAGAGGACCCGCTCGTAACAGGTACGTTGCAGAGAAAAAATTATTTCCCCACCTGTCGTTAGTCCGGAGAAAAAGCGACGGTGTAGAATTTTATTCTCAAAGAATATTAACTGGTGTGTTAATACCTTTTTATCTTCTCCTCCTCTGGTGTGAGAGAGAAAAATAAAAAACGTCCTCGATACCGTGGTGTCGGTAGTGAGGGAAGGCAGAAGAAGAAACGGCGAGGTAGATTGCAATACTAACTGGTGTGATAGTATTAACAGTCTTCTTGCGAAGCAGAAAAGTAGCCGGTGAGCGCCCGTCGACCGAAAGTTAGCTTTGGGTTCAGTCTGTGGACTGTTAAGCTAGCCCGGCTACTGATATGTCGAGATGTGCTCTGAAGCGAGAAGAGGTGTTTGAATGACGCTGCGACGTTGCGCAAGCTACTTATAGGGTGGGTGGATTCCCTGACGCTGACGTCAAGATCACCAGCCAATCAGGATTGGCGTAATGAGATTGATGCTTCTGTTTGCTCCGCGATGAGGCGCATCCCATAGTGAGACATCGAACGGAGTGTTATGAATGAGAACTCAAACGCGCATGCTCCTATGGACCGAGATACAGGTACTTTTTCTAAATATACATTTGCTCCATTTTGGGCTTAATGTGCCACTGAGCAACTCTCATAGGAATAAATGGGGCCCCGCCTCGGACACTGTATCCAGTTCTCTTTATATAACCAAGAAAGACAAACACAATTAAGTCTTTCTTCAATGACATGACATTAACATGCACACATATATCAAAAATGTTATTGCAATGATTATGATATGGGACATCATATTAATTTGGATGTATATAAAAAAAAATGGGCCTTGTTCCATTTTGTGGGTTTTTTCAATATTATTTTTGATATAGGGTTAGGGTTAGGGTAAGCGGTTAGAGGAGGATTATTCTTTGTAGGGCATTCAAAATACTAATCTTTTTTGTGGTATTTACTGCATTTTGGAAACACACAGTCTTTTGCCTCTTTACAAGCAACTACTGTAGCTAATAGTTCACTCACTCCCATTGTCCAAAAAAGAACAGATTGTCAGAATAGAGATGTATATAAAGATGTATGGACACAACTATTATATTGCAAAATTGGCAACACCCCAAGAAACACACTCCGATCGCCAATTTTGGGGCTGATCGCAGATCGCCGGAATCAGTATCGGCCAATACCGATCGCCGATCCGATCGAGTGGGCGGGGCTTATGGGGATCTTCCATTTAAAGTGATTTTTAAAACTCAATTAATGGGGCTCATTCACTGGCGCTTCCACAAACAACAACCAACATAATTATTACATTCAAATGAAGTACATTATTCAAGTTTACGTTAACTTTGGATAATAACACGGGAGAAATGAGCGGAAGCACTCTCTTTTCCTCTCTCTCTCTCTCCTTCCACTGACAGCCCGTCAGTATCGTCTCATGCAGCTCACTGATCCAGTAATGAGTGACCCGACAATGAAGAATAAACATATTTATAACTAGTTTAGCTTGTTCCAGAGGAAGATAAAATAGCTAAGTGTGTTAGGTCTAACTCTGAGGGATTTCTGTTTCGCACAGGTTGCATAACGCTATTTTAACGTCTTTTTCGGACACCTTCAAATACTGCCAGACCGGTGAAGCCATTTAGGCAAGCCGATCGATCGGAGCATTCCTAGTGGAATATATATATAAACTTTCCTCATACTGGTGCATTACACATATGCCCTCCACATACAACCCCCTACATACCCAGTAAAAGAAACCAGTGCAATGTGTGAAAGCAATAAGCAGCACTGCTTTCTTTAGTGGAAGGTCAATATTATTCTCGTCAGTTGGCAACTTCATATGGAGGGCTGAGAGGGCAAAGGTGGCTAAAACACTGTTTGTATTACATGACTATAGTGTGTGTGTGTGTGTGTGTGTGTGTGTGTGTGTGTGTGTGTGTGTGTGTGTGTGTGTGTGTGTGTGTGTGTGTGTGTGTGTGTGTGTGTGTGTGTGTGTGTGTGTGTGTGTGTGTGTGTGTGTGTGTGTGTGTGTGTGTGTGTGTGTGTGTGTGTGTGTGTGTGTGTGTGTGTGTGTGTGTGTGTGTGTGTGTGTGTGTGTGTGTGTGTGTGTGTGTGTGTTAGTTTTCCAGTCAGCCAAAACCATTTTCTGGAGAACACAATCAGGCCAACAGACAGACATCCTTTTTTGTTGATTGGACTTATAAGTTTACATTTATATCTAATTTAATGTGCCCCTTAATAGTGTTTTATTTGTCAGATAGCGATGGACATATTTTTATATTAACGCTCAACTTTTATCTTATAACTATTTTGGTTCTGTTTTATCTTCTTTTTTGAGATGTATATATTTCAAATGATTGTTTATTTACTCATGTTGTGCAATACCTTTAATCTTCTGGGGGAGATTTTGTTTTTAGATTCATGTACAAACACATGCATTAAAGGAGAGGTGTATGAGTGAAGGGGTTTGGTGCCCTGGAGCCATTAGCTATATATACATATTATTTCTTTTTTGGTTCCATTCAAGGACTTGTACCAGTGACCATCGGGTAAATATCCAGTTCACACGCCAAGCCTGTAGCTGAGCTACTGCCTTCCCCCCAAACAGCATCAGATAAACTTTATATTGTAAAACAAGGAAGTAAAGTAGAAAGTGAATGTGTATAATGGTCCAGTGTGAGGTTGTACCTGACTTTCATATCAGACTAAATCAGCACAAGCTGAGGAAACTAAACACAAAAGATACCTACATTCAGCTGTGTTTGTTTTGCTCTTTATGTTTTCCCATTCCAATGAACTACTTTATCCCTCATGTCAATCAAAGGTCAGAGCCAAACCTCTTTTCCTACTTTGAACATATTTAACCATCAGTAAAACCCAAATAACTAAAGGTCACTTCAACACTAGAATTGTTAACAATGTAGGGAAATGCTAATAAGGGAAGTATTCCGAGCAGGTTTCCTGTTATCAGAAGGCCCTTCCCTTCTTCTGAACTCTCTAACTTGACAGTTTTGTCTAACCATGATTATACAAACTCAGCTGATCGTTGGTAAATAACACAAGCTGCTGCTGCGAACAGATGCAGCTCTGTAAAACGTGCTCATTTATTTCTGTCTTCTGTCTGGCCTTTGTAACTTATAGCATGCACATTAATGCTTTATTTGCTACATAGTGTGTATGTTCTAGATACAAATGAATCAATTAAGGGCTTACAAAAATGGTCATTTAGTAATCGTGAGTGAGAAATGATGGTGTCGGGCCACTGCACATTTATCTAGGCGTGCACCTACGCAGACACACACAAACACATGTGCAGAAGTAATTTGGCTGAGCTAATGTATGTGGCGCATCATTTACAGATTGATTGCTGTCATCACTGATTCTGTGAACTCGTAATAGCATCTACATCGATGCTGAAATATAATCATATAGACATTAATCATCATTTTAGTTTTTTTAAAAGGCAATTAACTGTGGGGCTATTAGCTGTGTTTGGTTGGAAACACATTTGAAACTTTTAAATACAGTTTAATCTTTGTTTGGAAAAGTATCATTGCCAATTATTTAAAGCTTTGGGTTCTAGTATCTTGTCATATGTTTATGTGTTTGTATTTCTATCCACGTTTTTAGCCTTTAGCTAGGGTAAGTTGAGAAGTAGTAAGATGTTGGGAGCCAAAAACAATTTTAAAGGTCATGTAAATGCATGGATGTGATTTACGACTTATGGTTGACAATCTTTGTGCTATAATACTAGGATGGGTTATATGCAGAGACTACATTTTACTAGGCTTGGCATCTAAATGTGTATGACAATTCAAAGCGGATTTGAATCAAGCCATCCATTGCCATTTTCATATATTGTTTAAAATGTGACTTAATGGTGGGCATAGCCTTGGGATATAGCTTCTGGAAATAAATGGATGGATGGAACAAATAGGCTACTGGAAAACATAAATAACATGATTGATCTCCATAACAAGGTGATCAAGCAAAGTAAGAAACACAAGGAAACTACGCACAAGTAGAGGTGGTTGCATTTCTTTCAAAGCCCATAATGCAGAGTATATTGAGACTGCATTTATTTATTTGGCAATTTGAATGACAATTATTTTCAACCCGTCAAAGGGCTTTTACATGGGGAGGCTAACATTCAGTTAGCCATGCCATCAGGAGCAATATTCAGGTTAAGTAATGGTACAATGACATGTTAACTGCAAGAGCTGGGGATTTAACCAATAACTAACCAATTGTCAGTTGACTACAATTGTAAACTAGATTTGGCTTTGCCAACATGTGTAGAACAAAATGTAAAATATCCTAGTAATTAGGATATAGCATGAGCTTGATTCTGATATCTGGCTCTCTTTACCCTTCCTTCTTAAGTCTTGATTTTGAACAATGTTCAGTGTCTCCTTCTCCCCTCACACTTCTGGACATGTTTATCCTCCTTTCCTCTCTTTCTCCTTTCTCTTTCCATTGTTTTTCTTTCCCCTTCTCAGCAGCTTAGCTCTGTCATTGTGAGCAGCAAAACACCAGCCAGTCAGAATGAGGCAATTATGACCCTCTTTGAAGGAAGGGTTATTATACGTAATGCCCTGTAATTCTGCTCTACAGTTATCATCAGAAATGACGCACGCATGCACGCACACACACACACACACACACACACACACACACACACACACACACACACACACACACACACACACACACACACACACACACACACACACACACACACACACACACACACACACACACACACACACACACACACACACACACACACACACACACACACACACACACACACACACACACACACACACACACACACACAGAGCAGACAGACGTACAGGCATTATTTGATCTGATTCATACAGCATGCCGTATAAGATACGTTTTTATTCATTGAGGAGGTTGAATTGAACCATGACTCAGTTGAAAACAATGAGACTGGTAAGGGAATAGAAAAACATGCAGACGTAATATTGAGAAACATCATTTTACCTGGGTGGCCTCTGACACAGTCCGCATTTAATCGTGACATTTTAATCCTAGGCAATTTAACAAAAACCTGATGCTTAAACCGAGCAGACCTAATCCCATTGTTCACCTCCCACCTACGTGTTAGTCTTAATAGTCATATTAATTGTGTTAAGTATTAATAAAGGATATTTTTTGTGTAGTTTGTCCAGTATTGTCTTTTTGACATTGGTTTCCTTTGAAGATTCCATTACCTCGTCCAGTAACATTCATTTATTATTATTTTCGGATCAGTTTTATCAGGCTCCAGCAGAATTACTTCAACATTATAGTGCCTTTTTTTTGTCAATTTTTAAATAAATAAACCGATTTGCTTGTACCATGCGTCAGCCTCTATTCCCTCCTTGTCTTCATACACCACTGAGTTTCTCCCTTTTCTGATTTCGGTCTCTTGGTGGCTACTCTGTTATCTCCCTGGGTTGACTGGGATTGAGCCCAGACTCAGTGTATCTAATGAAAAGCTTTTCAATTCAAGAGCTGTGTTTTCTGTTGATATTTCACTTGGCCTTTGCCTTTACTTTGCTGTCATTATAGATTTTAGGTTAGTTTATTATGACCAATGAAAAAACATGTCAATCACTTGCAGGTTGTTATATGTCTGTGTGTTTGTGCTTGTGTCTGACCCTTACCAAGGGCCTGAGACTGAATACACTTGTACAATTCCGCTGGGGTGAGGGAAAATATAACTTTCAATATGGCATGCTGCTTTTCTTTAATATGTATCGGTAATATTTCTCTTGAACGTTCTTTGTTCTTCAATTTAGTTTATTAAACGTGTTAAATATATGGAAGTTCCCTTCTAATGTGAACAAAGAAACATTGTAAATACATTTGAATTTTTTTTCTCTAGGCTTCCTGCTGTTTTCCCAGCTTGTTCTAATCATATTTATCAAAAGATCTTCAGGGCAATCGGGTTCACTCATAATTTCCTTTTAAAGTGTGATGTCAACCCACAAAGGTTAAGTGAATCAGCAAAAAACACACACACACACACACACACACACACACACACACACACACACACACACACACACACACACACACACACACACACACACACACACACACACACACACACACACACACACACACACACACACACACACACACACACACACACACACACACACACACACACACACACACACACACACACACACACACACACACACACACACACACACACACACACACACACACACACACACACACACACACACACACACACACACACCTGAGTTGGCTCGTTGGCATCTAAACGTCTCCAAGTCTGACTGTTAGGGTTGTTTCAGCTCATCGGCCTGCCAGACAGTATAATCCCCAGACATGCTTCAAGTTTGATCAATTCAAAGTGCATTTTAACAGGATTAACAAGGCCATTTACAAACAGTTTCAGAAAAGTACTCAATGTGGCATTGTAGATCTTACTGAACAACATTTATCTGAGGAGGTGAACACTGGAGAGCCAAAGGAAAAGTTGTTATCTCACAAACGCTTCTTTCCTCTGATGTTCATGCCAGGTTTCTGGGCTTATAAACTCTGTGACAAAGTTATAATGGTACAGATCAGGGGAATGATACAAGAACCTTTCAAAGGAACAGAGTATTGTGCAGTGCAGTGTCAGCAATACAAAAAAGTTGAAAAACATATCAATCTGATCTGCTTTCCTCGCCTCATACTGATTCTCCTGTGGATCCTTCACCATAAATCCTGATATTAGAGCAGTGGTTCTCAAAGTGTGGGGAGCACCCTCCCAGGGGGGCGCAGAGGCATGACAGGGGGGGCGCGAGAGACCAGGAGGAAAAATGCTTATTTAAAAAAAAAAAAGATTAAAAAAAAATCATATTTTGAAAAATTATTGATTCGAAAATAATATGATACAGTACTATTACGTCTGGGTCTCTGTGTTTCCTTTAAAGCTCGGCTCTGTGTCTGTTTGGAACGAGCCATTTTGTGTGCGTGCGCGAGCGAGAGAGAGAGAGAGCGCACCGGTACCGGAGATCGTTGATGTTAACTTCTGGTACTAGCGAGCTACGCTAACGGATATAAGGAGTTTTTTTCAACAACAAAGTGGAGGAGAGTCCTCTCCTGTCAGACTCAGTGAACTAAAGGACTCTCTCAGTGTTATCTCCGTGGGTTTCAAACGTTTTGGTCACCATTAATGTAAACAATTATTTCCGAGGCACACGTTTACAGTATATGATCATTATAGTTATAAAAAAATAAGAGAATAAATTGAAAACAGGTATGAAATACTATATGACATTAAAAAATGAATAAAGTTTAAAAAGGGGAATGATTGGTAAAATATCCATAAAGAAATAGTAAATCTGTTTACAGTTCTGTGTTGAGAGATGTATCCATAGATCTCTTCATTTTGCTCTCAAAGTGCACCAGATTGATGCTTTTAACTTCAATATTTAAAAAGCTTCCCGGGGGAGCTTGCCCCCGGACCCCCCTATGTGAGGTCCACACACCACCTATAAAAATAGCACTTTAACCCTGCTTACACCTACAGTTCCAAGAAAAAGTATGTGAACCCTTTGGAATTACCTGGATTTCTGCATAAGTTGGTCATAAAATGGAGGAAGCCACTGCTGTCCAGAAAAAACATTGCTGCACGTTTGAAGTTTGCAAAAGAGCACCTGGACGTTCCACAGCACTACTGGCAAAATATTCAGTGGACAGATGAAGCCAAAGTTGAGTTGTTTGGAAGGAACACACAACGCTATGTGTGGAGAAAAAAAGGCACAGCACACCAACATCAAAACCTCATCCCAACTGTGAAGTATGGTGGAGGGAGCATCATGGTTTGGGGCTGCTTTGCTGCCTCAGGGCCTGGACAGATTGCCATCATCGACGGAAAAAGGATTTCTCAAGTTTCTCAAGACCTTTTGCTGGAGAACTTAAGGCCATCTGTCCACCAATTGAAGCTCAACAGAAGATGGGTGATGCAACAGGACAACGACCCAAAGCACAGAAGTAAATCAACAACAGAATGGCTTCAACAGAAGAAAATACGCCTTCTGGAGTGGCCCAGTCAGAGTCCTGACCTCAACCCAATTGAGATGCTGTGGCATGACCTCAAGAGAGCAATTCACACCAGACATCCCAAGAATATTGCTGAACTGAAACAGTTTTGTAAAGAGGAATGGTCCAAAATTCCTCCTGACCATTGTGCAGGTCTGATATGCAACTATAGGAAACGTTTGGTTGAGGTTATTGCTGCCAAAGGAGGGTCAACCAGTTATTAAATCCAAGGGTTCACATACTTTTTCCACCCTGCACTGTGAATGTTTACATGGTGTGTTCAATAAAAACATATAATTGTTTGTGTGGTTTTAGCTTAAGCAGACTGTGTTTGTCTATTGTTCTGACTTAGATGAAGATCAGAACACATTTTATGACCAATTTATGCAGAAATCCAGGTAGTTCCAAAGGGTTCACATTAGGGATGTGCATCTCCATCACTGAGGCCGATGCGATGCGCATCTCGATACGTTGCCACGATACGATACATTAACGATACCTTTGAAACACCAGGCGATGCGATACGATACGATTCACCCCTGTTGCGATACAGTTCGATACGATTTGATTCAACATTATGCGATTCGGGGCGATACGATGCGATTCAACACGATGCAAAAATAATGATACTTCAATATGGTACGACAGAGGATTTTTGTTTTATTCCTTATATGCAGCAAATCATACATTAACAAAAAAGTGCTTTACATATTTGGTAGTGCACATCCCATCATGCCGTTTATTTGTTTACCTTTAAAAGCTCTCCAGAGTACAGTACGATTGTATAACACCTCACAGTTAAACAATGTAAGGATGCATTGCTCATGATTAACAATGTGCAAATAACAGCTACCATAGAGCAATGCCCATACAGCTGCAAGCCTGATGTGCTTAACACTCAGAGGCCAACTCACCAGTGAGCAGAAAGCAGTGGTTTCTATCTGAACAATAAAGAAAACAAATAACCTTTCACAAACAGGTATTTCATAACTGCTTACAGTAAGGAAGACATTTAAATTATTATTGGCCGTCACAGGCTGCTGTAAGCTAAACACCTCTCTCTGACAGAACACCTCACTGAGTGATTTAACTCATATGTCTCACTTTCAGGTTTCTCTTTTCAGCCGCAGACCCCACGTCGCCTCTTTATGTGCGTCGTTAAGTTCCTCGTACTACTTGTGTACTTTAAAGCGGCTCGGCATCGTTAACAATTTGCGAGTGATTTTTCAAGTTGACCGTCTGTAGTAATAGTGCCGCGCACATATACCATCAGGATGTTGCTGATGGGGTGCGGCTGCGGAGTGATACTGTGTGTATGCAAGTCCGCATCTAGGACGGATCTATGTATCATGGCTGTAGACCTGTTAAGTAATAAAGATACCTCATACAAAGGTCTACGGATACCTTATTACTCTCTATGACCTGCGGTCAACTATATAGCATAAAGGACTATTACACCGTCTTTCTTGAACAATCCGAAGTGTTGCCAAACGTTTGATTTGTAGGTATTTTTCAGTGCGCTGTGTTTCTCTTTCTCCTCAACTTCCGTGTGTGTTGATAACTGAGACTCTCGTTCTCCGTAGTGGCGAAGCAAATATCAAAGATCGTCTCTGCTGAGCGTTGACAAGATGAGGGGATTTTATATGAATGAATCGTTTTTTTACCGATGCACAGACGCTACGCAATCGATGCATCGCGAGTTCAACCCGGTTCAACCCAAACTGTAGCCGATGTGCACTCTTTCAACCGGTGCACTCGCATCTTGAACGTTTATGCCGGTGCACCGATGCGAATCGGTGAATCTTAACATCTCTAGTTCACATACTTTTTCTTGCAACTGTATATGCCGTGAGCTGATTATCGAGCCTTCATTGTAACAGTCGCGGGTACATTGTGTATATGCGTGGGGATTGTTGCAGTAGAAAATTCCACTGTAGCGACCGGTACATTAATGAGAAACCCTAAATGTTTGAGCACCCTCTATGAAACGTCAAGCTACCCCACAGCACCCCCAAAGTAAATCTCTGGCGTCGCCACTGAGCCTGACTATTTGTGTTGGGGGGGTCCGACTTTTTTTTTTCTCCAAAGGGGGGGCCTGACAGAAAAAGTTTGAGAACCACTGTATTAGAGGAAAGGAAAAATGTAAAAAATGCCTTGGAGAGAGTAAAGGTGTTCATGAATAGAAACATTTAGCTAGTATCTGAACCAACAAGAAGTCCTGGTAAAGGCCATTAGTATCTGAATACAATCAAACCAAACCATTTGCCATGTAATGTTCATGTGCGTGACTAGTTAATAGTCAAAATAATGATTGGCACAATTACCCATGATTAAAGTTCTGCTCACGCTGAGCCTACCTACCTTGAGGCTAGCTGGTGCCCAAAGAGTCTTTCCATTGAAATAGGTCAAACACGAGAATGTATTCGGGTATCAACGATTATAAACGTCTTTCAATGGTATTAGAACATAATGATATGATCATATTGTGTTCTCTTATATAAACATTTTGTCAAAGTTAAAATTAGACACAAAATTAACACCATGCAATTGTGTACACATTTGCCATATTGTGGTATGACACAATGCATAAAAGACATTTAAATTAATATTATGATTAATGTTAGCCTCATTAACCAGCCTTACTGGGTGCATGTGTGTTTAAGGTATGCGTATGTGTTAAATTGTTAAAAAGACAAAGTTTGACTGAAGCAATTTGGTAGAGTGTGATGTCTGATTGTAGGTTTTTAATTAGCCTCATTTATATAGATCAATAATATTAGGCTTACTATGTGTGTAAGGTAAACACACAAATGCACTCCCACCATAATAGAATGCATTGTTTGTATCAGTGACATGTAAATGTATGCTTGAAGTGATCACCAGCGCTCTTGTTTGAAGAATATTTGTGTTTAACCCTGATGTTTGCAAAGGAACGCATGCCAAGTGTGTTTTTGGTCTGTGTTTGCATGAGTGCATTTGATCAACAGCATGTGTTATTATTAATGTCCTAGAACATACATCAATATTATACAAGGCAACAGTGCCCCCCCCCCTGCTATCCATTACCAGCTAACCTTTTAAACAAACCCTGTTCTCTGTACGGCTGTTTCTGCAATACCTTCCAGATTGGAAAAATACATTAGGAATTACACTTCCAGCTACATGGAAACTGCTGATGGGAATCCAGACTTCCTGCTTACATTTCATTTTCCTAGACATAAAGCTGGGAGTGGGCCTGATAAACAACATGCAAGGGAGACATTAGGGGAATGGAGAAGAAAAAGTGGGCTTGTGCGGCGGTCTAAAAAGGTACATTTGCACAGGAAACACGTTAGAAAAATAGTTAAATAGTTTTCCATATATATTTCCACCTGCTAAAACTATTTTCTTTGAGGTGGTAGGCGATAATGCAAAGGGTCTATCTACTGAACAATGGTTCTTTCTCATGTTATTAATGTATTTATTTGCCTTCCTCTGTAGCTCTGTCTATAAATGTAGATATTACTTGAAAGATGAAAGAGGAACTGAACAACCATCAAACTAATTGTCAAAGTGAAGTTGTCTCTTTTACCAATTTGCCTAGAAAAAGACTCAGCACCTAAATGTAGCATTGACAGACCTATGCTAACGGTTCCCCTTTACTGCTATTATTTCCTCTACGCTAAGCTATGCTTTGCTTAGCTAAGCTACACCACGCTAAGCTAAACATGTCCTACATCACATCATATAATAGATCAAAATCCAAAATAGACAGATTCGTAAATATATCCTACATTTATAAGCCTACAAATAGGCAGCACACTTCCTCATAGTAGGTACCATACCACCTTAAACATTAATAAATCTGAGCCCTCCTTCAAATGCAGCAGTCGGGTGTATTTCAGCAATGGATTTTTTAAACAGTATTTCTGACCTCTGTCTTCAGCAGACCTCGAAACTCTTGTGTTTTCTTTGTGGTCTAAACCTAAAGCCAGTCAGTGAGAGTCTGGGCTACAGTAGAACACTCATCTGGGATTAGGAGCCGTTTATTCATCTCAGCTCAGTAATACTATGAGAGTCTCGCTTCAGAATCCAATGAATATTTCACACTTTCATTTCATATGCAATCTCTGCTGCTCAGAAGTGTGTACTGCTGGGTATCATTCTGCACGGGTTATGTGTGTGTGTGTGTGTGTGTGTGTGTGTGTGTGTGTGTGTGTGTGTGTGTGCGTGCGTGCGTGCGTGCGTGCGTGCGTGCGTGCGTGCGTGCGTGCGTGCGTGCGTGCGTGCGTGCGTCCCACTGTATGTGTGTTTTGGGGAATTAGAGTGAGGCACTTTTTTTTATCCGCATAAGGACCATTTTATTTTATAGTATCCATGTGTTTTTATACTATATTTGTATACCACTTATCCTTCTATTCAAATTAGGGATGCCAGCGATTATTTGATTATTCGAATATTCGTTACAGTCTCCATAATCGAAAATAATTTTTAAAATTCGATTTTATTTATATATTTCTTTATTATTATTTATGTTTTTGGTTTTTTTCCTGGCTTAGTTTCAACCAAAATATAGTGAATAATCGATTATTATTCACCAGGGCTGTCCGATTTTTGATTTTGATCATGGTCAGTTTCTGGCATCCCTAATTCAAATGAACCAGTGCTTATCATTTTTAGCTAGGTTAAACTTGGCCTCTTTTTACATCAACTCATTAACTCAGTTTTCTTCAATCTGATCTGAGTCTTTAACAGTGAAGCTCTGTTCATAGATGAATGAGAACGCTATGGTGAGTTGTGAATCAGTGTCCTCCATAACAGACTATTTGAAGACATCGAAAGCCGCGGAAACAATCACCTGATAACTGGCAACCCTCTCGCAACAACACAAGGTCAGAATGAGCGCTGACTGTAAAAGCTGTGTTGACGGTGATGCGTTTACTTGCTGACGTATATCCTGAAGCGCATCTGAACAATAAAATGGGCACCTTAGTTTACATTTAATTGTGATTTGCATTTGACTCCTATATTTAACCCTAAACCTCTGGTTTTATAGAAATATGTGAAATAAGAAGTAAACTCAAAATAACAAGATCTTAAGTGACATCAGAAATCGTTACGTTACAAGATGCTAATTTTTCTCTCAGCACGATTTGCAGTGCAAAGTTAATACCACGTCATTCAATTATAGACTTGCGATATTAAAAATGATATGAACATTTTACAAAGACAGACCAAGTTAGATTACCGTTGTGACTACGTAAATGTGTTCAGGGTTCTTGGTTAGAGCTCAGATTAAGGTAAAGAGGGTACATTAACAAAAGGGGCTATAAATATCTTAATCTGGCACACGTTAGATAAACTTTACACATGTTTGGACCGTTTCATCTCCATGGTAATAAACCACTGCCTTTGTGTCAACTGTTGCCCAGCTGTTCTTTAAAACCTTTTAAAAGTATATATGGGCTGTGTCCAAAAGATTCCCTTGTTCCAACAGGAGTTGCTTCGGACCATATGTTGCATGTCTCCCCTCTGTCTCCTCCTTTCAACACTGTCACTTAAATAAAAGGCACTGATTACCCCAAATATTATTTAATATTATATTAGAGCCGAGTAATTGTCTGCCTTTATTCATTTGGCTGTGCCGTGAACAGCAACAATTCTGCCATGATGGATTGGAGGCGGGGCTTAAGAAAATCACAAGTGCGCATGCTCTTTGTTCTTGAGTGTCAGGCCAGTTTGGCTTATGCGCCAATAAGCAACTTTTTTATGAATGAACAGGGCCTCGCCTCAAACGCTGTATCGAGTTATTTGTGTACATCCATGATTGGTATCTATAAAACAGAGCATTGTACTGGGGGATTGATAGCAGAAGTAGTGTACGTGCCACGGGAGGTACTTCTTTGTTGAATTTGGCATAGGGAGAGTGAAAACTATCCAACGGCAGGATGGGTGAATGCTGCTCTCTGAAGCTCTACAACACCATGGCAACAGGCTCTCATAATAGTAATCCCTGAGGTCAGTTGCTGGTCTCCTGATTCTGTTATTGCTCCTGTCATGGAGTCGTGTGGCCCCTGGGCGGGGGCTTAGCGTGTCATCATGTAACTCTCCGGCTCACTTTGAGACATTAGGGCTCATGAGGGAAACTCATCCAGCAGAGAGAACATCATAAGCTACAAATATTTTTTAAAACGTCATGTGGGACAAAAACGCTGTTTATAACACAATATAATAAACACTTTTCATTCAGCTGGAAACTAAATTAACTTGGTAACAAGATCTAAAAGCGAGATATTAACTGTGTGCCCTTTTTAGAGAAGGAGAGATCAATTTAATCCTTTAGATTCTTACAGCCCTGAGAGAAATTGCCAACCTATGCAACTTTGTTCTTAATTAGTTCAGAGAATCTCCAACAAATCCTGCAGAATGTATACATCCTTAAAGGCATACAGTATGAGCCGAGCACGGGGTAATGTGCATAACATTTTCTAGCCAGTAGGTTGCTCAGATGTTTTAGGCAGTGACCTAAATGAAAAATTCAGTTCACCATAGGACACAGGCTCATTAAAACATGTTGATACTGTTTTAATGTGCAGAGAGGGTTCCAGATTCCTTTCAGGTCCTTAACTATGGTTCAAAAAACCCTTAATCTAAGCCATTTATCACATTCTAATAATGCCTGAGTCCATATGACAGAGTGAAAAGACCTTTCCAAAGGGGGAAAATGAAAAATGACACATTCCTCAGGGGGAAACTAAGGAAACAGGGATGTATGGATTGAGTTTGCAAAGTCTCCAAAAAGTGAATTGCTAATGACACAGCCTAATGCTGAAGGCAAAGTAAAACCTTTTCCCTTTGAATTTTGCTTGTGAGGCAATATTCTATCCAAGGGAGTGGCTAAGACGACACTGCAGCTCAATACTGTGAACACACACTCACACACACAGAAATCTGCTCAAACATTCGTACAAGTCCATACACTTTGCTATGTGACCAATGAATAGCTTTAAATCAAAAGGATCAATGCATTATATGAGAGGTATCAAAAGGATCAATAGGGATACAGATGGTTTATTAGAGCTGTCAGACACCTGTTTATTTTCTTTGTGGACTGGCAAGCTTTATATTTGTTGAGTAACATGCATGTGTGTATACTCTGCTTACTGTTGGTCACTCAGGAATCAAGCTGTTTTGATGTGAGGCTATTTAACCTCACATGAGTTAGTCAGACTTCACAGGTTTGAATTGAGAAGGTGAATGTTACATGGCTGTTTGTGCTCAGCTTAAAGTGACAAAACCACTGTCATAATGTCAGTTTTTATATTAAAGTGAAATTAAATCAAGTAAAGCTATCTCACTGATCTCTTTCAAATCTTTGTCAGACTTAAACCAGGAGCAATGCCACAACATGGCTTTTTCTCCAGCAGATCTTACCTTGTCCTTGTCTTCTACCAGATCACTGAGTATGTCATCAGGGTCCAGAATCCCCCCATCACAGTATTCAACATGGTGAGTCCTGACCAGGAAATCTCCTTCCTGTAACACAGGTTCAACAAACATCATTAAACAAGATAATGTCCAAATAAACCTGAAATCTGCTGAACTCTTTACCCATTATATGTATAAGTATACATATGTGCCTGACTGCCTTTTATAATTAGTAGCTGCAGGAGTCAGTCCAACCCAGTCTCACAAAAAAACATGTAATAACTACGTTGGTCCACAACGTAGGACATAGTATTTCTACAAAAACGCTTCTGAAATTGTAGGATCCCTACGTTTTTTTTTACCACTCATTCCAATGGCTGCCGTCTATGTCACGTGAAATTCAAATTTCTCCCTGCAGAAAAAAAAAACATGGCCGAACTTCGTTTTATTCTCGTTGGAAAATGCCTATATTAAAGTTAGTTTGGCCATTAAAATGCGTTTTGATGTCATTTGATGCGAGAAATATGAGTTATTATTTCAGATTATGTGTGCAGTGGATGTACATGATCTTTAGTTTGCTAGTTATTACGAAGATTACTTCAGGAAATTGTGTCCATACAACGTTTTCATTGTTACCAAGGTGGTTGCTAGGGACGCTGCTATCGATATTATTTCTGTTATATTGTGTAACTGTTTAATGGTGTTATCTTTATTGCTACCCCCTTCTCCGTCAATGTATAGTGTTGGTCCACAGCGCAATAGTATTAGTTTAACAAAATCCGCATCTAAAATTGTGGCATAGATAGGCTACGTTATTTTCCCCTGTGCAATTCCAGTCTCACATCTCACATCACATTGTCATAAACAAATACCGGAAACAGACCGAAAACATTTTTTTTAAATAAAATAATACTTTATTCCGAGTGTGCTTGCTTTTCTCTTTGAAAGTTATCATATAACGGCATTGTAATACACGGTTCGGCTGCATTAAATATTACATATCTGCCGTAGTTCTCTATTTATAGAGCCCTGATGAGAAGACTTCTAGACAAACATGAGGAACTGCCGCCAACACTGAAAACGTGATGTATTTTTAACACAATACGTCTCCTCGCAATATCAACACTAATTCGGCTGACTTTTATATTTGATCCAATTGGTAGATAGGCTGTATTTACACCAGGGGTGGGGAACCTCCGGCCCCCGGGCCGTATACGGCCCTCGAGGTAATTTATAAACACACGCAAAAAATAAAACAATTTGAGAAATCTAGACCGCAAACAAATTAAACAAGCGAGTGCCTGTTTTTCCTAGCCAAGGTCAGGGTCCTTGAACACAACACGAGCCTAAAGTGTCATCACGTGGTATATGTCTCGTCTGACAGGGGTGCAGTTCTGACGGAGAGCACCAGAACGTCACTCCGGCACTTCCAGAAATTGTAGTACCCATAAGGAGCCGTACACATGCCGCAGTTTTTGCCAGGCTGTGTCTTTAGTTGTAAGCCCAGTGGCAATCTGTTCATATGTCATACTGATCATACAGTCAATAACTTTGTTGTTATTAGCATCTGGTTAGCTAGCTATGCTAATGAATATAAGAACCTTTTTCTACAACCAGTGAGGTAAAGGCACATCTTTATATGATCATTATAGTTATAAAAAAATAAGAGAATAAAGTAAACAGGTATAAAATACTATATAGCAAAAATGATTAGTAAACAAGAATACCGTTTGAAAGGGGAGTGATTTGTAAAATATCCATAAAGAAAAATAAATCTGCTTAAAGTTCTGTTTCATATGGATGTTGGGAGATGTATC
Source organism: Notothenia rossii (assembly GCF_949606895.1). NCBI lineage: Eukaryota > Metazoa > Chordata > Actinopteri > Perciformes > Nototheniidae > Notothenia > Notothenia rossii. The sequence continues at coordinate 71,396,846 of NC_136904.1, forward strand.
CATAGATCTCCTAATGTTGCTCTCAAAGTGCACCAGATTGATGCTTTTAACTCCCCCCCCCACACACATCTTGTGTCCATATCTTTCTGTTTTGGTGGTCGTGCCACACCGTTCACATGCATGCATGCGCGAGTCATAGTAAGATATCTGGATTGAGAGGTTGCTTTTTCTTTGCACAGCATGAAAGAAAGGCCAAATGAATCTGTGATTTTAGAATTTTTAAGCAGAGATCAATAACTTGTATACGGCCCTCGGAGGATATTGTAAAAATGGAAATGGCCCTTGAGAGGAAAAAGGTTCCCCACCCCTGATTCACACCATAAAGGTGCACAGCTGATATAAAGGGACACCTAGTGGTTAAAGCATGTTATTGAATTTCATTATTTGTATTGTTAGATATTAATAGGATCCTTATAAAGTCTGTTCATTACTCGTTATTCTATACTAATAGTTAAAGACTGTATATAATGACTATTTTGCACATCCCTTTCAAGATTTCAAGATTTTCTAAGGTTTATTGACATATCATACACACAAACGGTGTAGTTATGCAATGAATGAAAAACTTGGGTCGCAGGTTCCTCAACAGTGTATAACAAGACATCTATCACTATTTGTGGATAACTCCAGCAATGTTAACTATGTTGAAGCACTTATTTTAACTGATATTATACATATGTATTCTACTCTTATAAGATGTATGTAGATATTTCATTTCCGGCCTTGTCAGGTATTGAACCATCAATAAATAAAGAACACAGAATTATTCAATATAAAACACAGAATTTGTGTGATTATACTAAATGATTTACAAATAAACACCACTGCATATTTACAACTGTTACACATGCTGATGTAACACAAATGTATATCTTATCTTAAGATGATCGATGGCTACTGCCATATTTGCAAAGTCTGCCTCTGAACCTTGACAAGTGCATGTTTCAGGCTTATCAATTAACAACAGGAGGGGTCACAAACATAAGACCAGCTGTTAAATAAAGCTCTTCTGACCTTAGCTGGCATGTGGGTATATACATTAATGCTGCCCATTATGGGCACAAGCAATTTTCACCCATTTATTAATTATATGTTTTAAATTTGAGTGTTTCCTATCCCCTAAACCTCCAGGGATGTACACAACTTCTTATTATGGGAAATACAAAAACGTCTTTTAAAACTAGAACTCCCAGTAGAGACGTGCCATAGATAGAGAACATGTTGCGAAACACAATAGCCAGCATGTGTAGTTCTGGGGACGGGGTGGGGGAGGGGGGGGACGGGGTGGACCCGTTCAAATCCACTTTTGGACAGTCTGCCGTGGTTCCATCCCATTTCAAAGTGCTGTTCGACGCTCTGCGTAACCCTCGGAGCACACTCTCCAATCACAGAGCTTGAGGACTATCACAAGGTTTGTCAAGCGAAGCGGAGAGAATACTTACTTCCGGGTGTAATATTCTCTAAAGCAAATGAGCTGCCCCGACCCTCGGTCCTGACGGACACCAACTTGTGCTTATTAATCAAACAAATAAATAAACACAAGGATAATTATGTGTTATTGTTAAGTAAATGGAGAATTGCACAGGGGAAAATAACGTCTCTATGCCACAATTTTAGATGCGGATTTTGTTTAAACTAATACGTTTGCGCTGTGGACCAACACTATAAATTGACGGGGAAGAGGGTAGCAAAAAAGATAACACCATTAAACAGTTACACAACATAAAAGAAATAATATCGATAGCAGCGTCCCTAGCAACCACCTTGGTAACAATGAAAACGTTGTATAGACACAATTTCCTGAAGTAATTTTCGTAATAACTAGCAACTAAAGATCATGTCCATCCACTGCACACATAATCTGAAATAACAACTCATATTTCTCGCATCAAATGACATCAAAACGTATTTTAATGGCCAAACTAACCTTACAATAGGCATTTTCCACCGAGAATAAAACGAAGTTCGGCCATGTTTTTTTTTTCTGCAGGGAGAAATTTGAAGATCACGTGACATAGACGCCAGCCATTGGAATGAATGGTGAAAAAAAACGTAGGGATCTTACAATTTCAGAGGCGTTTTTGTATAAATACTACGTCCAAAGTTGTGGACCAACATAGTTATTACACGTTTTTTTATGAGACTGGGTTGGTCAGTCACACCTCCATCAAGGCTGATTCAATGAAGCCTTGAAAGGGTAATGTCCCTTGGAATGAAAAAACTAGCTTTACCCAAACATGTTCAGCTATGTAGATTTGATTCACTTAAATTGGATATGCATTTGGCAAAAAGGTTTTTCTTTAAATGGCTTTAAGGTTTCAGGAAAAAAAAGATTTTAAAAATCCATGTTTAAGCATTTTCAAGACTTTCAAATATTCATTCAAGACATTTTAATTCCGATAAAGGTTCTTTTTTGTAATGATCAGCTGATTTCAGCTAAAGTAAAAAAAATCTCAGTACCGAAACGAATGCTTGTCTGTGTAACAAAACATTCAGAGAAATAGGAGGGATTCGTCGATTTTACATAAATATTTGCATTCATAATTGAAAAACATATACAAATGATCATGGTGTGAATTTTTAAGAACATGCGTACCAAACAAACTTCTATGACAAGTGTGAAGAATACTATTGGTAGGCCAGGATATCTCTGCAGTTTCACAATACTTCATTCAAAATGGTATTTTAAACACATTTATCCTTTAATTGTGCTTCCAGTGATTTGAGTATTGCACATGTCCATGTAATGATTTTGATAGAATTCTGAATAATTGTTCCACCCTTGATGAAACCAATTCTCAGGGCTAAAGGCCTCCCCTGCGTGTCCCTAACTCTTCCACTCTGCTCCTCATTACAGTTTACGTATAACTTTCTCTAGACAACTCTCGCATTCCCACCCTCTTCTTTGTTTCTTTCGTCCTTACATCTTCCACATCTTTCCTTAGGTGCTGTGTACAGATTACTCGGGCCCGGCCTTTCTCTCTCCCTCCTTCCTCCCTCGCTCCGCTGTGTTGGGTCTGTGATTAATGACACGCACACTGCACCGGACAGCTGACTACATAGAGCTGCTTGTTGAACAACATATTGAGACAACGCACACCAACGTGCACGCAAACACGTAGAAAAACCACAAACAGCCTCAGGAAAGGTATGACTCAAAATGTTGCAGGGTGCCGCTCCATTAAATCACTCTTTCAGGGTCAGGCACTGTCGATGCTTTTCAAGAACTCCATCAGGGAGAGGGGGAGATAGAGAAGGGCGCTCCAAGTCCAAGAATATCACTGCAAGTCTCAATGTCCATACATGTTCCTACTCTACATCAAAATCCTTTATAATTAATGATTTACTTCCTCTTTAAAATAGAATGTTATGGTGTAATATTGTTTTTTTTGTACATTTATAAGTAAGACAGAGAGCGATGACTTCCTAAATGTTGTGTAAAATAGAAAAAACTGTACCTTGTTGCATTGCAATACCGTACAAAATAATGTCACCACTGTACGATGCTTGGTTTTCATATTCACATTTTAAGGATAGAATATGTCGTGCTTAAAGTGTTATTGAATTTAACCAATTGTTTGTACCGGATGTGATACAGTACAGTTTACACAGCACAGTACATGTTCTGTAGCTACTATTGCACTAAATGGTAACACTTGAATACGTTATGCAAATATGCAACTTGTTTGTTGAAATGTTAATAAATGGGAGCTTCCTCAAACAGCCATCTCTTTCCCGACAATCCCCTCTGTGCACGAACCCTTACATATGGTAATTAAACATTAAAACAGCTGCGGCTTATAGTCCAGTGCGGCTTATATATGTACACATCATTCAATTTAGCTGCTGCGGCTTATATTCAGGTGCGCCTTATACTCCGAAAATTACGGTAATTTAAAAAAACATTTTTTTATTAAAAACAAGATTAATGGCATTTGATATGCTTGTTGGAAATAGTTTAATGATTAAGGGTTTTGCACAATTTAATAATACACAAAGATAAGAGATGACAAACAGTGCATGAAGAGACAGAAAACTCGTTGGGCTCATTCAAAGCCTCTACCTAAATGATATTAAAAGTCACAAATGTATATAAAACCCAAGATCAATATACCGTAATTTTCGGACTATAAGCCGCACCTGAATATAAGCCGCAGCAGCGGCATACCACTCTCGGTTCCACTTTTACTTTTGCACGCTACCTGTCTCACTCTTTTCCGGCCTCCAGCTTTTCCTGCTGGAACCCGCCGCTTAAAGGTGGGGGTCCGCGGACCGGCCATAGAGCCCATAGAGTTAAAGGTGTTGGCCGTTAGCTGTAAAAATCCATAGATTAGCCGCACCGTTATATAAACCGCAGCGTCGAAAAATGGGAAAAAAGGCGCGGCTTATAGTCCGAAAATTACGGTACATGTTACTTTTTAGACGCTTTTATCCAAAGCCACTTACATACTCAATACTGTGGGAAATCCCCACAGGAGAAATTTGGGGTGAAGTGTCTTTCCCAGGGACACAACGACATGCTGACTGCAGTGGGGTTTGAACCTGTGCTCCCCTGATCCCAACACCAACGCACTATTCTATTGCGCCACACACCTCCTTTTCCGTTTAAACTTTTTTGTGTTTTAGGCCCTATATCTAGGTAGTGTATTTTTCTGGCACAACAATAATCCCTGAACGATTAAATGTGTCTACGACAAGGAATCTGCGCAAAGTATCACCGCCCCCTTGATTTTTTTTCCCAATTCATGCTACTATATACTGGTTTGAAGTTATTTTTTCCACCATCAGCACCAACAAGAAACTGCTTGCGCTCACATTTTGCATGAATGAGCTTGTCACCTCTCAGTCAATCCTTGTGCGGCCTTAAAGAGTACGACCCCCTCACCGGCAGCAACAACAGGTGTCTGCCCGTCTTAGTTTCTGTCTCACTTATTAAGATCAGGATGGACAAAGATGGGGAAAAACAAGCTTTTCTCCCATTTTCAACATTGACTTCACCAGCGCTCCAGAGAAGTGAAATATTTTAGCATTTCTTATTTTTTTCTTGAGTTGGCCACATGTGAAGGCAAGCAATCTCTCTTTATTAGAATTTAAAATAGACGCTGGCACTCAGAAAAAGAAGCTAGGTGGCCCTTAAAAAAGGAGCTTAGGAAATGTAAATTGAATGTGTTTGTTAAGGCTAAGCACTAGGGATGCTCCGATCGCCAATTTTGGGGCCAATCGCCGGAATCAGTATCAGCCGATACCGATCGCCAGGGGCGCTGTAAGGGGGTGAAAAGTTAGGACGATTCTAAGGGCCCGTGACTGACAGGGGCCCCAAACATTTTTAGAACATTAAGAAAAAATGTTTAAGTGACCTTTCATCAATCATCAATAATTAACAATAATAGGACATTATATCGATAATGTACTCACTACACTTACGATTCATTTCACTTTTTTTCTTCCAAAAGTTAATTATCTAAAGCCTCTGTACATCCCCTTCTATTTACATTTAATGGTTTGGTCCTGCCTCCAAACACTGTGCGGCACCGCACTTTCTAGCAGCAGAGTGAGGAGGGATGCTAGTACTTACGTGTGTGCCATGTCTCAACCACTCACAAAGTCAGGCTTTCCAAAAAGAAAAAAAGGAGAGAAAGACAAGAGAGAGGGACTAAAGGGCGACAGTATGTCGCCCAGTTTTTCAAGAGAAACGGTGGGTGTGGTCCATGAGTGGTGGAAATGTGTTAGTTAAGCTTAGTCCATTGTAAATAATAATTGTAATGTTTTGCTGACATTAAGTACTGTTAATATCTTCACAGAAAATGCTGAGGTTTTTCATTTCAATTCAGGTACATTTCTAGCAGCTATTCATACTAAATCAGTTGTCCATCCCCCTGGTGCCAGGACCAACAGATCCATCTTTAGGCTCCGCAGCCCTGTCTCCCCATAAGGCTTTGCAGTCTTGCCATGCTGTCCATTGAAAGTCAGTTGGCTAGAAAGCTGGACTTCAAGGACTTGATCAGTGAGTTTGCCTGTAAGAAGGCTAGGCGCTGGGCTCTTGGTGAGTAAGGCTGAGCAAGGGCTCGTAATAACTGTTAAAGCGCAAGGCTATGGTAACGATATTGGATCACTACACACAAGATGCATGATGAGAAAAAGAATGAGAACAGGCTCTGATTTTTGTTGTCCATTTACACTTTAATACCCGCTTATTTTATAGTTGGTATGCATATTTAATCAAAAAATCTGCTGCTTATGTTATTTTTTTTGTTATAGCATTTTATAAAGGATAATATTGGTGTTAATGTTCACTTTATTTTAATTTAAGAGGTCATGTATATTTAAGTTATATTTATTTTTGATTTATGAATGTTCCATTCAAAAATGTTATTAAAAAGGCAGATGTAGCGATTCATTTCAGACCGTTTGAAACGCGAGGGCCGTGATTGGTACGTGATCTGCCCTCGCTCAAGGGAAAACCTCCAGCTTGACTTGAGACCGCCCCCGTGATAGATAAATGTAATTTTAATGAAGCCAGCTGCAATGGATCAATGATCCACCAGGGGCTGCAGTGGAGTTCCACACTGGAGCTCATGTGAAATAAAGTGAGATACAGTATGCTGGATGTACAGCGGAACTTTGTTAAGATCCATATGTCACGGATATCATACTACTGTGCTAAATAAGAGACATGTAATCATTTACAAAACATCACCATGTTGTTATTTAACAAAATAATTTTGTTATTCGAAAAAAACGAACGGGAGGAAATGCAGCCCGGCTCTCGATTTTTAATCCTAATTTAATCATCATCTTCACCAAGATCATTTATGTTTATGTTCGCCGAATTGACATGAAATCACTGACACATATGAATATACTGTTTTCAACTTCATTAAAACGTTATTAACGTGCCTAAACTCAGTAATTCACCAAAAATATGTATATTTTAAATGGAGTTTCGTCGGTCGATCAGGATCCCAAAGTGTAGCGGAGGGATCCTCATCTGGATGAAGGGTGTTATTTTCCCCATAAAGAACAAGTCGCTGCAAATTATCCCGCTTATAACATGGCCACATTCTCAACAAAGTAACGACATGACTCCCAATATTAATTGAAATGCTTTTATGGATTTAGAAAATGTTTTTATTGATTTAAAAAATAGTTGTATGTATTGATTTAAATTCACATGCATCCGCTAAGAAAAATAGTCCGTTGTTACAGTTTTTTAAACAGTCTGAATGAAACGGCAGCTCTCAGCTGTGTATTTACACAACTAATGGCCCATCAACCACAGCTCTCTCCCCCCCTCCCCCCCTGATCTTTCTTCTCCAGCAGCTAAATTAACAGTAGGTTACTCTGAGTGACCATAGACTGTATGTGACAAGCTTACAGTTAGTGACGTAACAACACCATAAAAGCTGGTGGGTTGAAAGCAATACGGGAGGTAAAAATAACTAGAATAATTGTGACTTATTTATTGTGGCTTTTATGTTTTTAGGTAAAAAAAATTATGTAATTCAGGCTTATCGTTCACCCTTCTCTAAAAGCCTTCAACAATGACAATATTAATTGTAATTTAATAAATCCTTCCAACACACATTGTAAAAAATAGCCTACTGTAAGTTAAGAAATCATTCCAATATGTACATCTTCTGATGTAACAACAATAACATTATAAATAGTAACATAGCTGAACATGGTATTGCACATTTAGCTTTGAGTGTTACTGACCTGAGATGTTTTTATTACATGAATTAAGGTGACTGAGGCTTTTTAACATACAGGGATGCAAACTCATCAGGTATGAAAAAGGTGACAAGGATCCGAGCCCCCGGCTCCTCCACCCCACGGAATGACTGAGGATTTTAGCAGTCAGAACAACTAAAGCAGCAGTGTTAATAATAACAGAAACGCCAAAGAGTCACATCTAATAGAAATATATAAAAGCATTTATTTTAAATTGTGTAGCAGTCAGTTTATAATTTTGGCAGCACTGTTGAGCATTTTGAAAATGTATTTTCATGCCTCTGTGCAAGGCTTAAGTATTTTTATCTTTATAGCCACATGGTGTAAAGTAACTAAGTTCATAAACTCAACAAGTACTATACTTGGGAACAATTTTGAGATACTTGTACTTTATTTAAGCATTTCAATGTTTTGCTACCTTGTTCTTCTACTCCACTACAGTTCAGAGGTACATGGTGTACTTTGACTCCACTACATGTATTTAATACCTTTAGTTACTTCACAGATCTGGATTAATTAAGTGAAATATAATCAAGTGTTAAATCAGACTTTAGTTCCACCTGGAGTAAATCCACAAGCTACCCTGCAGTATACAAAGTCATTCAAACTAGCTGCACCTTTAGCAGCTTTGAGAACACTTTCATGATCAATCATTATAAAACATATCATATCTATTATTCTGAAATGGACCAATCTGCACAATGACTACTTTTAATGTTACTCAGATTTAAAAAATAGTTGTATGTATTGATTTAAATTGACATGCATCCGCTAAGAAAAATAGTCCGTTGTTACAGTTTTTGAACAACAGTCTGAATGAAACGGCAGCTCTCAGCTGTGTATTTACACAACTAATGGCCCATCAACCACAGCTCTCTCCCCCCCTCCCCCCTTGATCTTTCTTCTCCAGTAGCTAAATTAACGGTAGGTTACTCTGAGTGACAAGCTTACAGTTAGACACAACACTTTCATTGCAAGTGACCCTCAGTTAGTTGGCTTTTATGTTCAACTGCTGAATTCGTTACTGATAAAAAAGGGCTTCTACTGTACCTAATTACCTTAACACTAGAACCGCCAGAGGTTTTTGTATAGGCCTACCTAAAACCGTCAAATCCCGCTATTAGAATGCAATTTTTAACAACATAGGGTGCTACATAACACACTTTCAGGAAAAGTCAGGGACTGGGAGACTTTAATATTTTATTGAAAAAAAGTTACATTGCACACACACAACACACATCACACAAATTGACCCGATTGGCAGGTTCTAGTATTAAATAAACTCACTAATTAATGAAACCAGTTCAATACGCATTATTCTTATTCTTATCATTCTTTATGAGCGCAGAAATAGTCTTAAAATCAGATCTGTTTTTTAAATGAAATCTGACGGCAGGCAGTTAGCTCTGATCACCTATGATAAATGCGCCGCACCTAATCGCTGGCCATTCAGCCACAGACACTGTTCGAAATGGGGGGGAGCTAGGAGGAGCTTGGCTCCCCCGAAGAGGGAGGGAGCTCCCCTGAAGGCTGACTTTGAGATAAATAGGGGGAGCCCAAAACAATCGTGCATATTTGTGTCACACAGATTAGAAATGTTGAGTTTCTGTAAATAACAGTTCTTGAAATAAATAATAGTTATTGTTCATTACAGTTTCTGAATATTTGTTTTATATTTGTGAATATGTCTGGGTGTTGCCATCTGTATGTGGCGGCGCTGCATTCTTACTTACGTTGCTATGATTATGGCGGTCATGCCGGCGCGGTATTTGAAATGTTCATATTGATATTTTTTTAACTCTGGCTGTGTAATAAAAAAATATGGCAAAACGAAAACAGCCAAGCGTCACAGCTTTTGGATTCACAAGCAAAGAAGCGAAGGAGTCTAAAAATGACAACGTGAACGGAAAACAACTTTTAGTTGGCCGGCTGTAAGCGGCGTTAGGGTCGAGTTTGACAGCTCCACACCGAGGGAGAGGCCTGCCGATGCGGAGCCTGAAGAGGCTTCAACAACGGCCACATCCGCCGGCATAGTGACACCGTCTGTATTAGTAGAAGAGTGTTTTTATAGCAATTGATCGCATCCGCGCTGCTGCGCCAGTCAACAGAGCGTGCGTGTGACATATTTAGTAGCAGGATGTGCTCTGAAAAATAGGGCTCCCCAAAAGCCAATGGGTAATTCGAAAACTGACAGAGCTCCCTCTATACAAATCAAACTGTAGAAGGTGTGAAAGCACCTATTGTTTTAAATAATGGTCGGAATGTGACCTGTGAGCCTTCTGAATTACCGTGGGACAGCACATTCTAAACTAAAATGTTCAATCAATAAAGTAACATCTTATCTTATCTTAATAATATCTTCATATTAATAATAATAATAAATCATACAGTATGTGTCCGAAAGGGAGCAGGAGGAAGCAAACACAAAAATATTAAAGCAAACGATTGTAAAGGTTAAAGTATGAGCATAACAAATAAAGAAGTGTAATGTAAACATTTACATTATAATTATGATTATTTAATATATAAAGACTATATATTATTGAATTACAAGATTAGATATACTTTAGTTGATCTAAAATATTGATGTGTTCAAATGCTCTTCAAAACACAACTGAAAGTCCATGAAACTTGTCTTTCTGTATTTGTGAATGAATAGACCCTCCAGAAAAACGCGGGCAAAAATCCTTGATTATGCGATTAAACATGCGGGGTTTTAAGTGATTTTATGCGGTGAAACTGCGGGAAGTTGCGAAATATGCGGAAAGTTGCGAAATATGCGGGAAAAAATTATCGATTTTTTTTTAAATATTGGGCTGTCTTATTTATTCTCTCTCACACACAACCTGCCACTAACGTTAAACCCCTTTACTATTCAATTAAACACATTCAATGTTTATTTATTGTAAAAGCAATTGGGCTATTTTAATCACACACACACACACACACACACACACACACACACACACACACACACACACACACACACACACACACACACACACACACACACACACACACACACACACACACACACACACACACACACACACACACACACACACACACACACACACACACACACACACACACACACACACACACACACACACACACACACACACACACACTTCTCCGCCTCATTCTGTTTTCATTTACTCGTTCGTTATCTGCAGCTTCAATCTTGTAGGCTACTCACCTCGTTTCTTGTAGCCCTCGAAAGGGTTTTGGAGGTTGATGCCTCGTGAACGTGAGTTGTTTGGCTTTCTTGTCCGCAGCAGCAGAAAGCATTTTCGAATGTTTGAATGAATCAAAGTGGGTCGTCACCGTCGATTTTCTCTTATGCTCCAACACACAGTTGCACGGGGTCCAGAATAGTTTCCCCCCACTTTTTGCCCGGTCTTTAGTAGAAATGTTCGTCGGTAAATGAGATGGATTAGATATTTTCATCTTGGTGTTTTCTCTATCGTGTGAGCTCCACACGTTGACTCTATACAGTGTTGTTTACATTCTGTGATGCGCGAGCTGATGACGTCATGTCAAGACGAGTTAACTTTTTTTTTTCTCAACTTTGTGTGGAAAAATGTGGGGATTATGCGGCCTTTTGATAAATATGCGGCCTTTTAGAAATCTGCGCCATTTTGCTGATTATGCGGTAAATTCTGCGATCGCAGAATCGCGTTTTTCTGGAGGGTCTAAATGAAGCGCCATCTCCTGGTTAAAACCTGAAATTGAAGATTTGGCAACGCCCTCTTGGAAAATAGTGGGAGGGCTTAACATTCCTCTATACTGGTCTTTGGCTGGTGGTAGGCAGGAAGCTGTAAGCTGGAGTCCGAAATTCAGTGCTCCATCTGTACACCATAAAAGATGACTATTGATGATATATTGTCAGGAATGTTATTGTTATATCAAATAGTGAATTCTACTGCAGCAGAATGTTGCAGTAGAATTTGCAGTCTGCACAGTGTTATATTTTCACCGCTCAGTGTCAGTAATTATTGTGCGGTTAGTATTGGACTACAAGATAGATGCAAGCAGGGGCGGCGGGTACTGTAGGCTAGGGAAGGCTAAGCCTTCCCAAATATTTGTGTCACTGCATCCTGGTAAAATAAAAATATAATGTATAATGTTTGTGTCTTTGACATTAGCGCTGCTATGCAGCCACCTGTGCCCTGTTCTACGAAGCCAGTTCAACAGACCCTAGATATGTTTGAGTTATGTTAACTAACCCTAACAAACGAGATCTCGCTAAGCGGTCCTACGACGCTGGTTATCAAGTCGGTAAATCAAGCCAGGGTTTCTCTCTCCAGCTGAGAACGCGTTCACGTGAAAGGGGCGGGGTTAGCAACATTTGACCAATCACAAACAGGGACAAGTGTACTGACAGCGCAGCGTCATACTTCATTAATGAAAAAAAAACTAATATTAGACAAATATGAGCTTTAAACATCCATGACTTAAACATATAATCCAGGATACAAGCCACTTAGTTGCACCTGCAAGGTACAACTGGTTAAAAAATAAATAAACTACAGAGTGTTTGAAAGCGTACAACAGTTTTATGATATCACTGCCCCGACACGAGTGGATCTGACTTTAATTACATTTGACTCGAGTGTTTCGTCAACTTAATGTGTTGCTTAAAATAATACTTCTGCATACAGTATGTGACACTGTGAGTGTTGCACGGCCAGGTACGGCTCGAGAAGCTGACTCAGATAAGGAAATATATGATATGTTATGATCGATGATCTGATTGATGATGTGATATGAATGATAAGTGCGACACGTCGGCGTCTTCTCTGCATAAGGCAGTTTAAACTGTATTTCCTTTATCCTGTAATATGACTTGATTGATTTAAACTCCGCACACTGAGCTCTCATTGGTCAATGAGTTGCTCTCTTTTCTATACACGCTGGAGGCGGGCAGCGTCAGGCAAAAAAAGTTATTTAGCCTTCCCAAACCTGAGCCTCACGCGGCGCCTATGGATGCAAGCCTGTACAGGTAGAGTTATTTAAAGGATAAATTAGTCGGTTGGGTTCTGGAGGTTTGGTTACAGCAATTATTGGTTGGCATGGCCTGTGCCTGGTGGTGGGGCCCAATGTGATATCTTTTCATGGGGCCCAAAATCCCTGGCGGCGCCCCTGCCAATCGCCGATCAGGTCGAGTAGGCGGGAGCTATGGGGATCTTCCATTTAAAGTGATGTTTAAAACTCAGTTAATGGGGCTCATTCACTGGCACTTCTACAAACAACAACCAACATAATTATTACCAGGGGTGCACATAACTTGTTTGCCCTGGTTCTCAAAGGAGCACCGGGAGATGTTGCTTGGTGCGCATCCTTAAAATGAAATAAACCGGACCTGTTGAGGGGTACTTGACTTTATGAATGGGGGGGGGGGGGGGGGGGGGGTGCGCTAGTGAGCACGCTCATGAACTGTTCGCTGTATGCCTCGCAGCAGGGTTACTGTGCGGAGCGCATAAAGCAGACCCTTCACGCAATAGCAAGGGGTAGAGCGAGGGAATATATGTATAACTAGTTTAGCTTGTTCCAGAGGTAGATAAAAGAGCTAAGTGTGTTAGGTCTAACTTAGTGTGTCTTTCGCTCCGCTCACCGGTCCGTCACAGCGTGCGGAGCTGCAGGATTTCTGCTTCCCACACGTTGCATACCGCTATTTCACTGTCATTTCCGGATACCTTCAAATACTGCCAGACCGTTGAAGCCATTTTGGTGAGCTTTTTTTGCCGCGCACAGAGAAAAGTGTCATGTATTTTACGTCATGTGATCGGCTCTCGCAATCGGCATTTTTAGAGAGCACCGATCGATCGGCAGAGAGCGAATATCGGCCGATATCGATCGGCGGCCGATCGATCGGAGCATCCCTACCAGGCACATAAATGTTATTATTTCAATAGTGAAGACTTTTAAGTTGTCTTATTATTTGGTTATTGCAAATATGTTATGCCAATACCAGTGATTTCTTAACTTTTCCTAAAGAAAGCAGCAATTTAATGAACAAACATTGAACGCATTGTACTCCAGTGATATGTTGCTCCTTTTTATGAGTTACATGACAAAATGTTTGACCTTAAGTCTACATGTTGCTCTTTGGCACCTGGTAACATGGGTAACATAGAAGTACAACAGGCATGGTTTTGATTGTTCATTAAGGAAAGCTGTTTATCCCAAGTTATAGCCTGGAACCATTTTTTTAATTATTACGTTACATATTAACAGACTTTTAAACAGATTCTCCACCATGAGTGTTGCACAAAACTGACAATGTGGCTGTTTATCCTGTTAAATTGCATCTCTTCCTCCCTCCCTCTCTAGCTGGAATTAATTGTATGACTCCATTGTAACACTGACTTGGCTGACACACAGGCCAGATGTATTTCGGGAGAAGGAGAGATTTTCAAAAATGGTGTTTACATTGTTTTATTTTCCTCATTTGCAGTGTTTATCTTCCTTGAGCACTATCAATCAGGATTTTGGGGCATATTAACTCTGGGACAACACATGTGAATGTTTTTTATGATTGCTATGGGAAAATTCAGTGCCAAAGTGTCACGTAAATTATTTTGTATCTTTTTCTGTCTACAGCTTTGTACATAACATCTCATAGAAGTTTGTTTTTATTACTGGTTGGGCTTCAGAATGAGTCCCAATAGTGTTAGATTTTGTCTATGATGGTTTAATGGTAAGTCCTCTAACCATCATTAGCACCCAAAGTGACTCACTTCGCGAAGAACTTTGCTAACTATGCCTCGACAAGAGCATTCTTAATAAATAACAAGACTAAAGAGAAGAATAAAAAAGTAGCATTTTCATTGGCTTGCTTCCTGGAAGATATTTCTTCCCAGGTAGTATTCCATTTAGTGAACTCACAAGCAATATAAATGTATTTACGGTCAACAAAGCCCAGTCTAGTCATTACATCCACATCAAAGGACCGAGGTGCCCTGCAGGCGCGCATTGCTTTTCTCACAGCAGACGATATATTACGCTTTTCATTTCAGTTAATATTGCGCCTTAGAGGTACATGGACCCAAAATCAGCACTTCATCAAATCACAACAAACCAATTGACACACTGTAAACATGGAGCTTTCAGGGACCGTGGGGATTAAGGGCCTCAGGGCAGTTTGCCTGCTTATGGTGGTTAGGAAACTAGCACTAGTTGAAGATAATGCTTTAGTTTTGATGTAGTAAATCTCCAACTTGTTTTACTTATTTTTCTTTTCTTATTTGTTTGCAATGCTTTTGTGTCAGTGCTATTGATTGACGAAATTGTATTTTTTATAACTGATAACTGTTTTAGCAAAAAAACAAAATAGATTGCTAGTCATCAGCAAAGTCAAAATGTCCTCTGTGGAAGCCGTAGCACTGTAAAAAGCACGACTGATCAGCCGGCCCGGCTAAAATAACTGGATGGCCTACCTGCCTGTCAGCCTTCCATCTGTGCACAAACTTATCTTGTGCCCTCATTGGTCATGTGCGCGTTCGTGTGTGTTGGAGGAGGGGCTCTGTAAGGAAGTGGCAGATTTTCTCCAGCTGTGTATTTTCAAATTCTAGCGCACTCAAGCTGGTTTCTCCAAAATTACCTACCCCACCTTTAAGTGAAGAAATGGTGTCAAAATAATATGGTGTATTTTATATATCTATCTATTTTATATATATATATCTTCAGACATCATTAAGGAAGGCATTTTCTTATTATTAAAAACAAATCCTTTTGAGATGTGTGTTAAGATTATTTGTATTAAATGTAAATACAATGTTCGTTGTAAACCACAATGTAAACCACAATTAAATATTGAACAGTTGGTCTGAATTAATAAGCGTTTTCTTTCTTTCTCTTTTTGTTATCATGATATACCTGTGACTTGCTATAAGCATTTACAATTTAAAAATCCTAAAACCATAGTCATAATAAATTAACCAATTCATTCATTGATTATGATTAGAACTTGAATGATGTTTTGAACACCTATCCATTCATTTAATTTGTTAGCGGCAGATACAACCTACAGGGTGCCTAATTTGGTTTATTAAAAAAAATAAAACTGCTGCTGAAGTAAGTCAAGAAAAGAAATTTGTTTTAGAAATACAACGTTTTGGCAAACTTATATTCAACAGCCTCCTTTTTCCTGAGACCTTCTGTTGTTTTTAGGTCAACACTCTCCTTTAATCTTTTACTAAAGGAAGCAAGTCCTACAGCCAAGATGACAGGAGATGGGGAGGTAGAGAGATAAGAGCACAGTGATCTAATCTGATATTCAGGGAGAGTGCAGGGATAATGTCTCACATTTATTCTGTGAACTGCAGAAACCCTGTGCCTTCAAGTGTGGCAGCTTAAAAACTGAGAGGGACACTTAGCTACTGTAAGACTCAAGATAAGAGATGTAAACACGCTGATATTATCTGTAAATCAGGGGGATTAGCACTTAATACACTGCTTTGCCTGATACTATTACAGATCATCTTAGGCAATTTTAGGGAATGTTACTCTCTGGACGTGATCAAGGACTTATTATTGGGTTGTACATTCCCACCAGAGTTAACATATTATTCAGTGTTGTCAGGTGTGTGCTTAACCCCCACCTCTCCCTCTTGTTCTTTATCTGTGAACAGTAAGCCTTTTTAGTCCGTTAGTTGACACAAGAGTTTGGTATGCATACTGCTGTCAAAACTTGAGGCAGTGAGGAGAAGTGGAATTGGAAACACTGCAAAATGTAACTTTAGTCGAATTCTTGAGCCTATATTTTCTTCACAAAATGTGAAAGGCATCTGTATGGAGCTAAATCTGGGCAAATATTTTATTTGTTATTTAATATATATATTTCAAAAACAGAAAATTTAACTGAATGTTTAAGTTATGATCTTGAACTCTCGAAAAAATACAATATTGTATTAATCTAGAAATATGTTCTTTTAGGGTTGAATAATTATTTGGATTCAGTTCTGTAATTCTTTTTAAAATATATAAATTGTTTAATATTCAATACATGCCTTATTTTATTCCAGGTGTAGATTTTATATTTTCTGCACAGATTTTCCACAGAAGAAAAAAAAATATGAAAATATATATGGATATTAAATAGAAATACAGAAATTAATTCAAATAAAATCAAAACGTAACGTTTTATTTGAATATATTAAGAAAGGGAAAAAAATTGTTTAAATGCTTTTCTGAAATGATCAAAACCAATTTAGCACTAATGGGTCGGGATGGAGCTTTTTACCTCAAATGTAATGTCCTATAATAAGATCCAGAACGGAAACACTGAGGGGTCTGAAATTGTTGCAAAATGGTGAAGCATGGTAGCTATAATATAATGAGTATTATAACTACAAAATATTATTTAGTAGAGTCAGTGAGTTCTGATGTATGGAAGCCCATTTCCGCCAATTGAAAAAAATAAAATCCCCATGATAAGTCATAATTATGAGATAAAAAAGTCGAAATTATGAGATAAAAAGTCATAATATTGAGATAAAAAGTCATAATAATGAGATAAAAAGTCATAATTATGAGATAAGAAAGTCGAAATAATGAGATAAAAAGTCATAATTATGAGATAAGAAAAGTCGAAATGATGAGATAAAAAGTCATAATAATGAGATAAAAAGTCATATTGAGATAGAAAGTCATAATGAGATAAAAAGTCATAATTATGAGATACGAAAGTCGAAATAATGAGATAAAAAGTCATATTGAGATAGGAAGTCATAATAATGAGATAAAAAGTCATAATTATGAGATAAGAAGTCATAACTATGAGATAAGAAGTGCGCATGCGCTGCAGTGGCGCTGTCTTCAAAGGTCCCTTCATCACCTTGCTGCTCTCCACCATGCAAACGGCATCTAGTCCTAAATAAGGTAACTATTACAGGTGACTTTTTTAAATGTTAGATGTTACATATAGCCTATATTGCAGCTAAACTACAACAATGCAGTTCATATAGCTTTGACATTACCTGTTATGAATAATATATAGTTTTGTGGTAACGTTCACGGGTTAGAGTTAGGCTAGCAACTGACAGCAGCAGTATGCCTACATTATTGTCATTAGTGGCATGTCTCTCATCAAACGTAGACTATGGTAGGTTTATCATGATATTTCTTTAGCGTCTTAACTCCCTATCAGGATTCAGAAATGTGAACACATTTCTGTCTGTTGAACAGCCATCTTTTAATCCTTAATATTGCATGTAAAATCAACCAACCAGGATAACCTGCATTTATTCCTTCTATGTAATAATGATCTATCAATTGCAAGCTTGACAGGCTAATTTGGAAAAGCATGTGTGTATCCTTACACACTACCTCATTTGGAGAAGACAACTGAATAGATTAGAGTAGAGTAGAATAGTTGTCATGTTGGATGAACACATTCCTGCAGTTTGTCTGAGACAGTGGCACGCGTCTCCTCCCTGCCCCTTCTTCTCTCTCAGATATAATTGCCTGAGCTCTGGCATCGGTCCAGGATGTTTTACGATTTTATCAGCTTGTTTTTGCCACGCCTCATCAGCATTCCTGCCCTGGCTAATGAAACTACAGCACACACCCACATAGGCAGGAACCCTTTCATATACATCCATCTTACAGTCTATAATAACAATATACATGTATTGCAAATAGATTTAACAAAGGTTTCTCATGTTGATGTGATCCAGCTTGATGTTATAAAGAATACAGCTGGATTGAACCTGAGACAACATAAATCCATAAGCATGCTGCACGCTTTTGTTTGGCCCAAGGTAATTAGGAAGTCTGTCAACAAGCTAATAACTTCCCGACAACTCCCCCTGAAAAACCACCTCTGCTTCCCTCCCTCCCTCCCTGTTCCCCGGCCACACTTCCTATTCGCCCTGCTGTGCCAGCTATCTTCCTTTTTACATTCATCATCTCGGATTTCTTCAACGGTTTATTCATTTCCTCTCTACAAGGACCTTGTGTTTTATTTTTTCATGTTCTTTCTTCTTTCGTTCTACTTTTCCCCGCCACAATTTCAGCTTAGCCTCCATGTTCATCCATCAAGGGTGATAGCTCTATATTATAGCTGTCAGCCAGCTGTTTTTGCTTCGTGGTATTATAACAAATAATTACAGATCACGGTGCACCAAGTACTCTGAGGATTAAGAAGTAAATGACAATTGACCAAATAATGACACTTGCCGAGTTAACTGACTGATCAGGGAGTTAAATAAAGAGGAAAATCAGTAGACTCATTATTGGCCATATTCCATGTCTTTCATTAAGCTTTTTCCATTGTGCTCTGCTGGGTTATATTCTTTGGTTTTGATTCATGTTCTCTAGCTAGACCCTCCAGAAAAACGCGATTCTGCCCAGATAATCGCAGCAAATTTACGCATAAAAGCCACAAATGGCGCAGATAAGGGCGCATATATCAAGGCGCATTTTTCCGTTTTACAAAGTGAAAAAAAAGTTAACTCGTCTTGACGTGACGTCATCAGCTCGCGCATCACAGAGGTAACACCACGTATATAGAGTGAACGTGTTGAGCACACGATAGAGAAAACACCAAGATGAAAAAATCTAATCCATCTCATTTACCGACGAACATTTCTACTAAAGACCGGGCAAAAAGTGGGGGGAAACTATTCTGCACCCCGTGCAACTGTGTTTTGGAGCATAAGAGAAAATCGACGGTGATGACCCACTTTGAAACAACATTCGAAAATGATTTCTGCTGCTGCGGACAAGAAAGCCAAACAACTCACGTTCACCGAGGCATCAACCTCCAAAACCCTTTCGAGGCTACAAGAAACAAGGTGAGTAGCCTACAAGATTGAAGCTTGTCAGATAACGAACGAGTAAATGAAAACAGAATGAGGCGGAGAAGTGTGTGTGTGTGTGTGTGTGTGGGGGGGGGAGGTGTGTGTGTGTGTGTGTGTTTGAGATTAAAATAGCCCAATTGCTTTTACAATAAATAAACATTGAATGTGTTTAATTGAATAGGTTAGTGGCAGGTTGTGTGTGAGAGAGAAGAAATAAGATAGCCCAATATATATATTATTTCTTCCCGCATATAGCATATTTCGCAACTTTCCGCATATTTCGCAACTTCCCGCAATTTCACCGCATAAAATCACATGAAAACCCTACATGTTTGATCGCATAATCAAGGAATTTAGCCCGCATAATCAAGGATTTTTGCCCGCGTTTTTCTGGAGGGTCTTTCTAGTGTGATCCACTTCTTTAGCGTAGCATGAATAAATATGTTTATGTTCAAAGTAGATAAATGAAAACTGAACGTTTTATACAGCATTTAATAAAGCGAAGCCTTAGAGAGCCCTAATGCTTTTTAGGGGTTTTCCCTTCCCTCTGGTGCAGGGGTGGGGAACCTCCGGCCTCCGGGCCGTATACGGACCTCCAGACCATTCGGCACGGCCCTCGAGGTAATTTATAAACACACGCAAAAAAGAAAAAAATTTAAGAAATCTAGACCGCAAAATAATTAAACAAGCGAGTGCCTGTTTTTCCTGGCCAAGGTCAGGGTCCTTGAACACAACACGAGCCTAACGTGTCATCACGTGGTATATGTCTCATCTGACAGGGGTGTAGTGCTGACAGAGAGCACCAGAACTCGGCTCCAGCACTTCAGAAATTGCAGTACCCATAAGGAGTTTTTGCGTGGCTGTGCCTTTAGTTGAAAGCCCAGTGGCGATCTGTTCATCTGTCATACTGATCATACAGTCAATAACTTTGTTGTTATTAGTGCGAATGCTGTTTAAGGGATTCCACTATAGTTCTTCAAATCTTTATTCTTCCCCTTATTTCAGCCAATACTTTGGCACTCCATAACTTCAGCTTATTTTCAGCTACAGAAACCATTCAAATATTAAACTATTCAGCCTGTTCAGGAATCGATGGGAAACCTTCAACTTTTTCAAAATATTTTATACTTTTTGAAATATTCAGCCATTTAAACTCTTTTTTTAACATGGAAGTCAATGGGAAGAGCCTTCAAATCAGCCAATACTTTAGCTCTCCATAACTTCAGCTTACTTTCAGCTACAGAAACCATTCAACTATTAAACTATTCAGCCTTTTCAGCAATTGATTGGAAACTTTCAACTTTTTCAAAATATTTCACACCTTTTGAAATATTCATCTTTTTAAACTCTTTTTTTAACATCATTGAAGTCAATGTCAGGAAGACACTTTCAAATGATCACAAGACCGTCAGCTATTCAATTCCTATTCAGATTTTTTGATATCTTTTAAACTTTTTGAGATATTGAATTTAGTTTGGAGCTTGGTAGAGAGACCTTTTTCAGATTGTAACATTACAGTGGATGGAGCAGCTTGTTAAATCTAGAGTGCTTTGATCTCAAAACAGAGTGGAGCAGTGCTTAAAATTCTCCCCCAAAAATGTTTTAAACTTGCCATAATTCGAAAACCCTACACTCCTCAGACATATTTTTTCATGAAAAACTTAGGGAAACCTCTCCTAGGTTGTAAAATAAAAAAAGATTTAGAAAAAAAATTAAACAAAATGCCTCTTGAGGGCATGAAGAGACAAAAAGCCCAGCTAGCTCCCAATTGATTCCCATCAACATCCGGATCTTACTTCAGAACAGAGTGAAGTGCACTTCAGACATCTCCTTTCACATTTACCACACAAAAACAAAAAAACAAACATATTTCCGTTCATTGGGGTTCCCTGATGCTCAAGGGCTGGTAATTTTTTGATAGGAGCCATATTTTTTGAACAGGTGGAAAAATTGTCAGATATACTCCTCAATGCATTCTTATGGGACTCAGTGCTGCAGTTGGTTGTCATGGTGTTGCTGGGCAGATTGGAGCCACACACACATGAGTCACATCATCCAATCAGAGCAGACACCATGGAACCCTTTGATCTCTGGGTTTACACACACACAGGTGTTTGTAAATGTTCAATCACTACTACTTACATTTGATATCTTTATTTAACTCCTTCATCCTAATTTCAGCTGCAGGAACCATTGAAATATCAAACTATTCAGCCTTTTCAGCACATGATGGGAAACTTTTAACTTTTTCAAAATCTCTCTCTCTCTCTCGTTGTGAGTGGAGCGGTGAGCGGAGCGGAGAGCGTTTGTTAGAAGTTTGCAACTTTTCAAACCATTGTTAACAATTCACTTTTCTCTGGGTGATAGTTGATGTCTTTGTGCATCACTTCACCGACTTTGGGTTTTGTTGGTGGTGTTGTTTGGTTGCACTGGTGAATTGTTTGCCTAATTGTTTGTCTAGCGGCTGCAGCTGCAGTCACGCCGCCCGGCATGGCGTTCCGTGGCAGCTGCGCTGGTTTAGAGAAGCTGACTCGCCAGCACGCCATCAAGCTCTCTCCACCTGTAAGTGTGTCGGTGGAGGAGTGTGGTCTGGCTGTGGGGGCTGTGGTGGGATATGGCAGAGTCAAATCTGCCTCCCGCATGAATAGTGCAGTGGTCATATTTTTAGACTGCAGTGAGAAAGCTAACCCGCTGGTGGAGAGCGGGCTAGTGATTAAAGGGATGCTGTTAACCGTGCTACCCCTTGTCACTCCAGCTAAAAAAAGTAATCATCTCTAATGGACCCCCGTTTCTGAGAAACGAGTTGTTGGAGAGAGAGCTGGCTCGACACGGGCAGCTTGCGTCTCCCATTAAGTTGATCCCCCTGGGCTGTAAATCCCCGTACCTCAAGCACGTTGTGTCTTTTAGGAGACAGGTGCTTATGGTCCTGAAGAATGATGAAGAGGATCTGAATCTGGTTCTCACGTTCAAAATTGATGATTTTGTGTATACTGTATATGTTACGTCTGACATCTTCAAATGTTTTGGTTGTGGAGTGGCAGGACACCTGATCCGCGCGTGCCCGGAGAGGGCGGGTGACGCGCCCGCTGTGTCCATGCTCGCAGCGTCCGTGCTCGCAGCGGGACCGACGGTGTCCGCGGCGGAGCCGTTGCCGGTTGCCTTGTCCGAGGCCGGGCCGCCGGTGATGGGGTCCGGGTCCGCGCCCGCGGCGGAGCCGCTGCCGGTTGCTTTGTTCACGGCCGGGCCCGCGCCGGAAACGCCGGTGGTGAATCTGCCGATCAGTCGGTCCGTGGCAGAGCCAACGGTTTCACGCGTAGAAAGCACACAGGCAGCCGGTACACACAGTATCACACATACGGACACTCAGGTCATGCAGGAAGCAGATAGTGAGCAAACTGCAGCCAGAGTGGTTGAGTCTGTTCTGGAGGATGTGGTAATGGATGAGGATTTATTAAGGTTACCTGTTAAAAGGAAAAACGAACAAGTGAGCAAAGGAAGTGTGGCTCAAAAAGGGAAGGTGTCAAAGAAGGAGTCGCTGTGTTCCTCCTCTCAGCCAGAGGGAGTCTCAGAGGACAGTGACAGTGTGGCCCGTCTACACTACAGGCATCAAAAAATGCTTTCAACGCTTCGCCCATTCACTTAAATGGGATGACGTAGAAGATTTTTAATCTTCGCCGAACTGCATTGTGGGGAGCATGGCATGACTTTGCAAGCATCACGAGCATCTATCGGCATCAAAAGTTGAACAATTTTCAACTTTTAAGGCTCGATGCTTAGCATCAGCCAATCAAATCCCGTTTATGCAAATCCCGCCAGTGCAAGCGCAGCCAATCAAACCGCGTGCAAGCTGGGAGAGCCAGACCGCAGTTCATTTCTTCATATTCCAAACGAGATATTACGGTAGCAAATCACCCGTTTCTTTACGACCAGAACTATTTACCGGGATACAAACCGGAGGAACCAGGCATGGAGGGAGGTGGCAGAGACAGTGGGTGAAACTGGTAGGTTTTTCGCCTGTTTGGAGAGTTTATATCCAGTTTACTTCGTTTTAACATTGCTATTGCTTTGTATGTCGGGGGCGGGATATTCATGTGATTGGTTGTTGGTCGCGTTGCTCGCAAAAAATCGCCAAGCTTCAGACACGCCCAGCTTCAAGATTTTTTTATGCCTGTAGTGTAGACGGGCCGTTGGGGGAACCTTTCTTCAGCGGCCCAGAGAAGGCTCGGTTAAAGAAGATACTTCAGAGGATTAGAGAGGAAACTGCAAAGAATGATGAATAAGTACATCTTGTTTTTATTTTTTTCTCTTTTTATTTTTCTTAAGCCATGTTTTTGTTTATGCAATTATAATGTCATTATGAGTGACATAAAGCTGGGCTCTTTAAAGATTGACGTTTCTCAAGGGGATGCTAAGAGAGCATCTTTGTTTGTGGTGCTTTTCTTCTGGGACCGCATGCACTGGGTCCCTCAGAGCCTCCTGTTCCTGCCAAAGGAGGAGGGGGGACATGGCCTGGTTCACCTGGCGAGCAGAGGGGCTGCCTTCAGGCTCCGGTTCCTCCAGAGTTTCCTGACTGGACCTGCTGACCTGGTCTGGAGACCCGTAGCTCGGGCCTTATTAGCGCTGTGGTGGGCTGGGTCTGGCTGAGTCGCTGTTCCTGATGGACCTAAAAGGATTACAGTTGAACGGTCTCTCGGGTTTCTATGGAGGTCTCTTCAAGGTGCTGGGCCTTCTCTGCAGCAGAGACTCTGTGAGGAGAGGATCCTCACGCTGGGAAAGGTGGTGGAGGTGTGTGGATCAGTGCCTCCTGCTGCAGAGGCACTGATCGCTGCTCACTGGAATGGACTGAAGTCTCCAAATGACAATGACTCTTTTTCCAGAGATGCTATGTTTTTTCCTGATCTCAGTTGTGAGGGGGTTTTTTTTGTGTGAAAGTTAAACAATGTTACTGATTTTTGTTTTTAAGTTTAGCACCATGTCAAACAGAACGTTTATTATATGGTGATAATGTGTCTGTTTGTTTTTTGTGAAAAATTGTGAATAAAGGTGGTTTCAAAAAAAAAAAAAATCTCTCTCTCTCTCTCTCTCTCTCTCTCTCTCTCTCTCTCTCTCTCTCTCTCTCTCTCTCTCTCTCTCTCTCTCTCTCTCTCTCTCTCTCTCTCTCTCTCTCTCTCTCTCTCTCTCTCTCTCTCTCTCTCTCTCTCTCTCTCTCTCTCTCTCTCTCTCTCTCTCTCTCTCTCTCTCTCTCTCTCTCTCTCTCTCTCTCTCTCTCTCTCTCTCTCTCTCTCTCTCTCTCTCTCTCTCTCTCTCTCTCTCTCTCTCTCTCTCTCTCTCTCCTGCAGAAACCATTCAACTATTACATTATTCAGCTATTTCAGGACATCAAGGCTATATGTGTTGTTGTTTATACCTTTTTTATAAACCTTCTCTTTTAAAAATTAAGCGTTTTCTGCATTTTTGTAGCTAAAAGCAGCTACCATTCAGCTAATAACATATTCAGATTTTTCTGCATTTTCAGCCATAAATGTTCACAGTTTGCAGCATTCGCACGCATTTTCTGCAGGAAATGCATTTTCTAGTTAGCATCTGGTTAGCTAGCTATGCTAACGAATATAAGAAGCTTTTTCTACAACCAGTGAGGTAAAGGCATATGTTTATATCATCATTATAGTTATAAAAAAATAAGAGAATAAAGTAAACAGGTATGAAATACTATGACAGTAAAAAAGTTGTTATTAATAAACAAGAATACAGTTTGAAAGGGGAGTGATTTGTAAAATATCCATAAAGAAAAATAAAATCTGTTTACGGTTCTGTTTCATATGGGTGTTGAGAGATGTATCCGTAGATCTCTTAATGTTGCTCTCAAAGTGCACCAGATTGATGCTTTTAACTTCAACATTTAAAATAAAAAAGGAACATGCCCCCGGACCCCCCTAGAGGAGGTTAGGTCCCCCCCCCCCACTTAAATCATGTTCACACGGATAGGAAACTAAATACATTTGCACACATCTTGTGTCCATATCTTTCTGTTGTGGTGGTCATGCCACAACCGTGCACGTGCATGCATACGCGAGTCATGGTGAGATATCTGGATTCAGAGGTTGCTTTTTCTTTGCACAGCATGAAAGAAAGGCGAAAGGAATGGGCTGTGGTTTTAGTTTTTTTAAGCAGAGGTCAATCATTTGTACGGCCCTCGGAGGATGTTGAAAAAATTTAAATAGCCCTTGAGAGGAAAAAGGTTCCCCACCCCTGCTCTAGTGTGATATATGTTTGTGTGCATGTAAATGGCCTGCAAAGGCTCAATTAAGCATTTTTTGAACATTAAATAATGTAAAACATGTCACAGTAGAGGCACACATTACAAATATGAACCTGAATGAGTATAAAAGGACTCATTTGAATCCTCCTTTTTTTCCATACTTGGTAAAAAAAAAGGGCAGATACATTCTTATTATTGGGCTGCAGTCAATGTGAATCTAAAAACAAAAGAATGAAAACTCCTCACTGAAGCTCAACTTAAGACTAAACCTCAAGAACTCCCTCACTGAAATGTAGCTTTAACAGCTATTCAAAGTGTTAGCTCCTCTTAAGCACCGCTGTGGGAACTCCTAACAAAGCAGCCGATAAATAGGACTGCCAGTGTCAGTTAGATACAGTGGATGCGCGCAGGAACACATAAGATTAAAATAATGTTTTGAATACAAGCAGAATACTAAGTTTCTGGGCAGGATGAAGCAGATAGGGATGAGGGGGAGAGGTAGAGAGTCAGGGAGAAAGCTGCCTTTGTGAACATTTAAAAACATGATTTGCCTAGCACTGGGGGGTTGGGGATTAGGGAGTGGACAGCTCTACACACACACATCCCTGCTTTCTAATCCTGGAACACATTAACAGCCATAATTACACGGCTACAACAGATTAGTGTTACAGGGAAATGACGGAATGATGGGAAGAGACTGAGGGAAAAAAAAACATAAGAGAAGAAGAGACGAGAGGGAGCAATTAAGGTGATACGTAAATCCATTCCACAAAAAAAGGAGGAGAAAGAAGTTGATGAGGAGGCAAAAGCAGGTGAATGGGAGGTGTGAAAAATCAAATAGAATACCTAAAATATTAAACAACTTATGAGTAAAAAGGAGAAAGAAGGACTAGCTATCAAAAAGAGGGAAGAAAGAGGGCGGAAGGACAAGTCAAAACAGAAGTTACAAAGGGGAATGTAAACACTCAGAGGAGGGGAGACTGTGAAGTGCTGACAAAGGTGTGGGAGAGAGAAAGACAACAGAGGAAGAAGATAAGGAAGAAGAGCCAAAACACACACAGCGTGCATGTGTTTAACAAGCTTTTTCAATCACACAAACAGGAAGCAAAGCATTGAAACACCCCGAGAGCTAATCGATAGAGCAGGGAGGTGCATCATTACACAAACCGCTGCTGCAGGAGAACACACCTGGAGCACTCACTTCGCTCTCAGTGAACATCAATAACACCTCAAATGTTGCAGCGCTAGTGTGAGAGTTAGAATGTAAACTGCACTGTAATATGGCGGGCATTACATTTGATTGATCTGACACTTTTATGCCAAGCATTAACGTTTTATTTTTGAATTAAGACTACAATTTTAAATAACTTTTTGCTAAGAAATCATTATATATATGTTCTGGTCTTTGTTTGGAATTGTGTATTCATTCAAACATTTACATTTTCAGGGCAGACAATGATCAAATGTGCCACCGACCAATGCCATTAACCCTGTTTGCACACTACCAGGAGCTTTTTGGAATGCAGTTGTTTTTCAATGTTATCAGTGCCGCTTGTGCTTTTCCTACAACATAGCAAAATGTCTGCCTTGATAAAGCAGGCCCTCAGGTGCCAATCAACAGCTTCTAATGGAAACACCCACGCTTAGAGCTTACATACAATACCTTTTTACATGATATATACTATATGTTAGTTTGAAGTCTGTACAATACTTTCTGCAAGTCGGGACTTCTCGGCAGAACACAAATATTTTAATCAGAATGGTATTTTAAAAAGAAATCAACAAATGTTGCACATACTGTACTGCTATTTGTAGGGGTGCACCGAATGGGAAATTCTTGGCCGAAACCGATACCGAAAATAGGAAACAGTTGGCCGAAAACCGAATGCCGAAAGGCCGAAAATTATTAATAGAAATATATATATATATATATATATATATATATATATAATGTATACATTTTTTACCAATGTTGTTCAGCTGCCTGATTATGGAAAAATAAATGATTATGGAAAAACTTAACTTAACTTAAATAATAATCACTAGTATGGGTCCATAAAACATTTATTCAGCACTTTTGAATGCATATAGTACATTAATTCCAAGTCAAGTGCATTTTCTTTTCTCTGTAGGATAACTACAACAAAGTGCATTCAGAACAAAGCCAAGGTGCTTTAAAACTGCATAAACATCTAGGCCAGTTAGGCCTACAACAAAATAGTGTAAATAAAGACTGTAACAGCCAGGCCTTCAACAACAACAAATGCACCTATAAGTGCATGCATACAAATGTGCAAACTGGATAAATCCACATGAATGTAACTATTTACAAATGAAATTACAACTGAATTTCAAGAATCTAAATAAGGCTGTCTGTCCTCATAAGTAAAGTAGTACACATTGTATAAAGATACATAAAGTGAAAACTGGATACAAAATCCACAATCAATTACAAATTAAATTACAATTTCAAGAATCTGCAAATAAGGTGGTCTGTCCTCATGAGCAATGTAAACAACATTGTATCATTTCGATACCGAAAGTACAATATATTGAACACTGTGCTGCTGTCATTTCCCCCTAATGATAACCTGAGGTGGTGAATTATAACTCACAATGAAAATTGTTCAGGAAAGTGGGTATAGAGTAGACATGTAGAACTAGATAAGCTTATGATAAGCCAGCCTTGTCTACTTATTAAGGAAAAGTGGGAGGTTCTTTTTAATGAACATTAGCTTCTCTGCTTTATCAGTCATAAGTCTGTTCCTCTTCTCATCAAGCACATGAGAGGCAGCGCTGAACAGTCTCTCGCTGTCAGTGCTTGTGATTTGATCTTACTCCGCATATTTGTCCGGGTGTTTTGATTTCAAGTGGTGGACTAATCCCGAAGTGGTGAAAGTCTTTGCAGTTACACCCCCTCGAGAAATGTCAGCTGAACACGTTTTACAAATTGCAATCCGCGCCTCTTTCTCTGATATTTTTAAATATCTCCAAGCGGCAGACATGTTGGCTGTGAGCCAGCCGCGAGCATGGTCGCGCGCCGTGCTTGTCGCTGCGTTTTGATTACGTCATCACAACAACACGTTAGCTTACCAACGTAACCCTGTTCTCTGACATTCGGTGATATTTTTTCGGTGCTAGAACCCTTTCGGCCGAAAGCCGAAAGGGCTTTTTTAACCATTTTCGGCCGATAATTTTCGGCGGCCGAATATTCGGTGCATCCCTAGCTATTTGGATACTGCACTAGTCTATTGCAATTTTGAAACAATTACAATTATTTATTTACGCAGCCCTAATTTAAACTATGAATCTATACTTCTAGGCGGAACAGAGTCATCTCATAAAGCAGAACAGGAGGTGAATAAGGAAGTGTTTAAAGAGGAAGAAGGGATTAAATTAAAGGGAAGCAAGAGTTCTGGCTATGTAGAAAGTGAAGAGGTGATGAACTTGTGAGCATAAAATTATGATAGATTATATAGAGGGGTTAAAAACAAGGAGTTTGGAGGCCTGATATAGATAGGTAGATGAAAGCAGATTAAAAGGCAAAAGTGTGAAAAGAGCAAAAAAAAAGAAGAGCATGAAAAGAAAAGAGTTCTCCGAAGGCTGTGTCTGTCTAGCGAAAACACAAACACAGCTTCTCCCCTTCAATCCCAACCGAGGCCATCTATATATATATATATATATATATATATATATATATATGACTGGTGTGCTCTTTGAATAATGGAGCCAATATGGAGAGAGTCACTGAGAAGATTTGGTCGTCTGATGGAGGTCATGAGGTTTCTGCCCCAGGAGCAGCGCGGGGAATCAACAGCAGTCATAAAGGAACCACAAGAGAGTCTCATTTACATTTTACACTGGAGAAGTGGAAACGACTCATGCCTGCTCCTGTCTGGACCATCACAATTCACATCAGATATGCTTTTAATCTTTTATACAGCAATTATGGAGAACTGGACCTCCATGGCTTTGTCTAATTTCCCAAGACTTTGAGGTGTGATAATCATATGGCCCTTTTCATGATATAAAAATGACAGAGCATTCGATTATTCTTTTATGACTTGGGGGAAAACCTCAGATATTATGAAATTGCTGTTTCATAAAAAGTAATCTCGCCTTTTTTTAAATCAGTCTTTCAGGACTTCATACAAATTGTACTATTTTTTTAGGAAAGTATTTCTAACAATGAATAATGTAGCCAAATGGTGGCTCGAAGGTCAAATAGACTTAAAACCACATTTGTTCATGCTTCTATTCGTGTTCTTGGAAATGACCTATTTTGTTTCAATGAAAATGTGTAGTAAAAGGTAAGTTACATGTTGAGATGTAACTGCCGATGTTTCAGTAGAACGTTAGTTATAAAGCAAGTACTATTTGACTCGCAATAACTGTACACTTTTTGGTACTAATTATCTAGTATTGTACTAGTATCAGTCCCAACAAAATCTCAAGTAATACCCACTACTTGCTGGATACATCTTTTATTTTCTAATGAAGGCATTTACTCAAATAACAATATATTTTACAATATAGCAATATTCAATCAATATGCATATCCCTCAAAATCTTTTTTTTACTGATGTTGGTGCATAAACCAAATCCTTTTTTGTTTGAAATTATAATAAATACTGTTGCCTTTGGAGCAGCTATAACAATATACACATGTGTCACAACATAGGCCAAGTGTCTTACTATTTTTTTCATTATTTAAATGGTACCTGTTCGAGGAGTTTTCTGTATCTCTGCGTGGCTTGCTGGATGAGGTCCCTCACAGTCCACCCCTCCTTGCAGGGCACCACCACACCTGTCTGCCCAAATGTCACCGTCACCTTCATCATAGCACTCTCCTCTTCATCCAAGATGCAGACCCTCGGGATGTGGGTGATGAATAAAAGGTGATAAATATGCAGGAAGGCTCCAACCCGCAGTATGTCCTTCAGAAAGTCTTAATAAAGTGGCAAGGATGGTTGAAGAACGTCTCAAAGTTGTCCAGAGTCAGTAAAGCTATTTTCTAATAACAGTCTGTCCACGACATTTCCACTGATTTCCACAAGTCAATGTAATAATAATGACATGCGTAGGTACATCCGGGCTTTTACATTACTTTCTCATGCTATAGTCATGAGAGTTATCATCTATGTACATGTCCTCAACTGGTACTACCATTGGTCCATGTATTAACTTTCAGTTTCCAGAAAAGTTAAAATAATACAGCAGTGTTTTCATGTTGGAGATAAACGAGAAATGTGTAATTTCTCAGAGTTTTACCTCACGTTAACTCTGGTTAACTTCACTTCACAGAGGCTAGCAGTCTACCAGCTAGCTCTACTTTGCTAAAAAAGTATTAGCTTGATAGTGTAACCTGGTCCGGGCTAAGATAACAAGCCAAGGATGAAAGCGGTTCAGTTTGCCTCAAGCATTAACTATCCTCACGACGCTTTGCCAATACATTAGTCATTGTGTTACTAGGTGTTTTGGCGTAGATACAAACGTTTATCTTATCCTATTAACTTTTATATCAGCGAGTCGAGTCTTGCGCTAGCTAATGTTAGCCACCTTAGCTGAACTTTGGAGGGAGGGATGCAGTCGCTCGGGCATCACTCCAGAAGTTTTTCCACTCGCTACTTTCCTTCTTCCATGCGGTGAGTGGCATTCACTTCATCACCGACACACAAAATACGGCAACAAACCCGTTATTTTTCACTTACGATGACAAGCCGTAGGAGAAGTTAAATAGTAACACAGACTATGGAACTGTGTGTTGGAAAAGTTTGGAGATTCCTTCACTGCCGTCCGCTCCTGGCCAGTTTCTGACCAGCTCCTCCACCGCTTGTTGCTGTCACTTTCTTAAAGGGGAAGTACTCCAGTTATTGCGAGGATAAAAGTTCAGAGAAGTATACACAATCTATGTAGTATACACATTCTGAGCTAAAGTTACAGCAAGCTATGGTGTGCAGGAAAACAAAATTGCAGTCAATTCAATTCAAAATAGCTTTCAGTATGACCATAATGACATACAATAGGTATTGCCAAAGCTCTGTACAGTTGCAACATCTATACAGAAACGCACTGCTATGTTCATAAACAACCTGAACAGAAACAAGAACAACATGTTTCCTTTAAAATGAACATAAGGAATTAAAGGAACAAATACATAATAATAATAATTGCTGAGTCCATTTATATAATACATTAATAAGAAAATAATAATAAAAAAAGACTGTGATGTGAGACATGGTGGGCAGAAAATCAAAAAGACTAGTGATTGAAGAGTGATTGAAGTTTCTCTTTGTTCTTTTGTTTAACTGTAAAGAATCAGAATCAAAAATCCTTTATTAACCCAAATAACAATGTACATTTCCAATTACAATACATTTTTACAGCAAAAGTGGCATAAAAGCAAAAGTGGCTGCAGGTAAAAAAAAAAAAAAAGACATCATGCAATTATACAGAATAAGCTAATATATTAATATATAGAATAAAATCACACATTAGTTATACTATAATGAAATTAAAGACACATAAGTATGTAAGTAAACGACATATGGCTAAAAATGATGAGCAGCAACTTCAGAACTTAGTGACATGTAATGTAAGGTGTTGAGACATTATTAAAACAGAATCTTTTTGGGACATTCATTACAATGTAGGTATTTCAAATAAAGGTGATTATAGCACATATTTAGGAAAAGTGTCATGTGTATTGCACATGGAGGTTTTATTGCAAAATATCTCAACATTCTGTATTGTGTTACCAGGGGCTGTGGTGGTTACAGTCTGACCACTGCAGGAAGGAGGACCTGTGGTATATCTCCATGAGACAAGCAGGTATCTGTAACTGTTGTAGTGGTGGAAACATACTGAAATTATTTTTTTTTAAACCAGTATTGTGCTGCATAAATACTTCATTACATTCATTCATGCTATGTTAAACCGCATACTGCTATTTAACATAGCAGGAGTATGCACTCAAAATAGTTAAAGCTGCATTGATTACTTGTTTGTTTGTTTGGCAGTGAAATAAGCTTAAAACAACAACACAAATGACTTTTATAATCTTAATAAATTCTGTTGGTAGACAAAACAACATTAACATTCATTACCATTTATTCTGAATCATGTTTGTGCCTTGATATTGTTATATTACATTTTCTTAAATCTCAGTTCAGGTCTAAAATGCTTGAAATACTTTGTGGAGTTGAAAAGATCAGCAGAGTTGGGTTCTAATCCTCTGTGGATTTGTCACTGAAATTGAAACCTCTCAAACTATCAATTAACCATTTGATCCATTGTTTAAAAAAAATGGTATATTCATGGGACTTTAAAGTCAAAGGACAGCCATAATTATCAAAATCAGCATATTGAAATGTCAAAAATTAAAACACTACTTTTGACAAATTATATATTTTTTACAGAAAATAAATCATATTCAACATAAATAAATAATTATAGCTGAATTTAATTGAGGTTCTTTAGTTTCAGGGTCCTTGTTTATGCCATCTGGGACACATGAACAAAACAGAGCCTGAAATAGGGTTACTGTATTAGCAACACCCAGGGGCGGACTGGGAGGAAAAAGTGGCCCGGGGATTAATTGACAGACAGGCCCACTTAATGCGCGGCATGTATCGGCCGGCCGGCGACGAAAGTATGTTACTGAACAAAAAACCCTATGCATTTAATGTTATTTTGGACCATTATTCATATAGTAATCACATTACCTGAGCCCTTGAGTTGCCTAGAGCAAAATAGTTACAGCATATATGTATTCATTTTAATGTTAACAGATCATTGATAACATAACATTTGGACCCAATTTGCCTGACTTGACGCATGGAATAAAACATGGGCGTAGGAAGCATCCTCAATGTAGGTGAGACAATTTAACAGGGGGTGTGGGCAGGTGGTGGACCTCACCTCCTCTAGGGGGGTCCGGGGGCTAGCCCCCCCCGGGAAGATTTTTTTTTTAAATGTTGAAGTTAAATGCATCAATCTGGTGCACTTTGAGAGCAAAATTAGGGACTAAATCTATTGATACATCTCTCAACACCCATATGAAACAGAACTGTAAACAGATTTACTTTTTCTTTCAACATTTATTTGAACAGCAAGTGGAGGCAAAAGTGACTGCATCCAAAACAATAAACCTGCTAGCTAACTAGCCTAAACTCAGTAACAGAATGTGGGCAACACGTTCTTCTCCACAGCCGCGCGACCTCTGAGTCAGACGTCACTTCCCCCTTTTCTATCCTACGGGTACAGCCACTCCCCCTGAACCCCGTTTCCCTGCCCTCGCTACAATACTGTATACTATATACACAAACTATACAAAAACGCCTTTACGCTTTGGAGCTTGTTTATCCATCTGTAAGCAACTGCCACCTAGGTCTCTCAGTCACTCACTCCTGATCGTTCACTGCGCAGTGACAGCTGCTACGGGCCTGATGTGTGAAAGTGAAACTATCTGATAGATAGAACATAGGTAGCCTATCAAAACGCCTATCAAACAACCCTCAAGGGAGTGGCCAGAACACTTACAAATTTGGGCCGGTAGAATTTAGGCATTTCTTTTTTTTGGCCCTCCGGCCCACGCACAGCACCGGCCCACTGGGAAAACTCCCGGTATTCCCAATGGCCAGTCCGCCCCTGGCAGTACCTGGGCATTCTCTTTGTTTTAAATGTTCTTTTTTTGTTTCTTTGAATGTTGTTTTTTTCCTATTCTTGTAAAAAATATTTAATAAACTATTAATTGCTTGTAAAAAATAGAAACAAAACTTTAAGCTAACTACTAGAACTATGTTTTTATTAATAATAATCACCTGAAACTAATAATAGTTTAGTGTATCGTTAACTTAGGATAACCCCTTCATATCTATAGAGTTGGCCATGTTGCACAGCTGCAGCCTGTCCTCCCACAAAAAACGACCAAATACAGAACCGCAGTGACGCGTCGTAAAACCCGGAAGTAAACTTCTTCCGGTTCCTTCGCGAAAAACCAATGCAAATTCTCCATAGGATTTTGGAAAATAGCTCGAAATAAGGTCTGTGGTTGACACACGTTTAAGAGAGGGATCACGTTTTGTTCAGCCGGATAATCTCCACATGTCAACCCTACTTTTATAATTTTTGAATCATAAATCTAGTCGCCAAAAGTGAAATGCTAACGTTATGCTATAAACGAACTACAAGCCAGTACAGCAGCAGGGTCGCACGACTTCAACGTCACGCCAACTTAAGATCGTTTCAACTGACTTGCACTGAAACTGCACTTTGAACACTTTAAATATATTAACATTTTAAACTGTATACCCCGGTTATCTAGGCCCGTTTTGTTTAATGTATACCATGTTTATCTAGGCCCTTTTTGTTTTATGTATACATGTCACACTGTGGGAAACGATATTTCTGGATGTATAACACATGTAGAATTTTTGACAATAAAGCTGAATTTGACTTTCGCGTGCTTGCATATTTTAACAAAGCTTTTCATTTTAGCCACACTGAATTTAACTAGAAGTCATGGCTGTGTTAATTACCAGTCTGATATCGTTTTACAAAGATGACAAGAAGAGTGTAGATAGAGGAGAGAACCACTACAAGTCAGGACACGTTACAGTGCAGCCTAGATGAAGGTGTGCTTACCGGTGTTGTCAGGGCTATCATGAGGGACAAGGTTTATAGTGTCGGTGAGTAGTGATAGCAAGAGTACCGTTAACCTTTTAAGACCGAGTTAATTTATTCACATTAATTCCGATCAACAAATCAATTGTATGTGTCACATGAAATCTTTATTAGGCAAGGCAAGTTTATTTATATAGCACTTTTCAACACAAGGCAATTCAAAGTGCTTTACAAAAAATGAAAGACATTAAGAAAATGGCATTTAAAATCAGTCATTAAAAAGAAAAGCTAATAAAATAAACATTAAAAGAAAAAATACATGGATAAAAGTTACAGTGCAGTCTAAGATATGAATAGTTCAATTAAGAGCAGCGACAAAAAGAAAAGTCTTCAGCCTGGATTTAAAAGTAGTAAGAGTTGCAGCGGACCTGCAGGTTTCTGGGAGTTTGTTCCAGATATTTGGAGCATAATAACTGTACGATGCTTTACCATGTTTAGTTCTGACTCTGGGGACAGAAAGCTGACCAGTCCCTGAAGACCTGAGAGATCTGGATGATTCATCATTTAGCAGGAGGTCAGAAATGCATTTTGGTCCTAAACCATTCAGTGCTTTATAAACAGCAGCAGTATTTTGAAATCTATTCTTTGACACACAGGAAGTTAGTGTAAATACTTCAGAACTGGAGCGATGTGATCCAATTTCTTAGTGTTGGTAAGGACTCGAGCAGCGGTGTTCTGAATCAGCTGCAGCTTTCTAATAGATTTTTTAGTGAGACCTGTGAAGACACCATTGCAGTAGTCCAGTCTACTGAAGATAAAAGCATGGACACGTTTTTCCAAATCCTGCTGTGACTTTAGTCTTTTAATCCTAGATATGTTCTTTAGGTGATAGTAAGCTGATTTAGTAACTGTTTTAATGTGACTGTTGAAACCAATAACTAATTTAACCCGCTGACAAGAGAGCCCACCTCCGAAGATCGTGACTGGCTGAGGGACAGACTCAGGGGCAGGTTCTGAGGAATTTCTTGGCTTCTCTCCCCCGAGCCAGAAGAGGAACACTACAGCTTGGAAACACTTACTGTTCCTGAAATTATCAAATCTGTTGGGCATCAGGGACTTGAGGCAATTGTGGCAAGCATCGCATTGTCTGAAGAGCAAGAGAGGGCAATTCAGGTGGCTACCACTGGTCAGCGAACCAAACCAAACTGGCATTTGTTCAGGAAAGGAAGGTTGACTGCCAGCAACTTTGGAGCTGTCCTGAGGTCAAAGCGTGTGACTGCTTCCTTTATTGCCAGGGTGCTAGGGCAACAACAGGCCCTTGATGGTGTTGTGTCTGTACAGTGGGGGACTATGAATGAATGTGAGGGCGTCAGGGCATTCACCACTGCAACTCAGATGCAGGTCCATGAGTCAGATTTGTGGCTCTCCCTATCAGGATTGTTGGGGGCATCTCCGGATGGTCTGGTAGGGTCTTCCACTGTGCTGGAGGTAAAGTGTCCCTACAGAGCCAGGGAAATGACAATTAGTGAAGCATTGCAAATCAAGGGCTTCTGTGTCAGTAAGGAAGGAGAAACATTCAGCCTGCGTGAGGAACATCCTTACTGGCACCAAGTGCAAGGTCAGCTTCACCTCACTGCAAGGAAGAAGAAATAAAAAAATTGTGAATTGTTTTTAATTTACATTTACTCGCCTTTGCAATGTTGTGGTTGTTAGAGTGTTAGGTTTCCTGTCAGCTCGTCTGTTGGGAAGATATAAAATATAGTTTCATGGAAGTCACACCGTCACATATACTGTAAGAGCATTAAGACATACAGTACATAGGCTAAAACAAAACATCTAAAGATATAACCTTGCACTTTGATAAGTCTCGTGAACATTTTCACTATTTTGACATTTTTATAGATGAAAATTGAACTAAAGAAATAAATGGTAGATTAATCCATATTGAAAATAGGTGTCAGCTGCTACACTAATTATAATAGTTATATTTCTTAATTAATTAAGATAAGATATTACTGTATTGATCCCAATTTGGGAAATGTTTGTGTTGCAGCAGCATAACAAGAAAAACAAAATATAAGTTATTATATATACAAAAGTATGTGAGGGATGGAATATTAAATTGAATATAAATGTAAAATGAACATGTGATTTTACGTCCAAGAGAAGCTATGGAGCAGAGAGTTCTCTGCCAGCCAGAGGTGATTTGTTATTAGTTCAATGTGTCAAACTGATTTCCCTGACTACAATCTTTAGTTACATGGTGAAACGTTATGCTGCTTGTACTAATAAGACTTATCATATAAGCCACACAGGTTTTAATAGGATGTATTCATTATCTTTACTTATGTTGCGGTCTTTTCAGCAGCGCCATCTCTATAACGGCGATACAGTCACTACCCATTATTTACATTTCACCGTGACATGGACAAAAATGTAACGTCAGCTTACCTCATGGCACGAATCCAGACTCTCCTTTGGAAAACATTGGCCGGGAAATGATAGAACAAGCACGTTTCATGTGAAGACCTGTGGCTGCAACCCGGAGCAAAGCAACAAACCATTGCGTAGCTAACTAGTAGCGCTAGCTTTAGCTAACGTTAGCCAACAAAACGAACTGCCGAGTAAAATTGGAAAACACTGGTAATTAATTATTCTATAATTTGTAAAACTACGGTGTTAAAAACGACAATTTCAAAAATACAGATTCTAATGGTCAGATATAGATATACAGATACTAAAGATAGGCAGGTACTTGCTTTCAAGCAGAACACAGGGGAAAACAAACTTAGCGGGAGTGTTTACTTGTTCGGCGCAATGACGTACAACGGCCTCGACAATTTCTGTAGTCCTATTCAGCCATTCGGTAACAACCATCGTTTTTCAGACATGTAAACTCTTCAAAAATCCCCAGTGGGGTCACTGCTGATGTATTTAATGTCGTAGAACAAAACGTCAATTACCTCTTAAATTTGTGTCAACCACAGACCTTATTTTGAGCTATTTTCCAAAACCCTATGGAAAAAATGCATTGCTTTTTGAGGAAGGAACCGGAAGAGCTAAAAATGCTAACTTACTTCCGGGTTTTACGACGCGTCACTGCGGTTCTCTATAGGTAGATTGTTTAAGCAGATAGATAGAGAGGCGAAGTCCCTCCCCTTCCGGGAGCCTCCATGGGACCCCGGAAGCGGAAAATTATACATTGAAGTCAATGGAGAGAGAAAAGTTATCTTTTGATCCCGTTTGAATTGTGCCACGAATGACACATATGATGTTTGTCAATCTGAAACAATAATTTCCATGTAAAAAAAGTCACAGTTTGTCGTAAAACTGTTGAAATATAAGACTATTAAAAATACGCAACTAGAAAGACTACAAATCCCAAATCGCATTCTGGGTCACGTAAGTGATGTCATAGGCGATAATGCTCCAAGACTGGTTGCAACTCGCAATTAAAGCAAAGAAGAAGAAGAAGATCTCATAACTGATTTATTCCCTCCAATAAATATAAGAGATTGCTCCAATAAATTCACTTTTACAAGATGCCTGTGTGCTTTGTACCAGGTTGTAATCACAAAAGTGATCATACCACTTGCTCGTTCTATTGCTTCCCGTCTGGTGAAAGGACCAGGACCAAACATATCATGTAATATACATGTTTTGCATGGAACATAGTCAAGTTAGCTACATAGCTAGTAGCGAGCACGTTAGTTAGCATTACATTACATTACTTAGCCTTGTCATTTGTATTAGCCTTAACATAAAGTAAACCAAAATGTTAAACAGTAAGAGTAGTCATGATGGTAAGTATTTTGTGAAACATTTGAAGAGTAGCCTATCGCCCCTTCACCAGGTGCTAAAGGGGCGGGAGGTAGGCTAACGCCACATTAGCATCAGGGATCTTTTCTACTTCATGCTATCTGCACAAATGGTTAACATTGAACATTAAAATATCAGGCAGTTCAGGGAGAGTCGAAGGAAGGCAGGCAGCTTTGCATGACATTCTTCTGGACGTGTTTCATTGTGATGATAGTGAGAGTGAGTCAATCTGTTTTTTGGAAAGACAGTAGTTGAGTGATTACTGAGAGAAAATTATTAAAAGAGATAATTATTCAGTGTTGTTACTTTAAAGTGTTGTTTAAATCACCATCTAAGCTAATTTACAGATGGCCCTGAGCCCAATAGAGATTGCCCTGAAAAATGCGCGCGGACGAAATGGCACAAAGGGTTTGGGGGGCCTCCCCCTAGAACATTTTGATTTTTGCAGGTCTTAGATGCTGTCTGGTGCATTCTCTCGACTGAATTATAAGATGAACCACCACAATATTATATTGTACAATTTCAATTTTATTCTTTATTTCACTTGTTTGTTCTTGTTTTTGTTTGCTCGCTTGCATGCCCTGCATAGCTATAAGAAATACTTAAGTTGTTGGTCAAGACACTTTCCATCTGATGAAGGCAAATGCCTTCCCAGATGTAAAAAATTAGAAAACATTACATTCAGTTGTAACTGCCAAAACAAACATTATTTACACTATTATGGCCCCTGTTAAAAATGTTTGTAATGTTATCTACTCTAAATTGGTCGAAGCTTCTCATCCGGAAGCTGACAGAGCAGACCCGAGCAGCAGTCGAGAGGAGCCGAGCGCATCCGCGAAGCACACAAAATGGTGACGTCAGAGTTCCCGTTATAGCCGGCAAATCTAAATTTCTTCGGTCAAAATAATTTCCCTTTAGCGCAATACCGCTTCAGTTGCGCCACTTATGTGACAGACAAGAAGAGTATGTGACAGACAAGAATAGTCAATTCTAATGTCTAACACTTAATGTGGAGAAAGAGATGTCCTGTATAGGTTGATTGTGCGTTGATCTGTTGGTTATGCCTCAGGGTTCCGGTGGGCATGTAAACAAATGCATAATGGTGCGCTATACTTTGTGGCCTCACCCAGTTGCATAGCGACACTTATTGTTTAGGTGTCTTTTAATAAGCAGGTAGTCATATCATTAGCTAGAACTAGCTAGATCTGATCAATATGGACATAAACGCGAGTGAAGTCTAATCTGACGGGAGAGAGAGATCAGCTGCTTCTGACGAGTCGACACCGTCGACACGCAGCTATGCATGATCACATGCTGCGGTGAGCGGACAAAACACACACTTCCGGTTAAAATATCACACGTAGCTATTTTAATTACCTCTCAAACTACCTAAACTAGTTATAGATATGTTTAGTGTTACTGTCGGGTCACTCATTACTGGATCCGCGAGCTGCTTGATACTGGCATAATAGATTGCCCGATCGGGCAACCAGCGGGTGAGGCTTCATTGCCCGAGCTAAATACTAGATGGCCCCGGGCCATCGGGCAGTCCTTAATGTCGAGCCCTGGTATATTATTTATATACATCAAAGGCACAATGCACCCCCCAGAGACACACATGTATTGAGTGTGATATTTTGCATTGGTCATGTGAAATCATCTTTACATACTAGAAAACTCTAGGAGCGGCAACTTGTTTTGAAATTGAATTTTTAATATCCGATAATAAAGTTGATCTGTTTTCTTTATTCTTCTCTCTTCCCAGCTCCATCCATCACCGTTCTCTGTTCCTGCAGGTCCTGCTTGCTAATCAATGCTCATATTTTTTTACACAATTACAAATAAAGTCAATGTATTGTATGACATGAAGTTGTGCTTCATTCTGAGTCAATAATAAATTAATTCTGCCTTCAACTGCAAAATGATTGTTGACTGCACCGACATCTATGTAGCTGCCCCCCAGTAAGATGAACCAAGTTGACATACTCAAAATACAGCTGTGCTCTTAAGTTTACATGAAGAATTTATGAAATATTGGTAATAACAGGTTTAAATGATTATTAGTAATTAATTATATAATTCTCTCATTGTAGACGAGCAGACAGGGAGCCAGATGAGAAAAGCAGAATATGCAGCTGCCATTTTCCACATGGAAAAGAGAAAGGGCCAAGTGTATTTGAGTGGACAAAAGAAAAATCCCAAATACGAAAAATAAAATTATACAATTTACAGATATGTATACAAATATATATATCCTATATACACCATCATGTATAATGATGGTGTATGGTGTAGAAGGAAGTGTGGTAGATAACAAGTAAATATAGAGTTACATACAGATCCATGTTACAGCAAAAGATGGAATAACTAAGAAGCACGCAGTATAATAATAATTACATGCAACAATTAAATAACTGCTCAGCATCTCCACCACAATCCCAATCTGCTGTGTCCTGTTTTCCTCCCCTCTGCATAACACCCCATCACACATACGAAACACAACGTAGAGTCCGAGGGTGTTAAGAGTATGTTTATTTAAATGTCCTCCTCTCTACTGGCCAACACAGGGAGCATATTCTGGGTGTAGAATTTTTCCAGGAGGAGGAGATTTCCATGCCATGCAGGGTCTTTGGGGATGGGGATGATGATCGTCTCCTTCGTGGTCCACAGTAGCAGAGACTCCGGTCTGTGATGTGCAGCTGTTATATAATATACAATACATTTTTGAAAAACATTTGATCAACAAAAAAGGATTTGGTCAGGATCTAGAGTCAGTGTGTAGTTTATTAATTAATCAATGCTCTCTACATTAGGAAAACACATACCAGTGTACCAGAGGGAGTCACACACAGCTGTGCCTAGATAACCAAACAAATTGACAAGATAACCAAAATCCTTGAATCTACACACAGCAAATAAACTCAAATGACACAACGAGATGTAAAAAGGAGATCACACATATAGTCGATATAAAACTGGCCGCGTCAATCTGAAGAGCAACTAAAACAAAACACGGGAGTGTATCTTGTTCTTGTGAACACTAATGTTATCCACAGCATACACAGAGACCATGAAGTTCTTTAGGAGAAAACTAGTTGCTAAAACAAAATACGTTAGTGTACCTTGTTAGCTAATGTTAGCTAGCTGACATTAACGTTAAACATTGCACTCATATTACTCACTGAAACCTTTTAAAGCCGGGCCCGCA
Source organism: Notothenia rossii (assembly GCF_949606895.1). Taxonomy (NCBI): domain Eukaryota; kingdom Metazoa; phylum Chordata; class Actinopteri; order Perciformes; family Nototheniidae; genus Notothenia; species Notothenia rossii. The sequence continues at coordinate 71,439,294 of NC_136904.1, forward strand.
TGCTGGCTCTTACAGAACCGACTAACTCCCATTTCGTGTATGTACAGCTCTCAACATGCTCAGACTTGGAGTGATTTTCACCTCGTTTTATACTTTTTCACCTCATTCTGAAAGAAACAGGTGACATTTGCTAACGTGACGGCCATCTTTGTGATGGTGATGCGTATTGTGCGAGACCAGAGATCTGTAGTTCACTGAGCGGTTTCACACAAAAAAAGGTGTAACTTCACAGTTTTACGACACATTTTAATTTTTTTGACTTGCAAAATGTTCTTTTAATTTGACAAACATCATATGTGTCATTCGTGGAACAATTCAAACGGGAACGAGATATTACTTTTCTCTCTCCATTGACTTCAATGTATAATTTTCCGCTTCCGGGGTCCCATGGGTCGGAAGTAGATGGGCGGGACTTCGCCTCTCTATTACGACCCATAGCCACGTTTTAAAGTGTAGCACCTCTAGTGGTCGTGTAAGAAACAACATGCTCCCGTTTATTCGTTTATTCACAAATAACCCTCTCTGGAAAATCCTAAATTGTAGAATAGTTTGGCCATTAAAATGCTTTTTGATTAGCGAGAAGTGTATATTGTACTTTAAGAATCCCGGTCCAGTGGAGGTGTAGGATCTATAGTTTGATAGATATTTACGAAGATGATCTGAGGTCTCGTCAGGATAACGTGTATGCAGCTTCCATGTAAAGTTAGTGTGGGTGAAAACAGTTTTTCCGGTCTCGAAGTTTTCATAATAAAACCGGATATATTCCCCTCACTGTCAAATGATTACACAGTGATATCTGCATTACTCATCCACTAAAAAACATCAGTTTATCCTTGTTAATTACACAATATTGATTGGTTTAAATTGTGTACAATGCTTTTGTGTTTTTAACCTTTGATTCAGAGAAACAAATAGTTTTTTAGGAGTTTAGACACTACAGTTTCCGAAGACAATACACTACCCAGAATCCCCAGCTATCGTTTGGGACTACACCATCCGCTTTGCTTTACAAACCCCGTGATTAGTCATCAAGCCCTGTGATTGGATGTTGGAGTGGCAGTGCGACAAGGTTACGCTGAGCGTCAACAGCTCTTTGAAATGGAATGGAACCACGGCAGACTTTCCAAAACTGGAATTGGACTGGTCCAGCCCCCGGGTCCAGCCCATACATCCCCCCCCCCTCCCCCAGGACTACATGCATGCTGGCTATTGTGTGTTTCGCAACATTATATGGCACATCCCTTTATAAGACGTTTTCGTATTTCCTACAATTAGAAGTTGCCAGTATTAAACGTGTACACCCTAGAGGTTTAGGGGATACGAAAGACAGTGGTGTTATCAAATTTAAAACATATCTTTAATAAATGGGTGAATTAATATACCCACATGACACCTAAGGTCAGAAGAGCTTTATTTAACAGCTGGCCTTATGTCTGTGAATCCCTCCTGTTGTTCATTGATAAGCCTGAAACATGCACTTGTCAAGGTTCAGAGGCAAATTTTGCAAATACTGTATGGCAGTAGCCATCGATCATCCTAAGATAAGATAAGATATACTTTATTGATCCCAAGTTGGGAAATGTTTTTGTTACAGCAGCATACTACTTTGTTCTACTACAATTTAGAGGTAATTACTACATTTACTTACTCTGCATTCTGATTAATAATGTGAAAATATAAACAACCCTTAAATCAGACTTTAGTTACACCTGAGATACCTAAACTAAACTATGCAATATATTGGACGTTAAGTACTTTGTCAGACTTCATATTTATCTGTGGATAATCCCAACGTTTTTTTCTTATTCAAAAGAAGACCTTAACTTAAGTAATCTTTAATGTTTAAATAAAGCCTTATTAGTTTGTCTGTTTTGCACATCCTCCTGTTAATATCTTTGGACGTCCTGCACTAAGCTATTTTATTGTAGAGAGATCACTACAGTATATTCTTGATATTTTCAATTGTGTGGTGTAACTGGTTTTACTTTTCTTCCTGGTAACACATAACACCAGTGACATTCCTATGTAAATAAGCTTTGCATAATGTATAAAAAATAAGAAAAATACTTTAAGCTCTTGTTGTGGATTCGTCAAGTTAAGAGTTAGTTATTGCTATTTAACACGTTTTAGATGTGTTTAGAAGGAATATATTTCAGCAGATTTGTATCACCCAGATTCCACCTTTTCTGAATGACTCAGATATGTAATAGTTTATGCAGCCGAACCGTGTATTACAATGCTGTTATGTGATGACTTCCAAAGAGAAAAGAAAGAACACTCGGAATAAAGTATTTTTTATTTTTTTTTAAATGTCATTCACTTCATGAAATCTCTGCAGCACCAGGAGGTTAACGGTACGTCCACACAGCAGCTTTGAAAAAATCTTGAAAATCTTGGTGCTGGGCGTGTCTGAGAGCTTGGGGATTTTTTGCGAGCAACGCGACTAACAAACAATCACATGAATATCCCGCCCCCGACATACAAAGCAAAAAATCCCGGTTCTTCTCCACTCAGAATATGTGCAGAAAGAAGTATGACATTGTGTGCATTAATGTGATGCATATAGTCTATGATGTGGCAGAGTTAAAGTGTCAGCGGGAAGGGCTATGATGAACATGTATGAGATGAATGTCTATGGTGCTATTTTATGCTACATTCCATGCTGGCTAAAGATACTGTCTACGCTTGCTAGTAATGTTTAAACAAAGTAAACTGGATATAAAATCCCCAAACAGGCGAAAAACCTACCAGTTTCACCCACTGTCTCTGCCACCTCCCTCCATGCCTCCTCCGGTTTGTATACCGGTAAATAGTTCTGGTCGTAAAGAACCGGGTGATTTGCTACCGTAATTTCTCGTTTGGAATATGAGGAAATGAACTGCGGTCTGGCTCTCCCAGCTTGCACGAGGTTTGATTGGCTAGCGCTTGTACTGTCAGATTTGCATAAAAGGGATTTGATTGGCTGACGCTTCCAGCTCAGCTTCAAAAGTTGAACATTGCTCAACTTTTGAATCCTGAAAATCCTATAAATCTTCGCTTTGCTTCCCCACAATGCAGTTCGGCGAAAAGCGAGCAAAGTGACGTCAACCCCATTCAAAGTCAATGGGCAGAGAAGCGTTGGAAGCGTTGGAAGATTTTTTTAAAGCTGCTGTGTGGACGTACCGTAACGGCTCCTACACACGACGGCGCTGTTGTCGCTTGCCGGCGGGGGGGGCTGAAACTCGACCAACAACCAATCCCATGAATCTCCCGCCCCAGACACACAATCACGGGGTTTGATTGGCTAGAGCTTGTACTGGCATATGATTCGATTGGCTGACGCCTCCGTCGAGGTGGCAAAAGCTCTACTTTTGCAGCGAGCACCGCGAGAGAAGCTACGCTTTGCTCCCACAATGCAGTTCGGTGAATCGTGACGTCACCCCATTCAAAGTGAATGGGCAGAAGCATTGAAGCGGTAACGCACGCCGCAGTGTGTAGGAGCCGTAACTCAGCCTCTGAGAAGAGGAGCGCGCAGTGCCTTTCACGCAAGGCTAAGAGCGACAGCAGGCTGATATGTTTTAACCACACACACCTCTACACACACACACACACACACACACACACTCACACACACACACACACACACACACACACACACACACACACACACACACACACACACACACACACACACACACACACAATTTAAACGCAGACTTCTGTTCCTCCATTTTTCGTTGTTATCGTTTCACTGAGCGGACCCGCCCCTTTTTTTTTCAAACACTCAAGTTACTTGATTTGTGTATTCTGATTATGTAACACCGTTACATGTATTCCGTTACAACCCAACCCTGTGCAAATGTATCACTGTTAAATCATTTGATCATTGGTTTTATTATGAAAACTTTGAGACCGGAAATACTGCTTTCAACCCGTAACTTTACATGGAGGCTGCCGGCCCGGTTCCAGAACAAAATGACTCAGGGTGCATCTGAGATTAGAGATGGTGCAGTGGTAAAGTGCTATTTTTATAAGGCCCCGGCCCCACGAGGACGCATACGGCTAAACGCATAGGATTAACGCAATCGCAAAAAAGCTTCCGTCCACATGCAATGTTCACCGGATAGTGTCTGTCCACCCCAGGAAGTGCGCCGGAGTCTGATGAGAATATTCGTTGTGGCCAAACGGCGCTACTACACTTCCGTTTGGTTGCTGGTCCCGGAAACACTTTTTCCCATTGACTTACATTGGGAAAGAGTGGTCTGTAACTCGTTGGATATGTTTTTTTAAACTAAATAAACTACCCAGTATGAACGTTTGTATAGCCCTTATTAAAAACATTCGTTCCTCAAGTTGTAAAAATGTGCTAATAACGTTATTCTGAGAGTTATATCCCTCTGCATTATGAACGCGCATCTAACCCACGGGACCGCGCCGCCCGGCACGTTCATGTTATGTGTTCAGCAGGTTCAGCACTACATGCGTTTATCTTTACCCATGGATGCACAATAACAACGGACCCATATCGTCTCACTGCCATCCCACGGAGCTGTAATAATGGATATATTGCACATGTTTGCTGTGATTCATCATTTGTAAAATATTATACTACATGGGCTGTATGATTAAATATTGTACCGTAAATGTTGTATTAAATAAAGTTAATATAACCGACGTTAGATTAACGTCCCTGTAGCTTCTTATTGCACTAAGAAGCTTATTGCACTGTATATATATATATATATATTAGTGCAATAATTCTTTCATGCTAAATGAAGCTCTGTTGCTTGGATATCACTAGATCCTGTGACAGCATAATATAAGTACATAACGATTGATGTGTACATTTGCATAATTACTAGCTAGCCGCTAGCTGCTAACTGCCGCCTCGTTAATATCAAATCCATCATAAAAACAAGCCATTACTGTAATATCTTGGATATTAACAGAGAACGGAACAGTTGGTTATTTAACAGGACGCTTTATTGCCCCCCTCCGGTGGTTCATCAATCCCAACATACACTACCTCTCGCGCCACTCCCACTTACTGTAACTGTCGTAAACATGCCGTAACGTATATAACAACTCCCCTTGTAGTCAGTTAACAATACTATGACATCTCCCTTTTTCCTTTTAACAATATCAACACATATCAATAACTTTGATATATTTTCTTTAACAATTCAACACATATCAATAACTTAGATATCTTTTCTTTAACAATATAAACACATCAATAACTATGACATCTCCTCTTTTTTTTCTCTCTTTTGATTGTCCAGTCTGGTGAGAACATGGTCTCCTCGCTGCAGTGGTGTGAGCTCTCTCACGCCATGGCGCTTGTTATAGTAGAAGGCCTGTTTCCTCTTCTCCGCAGCCTCTCGAGCTCTGATGTGATGTCTACTCGGCCACCTTGGTTGCAGGTTCTTGGCCAGAGTGGGCAGCGTCGTCCTGATTTTCCTGCCCATTAGGAGCTCAGCCGGACTGACACCAGTACTGCTGTGTGGAGAACAACGGTAAACCATTAAAGCAAGTAGGGGGTCCTTTTGTCTCAGAATCCCCTTTGCCGTTTGAACTGCACGTTCAGCATAACCGTTTCCTTGTGGGTTGTGGGGACTAGAGGTTGTGTGCTTAAAGTCCATGTCACAGGCAAAGCCTCTGAAGACATCGCTGCTGAACTGCGGTCCGTTGTCACTGACAACCTCCTCCGGTATTCCGTGCCGGGCAAACGTGGCTCTCAGCTTCAAGATCACATGTGCACTAGTCGTGGTAGGCATGTGGAGTATCTCCAGGTATCTAGAGTAGTAGTCAGCTATGACTAGGTATCTCTCTCTCATGTTCACATAAATCTATGCCAATTCTCTTCCACGGCCTGTCTGGGAGAGGTGTTGACAGGAGAGGCTCTCTGTTCTGTGCTCTCCTCTGCTCCCGACAGTAACTGCAGTTCTCGACTTTGTGTGTGATCTGTGTGGCTATGCCAGGCCACCACACCGAAGTGTTGGCCCTGTCTCTGCACTTGTTAAGACCTTGATGGCCCTCATGTATGCGTTCTAGTATCTCTGACCTCAATCTCCCTGGTATCCCTGTTCTACTCCCTCTGGTCACTACCCCATCATGCATAGACAGTTCGTTCCTAACGGGAAAGTACTCCCTAACACAGGTGTTTATGTGTGCTAGGTGTTCAGGCCACCCCTCTTGTAAGTACCTGATCACTTCTTGGAGCTGCTCGTCTGCTGCCGTCTCCGCGCGGATGCTGTCTATCTTTTTTGGCGATGCTGGAATGCTGCTCATCACAGCTGCTACGTAACACTCCACGTCTGTGTCTCTACTGATCCCCTTGTCTTCCTGTGGGCTCCTCGACAGTGTGTCTGCAACCAGCAGGGTTTTCCCCGGCGCATACTCAGCCTCCGGGTTGAACTTCATCAACCGCATGAGGAGTCGCTGGCAGCGGAGTGGCACATTGTCGAGATCCCTGGAGTTCATCAGTGGGATGAGGGGTTTGTGATGCGTAATCAGTTTGAATGCTGGTAGGCCGTAGAGATACATCTGAAACCTCTCACACGCCCACAAGCTCGCCAGGCACTCCTTCTCTATCTGAGCGTACCTGGTTTCAGCGTCGCTCAGTCGCCTTGAGCAGTATGCTACCGGTCTCCAGTCCTCGCCATGGAGCTGCAGCAGGACACCGCCTATCCCATAACTGCTTGCATCTGCTGAGACCACTGTGCTCCTGTTAACATCATAGTACACCAGGGTAGGTGACGTTGTGAGGAGCTCTTTAACTCGCTCTAAGGATGCTTGTTGCACCAGACCCCACATCCACACTGAGTCTGCTTTTAACAGTGCATATAGTGGCTGGCCCACTGTGGCAAGGTCTGGAATATATTTCCCCAGGTAGTTGATCATGCCGAGTGCTTTCTTTAGTTCCTGCACGTTTTCTGGTGGTTCAAGTTTGCTGACTGCAGACACTTTGGCTTGGTCGGGTCGTACACCATCTTTGTTGATCACATGACCCAGGAAGTGCAGCTCCTCCTTTCTCAGCACAGACTTCTCATTGTTCAGCTTCAGGCCTGCAGACTCCAGCCGATCCAGAACCTTCTGCAGCCGCTCATCATGTTCGCCAGTGTTGCTGCCATGGATGATGATGTCGTCCATGTAGACGGCAACGCCATCCAGCCCTTCCAGCGTCTCCACCATCTTCCTCTGAAATATCTCAGGTGCGCTGCTTATCCCAAAGGGAAGACGTTTAAAACAGTACCTTCCGTACGGCGTGATGAAGGTGGTCAACCTCTGGCTTTCTTTGTCCAGTGGGATCTGCCAGAACCCTGACGCTGCGTCAAGTGATGAGAAGACTGTGGAGCCGCTGAGCTGAGCTATCATCCCCTCTGAGGGGTCCAGACTTTTTCTGGACTGGCACCATGGGTGCGCACCACTCTGTTGGGTCAGTCACGGCTTCAATGATGTCGTTGGCTTCCATCCTCTCCAACTCCTCTTTCACTGCACACAGGAGCGGTATGGGGACCCGGCGTGCTGTGCATACTGCATAGGGCTGGGTATTGTCCTTTAGAGCTATCTTCACAAGCTGTGTTTTCAGTAGGCCAAACTCCTGTTCACTGGTGTTGACCTCGCCCACTCGCTTTACTAACCCCATTGCTACAGCTACTGGCCTGCTGAGTAGGTTATTCACACTCTGCCCTCTAATGACATAGATCGGCTCCAGTATCTATTTTAAATTCTACAGGTGAGCTGCCAATCTCTAATGTCAATGTCCATTCATTATCATTGTGAGGCATGCTATTAACTGAGCCCAGATAATAATACTGTCCATCTTCTGATCCCTCACCCTCAGTCACTTCTCTCACCTGCTTGCTCCTGCACACCCTTTCCCAGTGTCCACTTTTCCCACAATTATTGCAAGTAGACCTCCTTGCTGGGCAGTCATCCTGCTGGCTGTGTGGCATTTTGCCGCACCGCCAGCACTTCCTGTGGTCATTCTCACTCTCTCCCTCCTGGCGCCTCTCTCTCTGTGGGTGCCGCCACTTCTGTGTTGCAACTCTGCTATGCCGTTGTGCTACTTCCTGCACGGCGTAAGCCCGCTCCCCTTGCTGGTTAACTTGAGCTTTTACCTCCTCTGATTGACGCGCCTCTTGTACCGTCATCTCCAGAGTGAGGTTAGGGATCAGCTGTAGCCTCTGAGACAGATTCTTGTCTAGAATTCCCACCAAGATTCTGTCTCTTATGTTTTCCTCACGAGCCGTTCCGAAGTTGCAATGTTCCGACAGCTCATATAGTGCGCGGATGAATGTCTCTACGCGCTCTTCCGCGCTCTGCACTCTCTGGTTGAAACATGCCCGTTCATGTATAATGTTGCGTTTCGGGATGAAATATGCGTCAAATTTCGCCAGTACAACATCATACTGCCACTCATTTTCCTCTTCCCCGTAGGTAAAAGAGCTGAGAATGTTCTCTGCTTCCTTCCCGAGCGCATACACCAGCGTGCTTACTTGAACTGGACATTCTTCTTTGTCCAATTTAGTAGCTGTCCTGTACCGGGTAAAACGTTTCTTCCAGTCTGACCATTCGGCGGGTTTCTCGAAACACTTGCCATCCTCGAACACTTCTGACACCATGTAATATCTTGGATATTAACAGACAACGGAACAGTTGGTTATTTAATAGGACGCTTTATTGCCCCCCTCCGGTGGTCCATCAATCCCAACATAGACTACCTCTCGCGCCACTCCCACTTACTGTAACTGTCGTAAACATGCCGTAACGTATATGACAACTCCCCTTGTAGTCAGTTAACAATACTATGACAATTACCATGCTGTCATGAACGTGCGGTGCTGTTACGTGTACGCAAATTGACGTGCTTGATGTGAACGAGCATTTTGGTTAAAGTTGCGCATGCGCTATGAGCTCACATATGGGTACTTCTCAGGCATGCCGGGTAATCTGTGACGTTTCGCTCTCTCAAAAGTTGGGCCATTTTATCATCATGCGCCAATGAGCAACTCTCATAGGAATGAATGAGGCCCCGCCTCCCACACTGTATCCAGTTCTTATTATACATCCATGGTCCACACAAGACAGCTCCGTTTAGCTCCAACCGCTGGAGAAGCTGCAGTACATATGCAGGAGCCTGTACATGGTGCTATAACTTCCTCCACAAAAGCAGCGAAGAAGCATGGTTGTCATGGTTGCCCTTCTGTTTATTCTCCGCGGTGGGGCCGAGGGAACCGGGCAGAGTTTTTTGCCAGTCAACATGTATTAAAGTTTTAATCTTCCGGACACAATTATAAAAGTGCCGGTCAAAGGTCTCCTTTGCTATTTATTGAGCTTTAAAACAAATGAATAACTAATCTATATAATATAATAATATAATACATGGAGCCTCTCTTTTTCCTCCCTCTCTTCGGACAGCGTCAGTGTCTGTCTCAAGCAGCAGCTGATCCAGTAATGAGTGACCCGGCCGACAGTAAAAATAAACATATTTATAACTAGTTTAGGTAGTTTGAGAGGTAATTAAAATAGCTAAGGGTGATGATCTGACTTGAAGTGTGTGTTTTGCTCCGTTCACCGCTGCATCACAGCGGGAGGAGCTGCAGGTGAGTAGAGCTGCGTGTCTCCGTCCTGTCAGATTAGACTTCACTCGCGTTTATGTCCATATCGAGAGAAAGATAAATAATCTGAATTCAGTGTGCAGTTTACTTTGACGCGGGGGTAAGCAGCAGAGGTGGGGAGAGGCGGGGCTATTGCGTCATCATTATCAGAAAATGATCGTATAGGGCGCACACACGGAGCCGTTGGACCGCCCAAAGCGTTACGTATGCCGTTATATCCACCTTGGGACCCGTTATCGTTTCCGCAGTTGTTTACTGTCATATTCGGTCGTCCTCGTGTGGCCGAACGGTCTATATGACACTAAACAGTAACGCAAACGACCGTTTTCGTCCTCGTGTGGCTGGGGCCTAAGTGGGGAGTGGACCTAACACCCTCTAGGGGATCCTCACCTCCTCTAGGGGGGTCTGGGGGCATGCTCCCCTGGGAAGATTTTTTTTTAAATATTGAAGTTAAAAGCATCAATCTGGTGCACTTTGAGAGCAAAATGAAGAGATCTATAGATCTATGTGCTCTTTTCTTGATTCATGCCTTCCCAGTTCCTTATCACGTAGCCTATAAGAGCATGGCGCCAGTTGTTGTAGCCAGTTGTGGTGAAGGCATCTGACTTACTTGAACCGAAATGTCTTCATGCATAGCAGAAGATGGCATCTTTTTTCACCTGAATATTCCAGCCAATCGCAAAATGAGTTCCTTACCCCACTGTGCAGGCGAGTTGGGTACTTTTTTAAATATACCTGGCTCTGTTTTGCCGAGGTCCTCTGGCACTTGCGGGCCGCCGAGGGGTGGCGGCGTCTGGGGCAAGACGGCTGCTCCTCCTCCATGGGCGAGGCGGGCAAAGCCGGCGAGTCAGGCGTTTGTTAGACCCTCCACGAAAACGCGATTCTGCGATCGCAGAATTTACCGCATAATAAGCAAAATGGCGCAGATTTTTAAAAGGCCGCATATTTATCAAAAGGCCGCATAATCCCGGCATTTTTCCACACAAAGTTGAGAAAAAAAAAAGTTAACTCGTCTTGACGTGACGTCATCAGCTCGCGCATAACAGAATGTAAACAACAATGTATAGAGTGAACCAGCAGTGAACGTGTGGAGCTCACACGATAGAGAAAACACCAAGATGAAAAAATCGAATCCATCTCATTTACCGACGAACATTTCTACTAAAGACCGGGCAAAAAGTCATAGGCGAAGTTTGGGGGAGTTCCCGGGGTGCCCGGCACCCCCTGGTGGCCGGAGTCTTTTTTTTTTTTTTTTTAGTTATGATGTACAGATAGTAGGTGGCCTAGATAAATATAACTCTGGAACGCTATATCAATAAATCCAAACTCAATAAACATAATAAATTTAAATCCACAAACATATTGTCTCAGTGTGTACTGCTGTCAGAGACAGAACATTACTCAAAAATGAGTCTACACAGACGATCTGTGCAGCTGCTGCGCCCTCACACGCTGCACGCACATGCGCACTTTGAGCACTCAAATTCAGACAAGTCGAGTCTGCCAGCCGCCAAAACCTGACAGGAGAAGACTAAAAAAATGGATATACGCAGGTTCTTCGCAACCAAAACAACTCCAGTTTCGGATTCAAGTTCCAGCGCCACCGTTGCTGCCACCCAAGCTGCACCTGCTCCGGACCCGCCAGTCCCGCCTCGCCCGTCGACCAGCCACCACATCTTGGCGCCGGTCGGCACCGCAGCTCCCGCCGCTTGCAATCCCTGTGAGACAGCCTCTGATGGCGGTCAACTTCCCAGTGACCTAGGAGATAAAAGTGTGGGCCCCAAACAGCCAGTGCTTCCCGTTTTCCCAAGACACAAAATTGGAGATAGAAATCGTTGCTTTTCTGCATTCTTTTATAACAAGCATCCGTGGCTGGAGTACTCGGTTTCAAGGGACGCAGTGTTTTGTTTTTGTTGCCGCCACTTTTCCAAGGAGATTGGAGAGGAGGAAGACACACTAGCTAAACAAGGCGGGCGATATTGGAGTAAGCTAACTGAGAGGCTGATAAAGCATAGCTCTTGTGAAAAACACAAGGCCTGCATGAGACTGTGGGAGGGCTACAAGGAAACTGAAAAGCATGGATCTGTCAGAGTCCACTTGTCAACCAGTCACCAGAACACAGTGGATAAAAACAGGGAGTATTTGACAAAGGTCGTGGATGTCGTTAAGCTGCTGTCTCAACTGGGCCTCCCTTTCCGTGGACATCGGGAAATACAATGGAGAAAAAAGGAAATACAAGAAAATAAAAATGAAAAAAAGCACACAAATACAGTCGATACAGAAACAGATAAAAGCAAGCCGGATGATGATGATGAAACAAAGGGAAACTTTTTGAGTCTGTGCGACTTCCTCGGCAAGTATGACCCAAGTTTCCGCAAAATGCAGGATGAGAAGTACTTTAATTGTACAAGTCCAGATTTTCAAAACGAGGTCATCTCTTTGTGTGCAGAGCTAGTCAGAGAGGAAATAGCAAATGCAGTGCGTGAGACTGGTTTTTTCACGGTTATCGCGGATGAGGCCAAATCATCAAAGTCTGAACAACTTTCTGTGTGTATCAGATATGCAGAAAAGCTACAGGTTAAGGAGCAATTAATCTGCTTCATTGACTGCTCTGCCTCCCGAGATGCTGCTGGGATTGTTGAGGGTATCAAGAAGGGGTTGGAGTCATGTGGACTGCAGGACGTCCCAATAGTCGCACAGTTGTATGATGGGGCCTCAGTTATGTCTGGGCATTTAACTGGAGTGCAGCAGCGTATCAAGGAAGATTACCCCTTTGCCATCTACGTACACTGCATGGCCCATAAACTTAATCTGGTCCTGGTGGAATCATGCACAGTCAACAGAGACATCAAAATGACGTTAAATGTTATTGATAAGCTGTACTCCGTGTTTTCAGAACCAAGCAACCACCACAGGTTTCTGGCGATGCAGAAAACACTCGAGATTAAGGCAAAAGGAAATTGGGCAACCCAGTGACACGCGTTGGGCGAGCAAATGGCGATGCGTCTTTGCGGTTAAATCACATTATGTGCCTATCACACGCTGTCTGAAGGAGATGGTGGATGAAGGAGAGAAATGGTCAGTGGAAGCAAGTGGGTTGTATAATCACATGACCACACCTGGCTTCATCGCCTGCCTCATTATCCTTGAGGACCTACTGCAGGTTGTGCACGTTGTTCACAAGAAACTTCAGTCCAAATCCACAACACTTGCAGATGCTGCCTCCACGATCAACAGTCTGAGAGCACACTTGAGGGAACGCAGAGGAGAGGAGGAAGGTTGGCAAGGCATATGGAGCCAGATCAAGCAGTTTGGCGAGGACGTCGGCATGCCAGTTGCCCCTGCAGAAAGTGACCCCCCCTCCATGACAAAGCAAAAAAGAAGTTCAAGACCCCCTTTGTCGCTTTACCAGTATGTAGTGGGGGCCACACTTGGGCAGCGCCAACGAGATGAAAGGAATGAGGAAATAGACGGACAATTTGAGGCTCACGCCATCTACTGTCATTTATATCTCCCTGTGCTGGACAATATGATGGCCGAGTTGGACAGACGGTTTTCAGGTGAAGCCATGGAGCTTGCAGCGGCATGTGATGCTGTGATAAAGTGTGAGAAGAAAGGCATTGAACCACTTCTGAGAAAATATGCAAGCCTCAAGATCGTCCATCCACAGCTGGTGACAGCAGAAATGGACCTGATAAAATGTGCTGTCCAATCTCCCATTAACCTGAAGGACCTGCAAAACGAAGTGAGCAAGGAGAGCTATCCAAACTTCTTCCCATTACTCCAGCTTGCACTGACACTGCCCATTGGATCAGCGACATCAGAGAGAAGTTTCTCAGCAATGAGGAGGATCAGAAACTGGCTGAGAACTACAATGATCCAGGAGAGATTTTCTGATCTGGCCCTGCTGCACATTGAGGGAGATTTGACTGCAAAACTGTCAGTTGAGAAGATAGTGGACATCTATGCCAGCCGGAAAAAGAGGCGCCTGATGCTGCACTAGGTAAGCCATTCATTCAAATTATTTCGTTTTGTTGAGCTTAAATGCGTAATTGCGCAGCATCTGCATCCGGGGATAGCCAGCTGCAGTAAGCAGCAGACACCGCTCCACGCTCAAACCAAAATCCTCCAAATCCTCCCGTTTGCGTTGTGCTCACATGCTTCGGTCCTGCTAGCGGCCGCTGCTGACAGTTGTGGGGCAGAGACACTGAATGCATGGAGATCATAATCACTAGATGACGGTGAACAAAAGTCATTACTTTGTTGGTTGGCTTTGTTTTCATCGCTGAAATTAGGTCAAAATGTGATAAAACTGCTGTGCTTATATCCTACAGTTATTAGTTAGTATGCCTATTGTTAGAAATTAAAATCAATGTTTTGATGGTATAATGTAGCTTAAACATACCGTCAGTTTAAACGCTCTTTTATACTGAAAAACCAGAAATTCTTGTGCACAAGCAGTTAAGCTTTTATTCTGAAAATCCTTCATCTACGGTTAGCATTTAGCATGTGGCTAATATACACAAGTTATTGAGCCGTTTCCGCTCTACATCCTGAACTCCTCCCTTCGATGCAATGCACTTCCGTTTTGGCGGACTGGGTTTGTTTTGCTAGCTAGCTCCGTTGTGCCGACAAAGCACTGATATCGCAGAGACAAAGAGGATATAACAATTACAACATGAAGAAAAGTGGTTCGGGAACTACGTGTGCGGTAGTTGGTTGCAATCACTCGAGAAAGCACCTGAACGAGTGGTTAGATAGAGAGTGCTACGACCACAAACCAGCACCCAGCACCCAGCCATGTTGTTCATTAAATACAGATAAACACAACAAATACTGCATGCATTGTATTTTTTAATATTATATATGAATATTTTCATAGTGATGTAATTGTGTGGGCTGCTTTTATATTTTAATTTGTAATACCTGTTAGGATTAAACATGTGATCTTTCTTGTTGAAGCCATTTCTTTAGTTTCCTCTCAACAATTAATTAATTCAGTGTTATTTATGTACAGTATGAGCTTAATATGAATGATGAACTGTGTTAAAAGAAATTGTAGCACTCTAAGGAACATATGAAATGCAATAATGCAATAACAGTGCAATAATGAAATGAAATTACATCAAACTTTATTTTCACTCAAACAGTACAGGCACATATGATATATTGCACAGCATAAAGAGATCATGTAAATTGTGCATTATGTAAACAACAGACAACTGTTGGCTCCTGTGGGCATGACCTAAATAAGGCAGTTTATTTTGGTTTTATGCTGGGCCACGTCGTCATGTTATCCTCCCAGTTTTGCACTGAATTCGGGTGGGGGAGAGTAACGCCATCTCCAGTCAAAGAAGTAGAATCGTGTTCCCAAGCTAGCATCACTGTTAGCATCGAAATCGCTGTGTTTACACCAGTGCCCGTCTGACTGTTTACATCGGTTTACACCGACAGACGCTGTGCAAAAGACTTCCGGCGGAAATGAAGTGCATTTGTGTAGTGTCATGGCGCTACCCGTGTTTTGGCGCGTAAACTTGTCTATACGATTTCCTAAAGAGGTGAATTGAGTAGCGAAATGATATGGAGTGGTGCAAACCGAAACCTACGGATTTAACACTACAACTATAGATGTCGGGGTACTACCATGTTGAATATTAAATGAAAGTACAGTTTATTTGAATACATTATTGTTTACAGACGAGAGTAGCATGTGACAACATCCGGAATGACCGGAAACCAAACGAGCCGAGAAGTATTGTTTAGAGTATTGATTACAGCGTTTAGAATGTGTTAAATGAAAAGTGATGAAAGAGAATATGAGGAGAAACGGCGTGTTAAGCATATATTGGATGTGAAAAGAACCTATCCTCTGTTTAAATGGAATAACGGACATTGGAGACGAGGTGAGCCGGCTGGCGGGGAGGAGCCAGCAGAGGATATATAAAAGCGCCGGAGGAGAGATCCGGTCTCTTCTCTTCTTGCTCAGGAGAGCCAGATCACAGATGTTTTCTGCCGGAACAATATTCTGTCTGTAACACTACCGCGCCTTTTTTAATTAAAGTATCCCATTTGAATCTTTTCAGAGACTCCATTTAGTCTCATTTTAAAGCTTCTCTCCTGGACGCGAGAATAAAGAACATATTTAACACTATACAGTTCATTAAAAAGTGTGTGAGCATTGGGGAACATTGATCCTACAGACCTCTGTGTTATAGCCTAATTATAGCAGCAGTATGTGCCGCAGCAGCCGTTTTATTTTGCGGCGAGTTCCGCTGCCATAGTAATTTCATCTATTGGGCATATTAGTTATGAAAACACACCTGCAGTAGCCTGTAGGCTATCCTGATCAATTTTCATGTATGAATCCTTGTGTTGCAGCCTATAGCTATACATTACATTTGTAGTTATTTTTTGGCACCCCCAACCTTAAAGTTCAAACTTCGCCCATGCAAAAAGTGGGGGGAAACTATTCTGCACCCCGTGCAACTGTGTGTTGGAGCCATAGACTGTATATTGGTTGGAGCATAAGAGAAAATCGACGGTGAGCATCAACCTCCAAAACCCTTTCGAGGGCTACAAGAAACGAAGTGAGTAGCCTACATGATTGAAGCTGGTCAGATAACGAACGAGTAAATGAAAACAGAATGAGGCGGAGAAGTGTGTGTGTGTGTGTGTGGGGGGGGGGGGGTGGTGTGTGTGTGAGATTAAAATAGCCCAATTGCTTTTACAATAAATAAACATTGAATGTGTTTAATTGAATAGTAAAGGGGTTTAACGTTAGTGGCAGGTTGTGTGTGAGAGAGAATAAATAAGACAGCCCAATATTGAATTTTTTTTAAATTCTTTTTCCCCGCATATTTAGCATATTTCGCAACTTTACGCATATTTCACAACTTCCCGCAATTTCACCGCATAAAATCACATTAAAACCCCGCATGTTTAATCGCATAATCATGGATGTTAGCCCGCATAATCAAGGAATTTAGCCCGCATAATCAAGGATTTTTGCCCGCGTTTTTCTGGAGGGTCTAGTTAGTGTCCACAACAGTGGCCGCGGGTAACGTAATGTCCCCATGATCTGAACTGTTATTACCTGCAGTAGATGCAGTGTTACTGCTGGCGATTAGGGCTGGTTGTTTTAACCATTTTCTGATGTCCATCACTGACTGCTGTGTAAGCAACTTGCAGATGATGAACGCGCAGCGGCACAGGTCATGCACACCTGACATAATAACATTACTTACCGTTTAAATTGACCAAGTAAATGCAGCAGACAATGTTATTCAACCACAATTACAATTTTTTTTATTTCAACTAAATTCTTATTTTTCTTCTTCTTATTATTATTACTACTACTATTATTATTATTATTATTATTATTATTATTGTTATTATTATAGTATATGTAATATCTTCTTTTTTTTTTCAACTTTTTTTTTTTTTTCACTTTTCATTTTTCAAATGAGGGTGCATAAGGACTCAACTTATGCACCCCCGTAGAACCGGGCCTGCCTCAAATCATCTTTGTAATATCTATCAAACGACAGATCCTACATATCGACTGGACGTGGATTCTAAAAGTACAATATACACTTCTCGCTAGAAATCTAATCAAAAAGCGTTTTAATGGCCAAACTATCATACAATTTAGGATTTTACAGAGAGGGTTATTTGTGAATAAACGACCATCTGTAACGTTTGAGCACTAGAGGGCGAAAACTTTCAAACGTAATTATAGGACGTATTAAGCGCTTGCTTGAACAAACGACATATTTGGTCGTAATAATTGGGCCTGAACAATCGGCCTATTTGGTCGTATGAGTTGGAGGACTACAGTCTAAAGTCTAGTTTTTAACCCTTGTAAAACCTAGAGTTAGCACGCACTTAGCAACAAATACAACAGACTTTAGGGTATACCACATAACCATTGTTGTTGCAGTCATAATATTAACGAGATCCACATTCATACAGCAGACAGTGAAATTGGTGTCGTTACCTAATCAAATCCCATAAAAATCTTCTTCTGGTTGATGCCAGCTCAGCATTTTAATGTTGAAAAGCCAACAAAAATATTTACAAAACATTTTAGTTTTTCACTGTTTGATTCATCTTCAAAGGGGAAACCCCTCCTTTGAGGTGGAGTTTGGCTTTGTAATTAGCAGCTCAAATATGCATGTGTATGTCTGCTAATTGATTTGGGCTAGGTTTAGTTTCTGGGTCACTGAATTCCATTGCTTCTAATGAACCCCAGGGGAGGAGGAACATTGTGGATGCATGCATTTTTTCCCCTCCTTTATTTTGGTGAAAGTTTGAAAGTAAGAATTACACTTGATAATAATTTAGGACATGAGTTTTCATATTATTGCATTCACTGCAAAGGAGTAAGAAGAAAGCTAAAGTATTCAGAACTCATATTATTGTCTTCTTATTGTATGCTGCAGATTTTATATAGGGTACATGGCAATGTTTAAATATTTAGTCATTCACAATAAAAAAAAGTGCTCAGACTAAACTAATAATTTTGAGGTCAACCACATCTTTAAACTGTAGTGGTGAGTGATCCTTTTAAAAGAAGGTAATCGTAACCTTGTGTGAATTATAACAACTCAACCTTGCCAAAGAAAACAAAACATTGAAAAATGTAATTAACAAATCAATTTTTCTGTACCTTTCAAAACCATTGAAACTAACTGAAAAAAACAATTCCTCATATACTGTAGACACACTTGTATTCAAACCTCGATCCATATGGTTGCTCATCCCCCTCTTTACCCCATATGGTACATTCCTAACCTCAGCAGTGCTCTGTGTCATGCCTCCTCCATTATGAACTGTGGAGAACATGCTAGGATGTGAATGCTCCCCTGCTGTTGGGCCAGATGCATCCAGACCCTGGCAAACAAATCAATATGTGTAGTAGAACATGTTCAGCATTAAAAAAAAGAAAAGGGAAAATTAAAGGGTGCAGTGGGGGATAGCAGAGTATTATAAGATGCTTGAATGAAAATACACGGGGTGCACATACAGCTCATATTGTACATGGAAGCACTCAATTACATGGACACATATTCCTTTGTCCCTCCAAAAGTCGCTCCATCACCTCCTACTTCTGAAATATCTCGGAATATAATGTACCTTTATTTTTCAGATGTATAATCAATCATACTTTTAAAATCACCCTGGGCATCACAAGGCATTCAGAATTAAGAATGGGGGGGAGAGGCACATCACAGAATGCCAGGGGGCCACATACACAATAATAACTCATGCCCCAACTATCATTCCATGGAAATAATGTTGATGTATATACTCCCTTCCTGGGGGTCAGCATATTAAAAGGTAAAATACTATATTTACTGTCACAGAAAGCAGAGTACGGTGGACCAATAAACAGGAGACAGGAACTTTTAACACCAAATACCTTTAATTCAGGCTTGGTCGGGTCAAGACAAGGCACAACAGAACAGCACTTCCCTGTGCACACAACAATTAAGAATCCAACAGTTTCTAATCAGAAAACCAGGACTTTAATAGAAGCTGAACTAATGAGGGGATACAGTGCAGGTGGAGAGGTCATGTTGATGCAGGTCTAATGGGGAACAAGGGAAACTCATTAGGACAATCTAAACAGGTGGGAAAACACACAAAGACAGGAAGTAACAACAGACAGATTTAGAAAAATAAAAAAAGGAAACTGATAACCTTAACACTAGGATTATGACTTTTACATAATTGTATTTTATTGAGAAGATACTGTACACGTGCAATACTGTAGGCACTAAGGGTGTGCTTAGTGGGTTGCTAGTGGTCTGTAGAACTTCAATGAAAATACCTTGATTAAAGAACCCTAACCTATTTAGTTCCTCTGACTTGTCATATACTGTATAAGCAACATGTTCACATTCCCCATCTTTATTGACTCTATTTTTTCAAGTATGTTTATTGGATATTGAACAACACACAAATGTCCAGATATCATGTTGATATTGTCAACTATAACATTCTTAGAGAATAACCAAACCTCTACAGAATAAATATTAAAACAATTTGGTAAGAACAATTCAAAGCCTTGTATTAACATAATAGATGTTAAGGCCAAACATACTTTCTGTGGGCTCACAAGGAAAAGGGGTTAAGTATAGGAAGAGCTGAACAAAATGTTCATGTGGTTCTTGTATAGAGTATACCAACCTTTGTTCTTTACAGATGGAAAATGGATGTCATTTTGGAAGGTTATATTTACCTACAGTACATCTTGCCAATTTAGGGATAACCGTTAGCTCCATGCTTCATGTAAGGCATTTCTACTTAAAGTGGAAAAAGTAGGTGTACTATAAATAGTTCTCTTGCCAAATGTAATACAACATGGGGATATTTTTTGCATATGGGTTAACCGTTAGTTGACATATGATTATGCCTAACTGCTTTAATGAACCTTTGTATTATATTTTATATACAATGCGACTTGTGTTTCTGTCTATGGTTGTGACGGGGCGACCAGCATCTATGTTTTCCGTCTTTTTTTCGTGTGTTTTAGTTTTCAATGACAAGTTTGTGCTGTAACGAAAGAGTATCAAAGTGTTCTATTTTAATGTTAATGTTTTCAATATTCTTTTACTTATTTATTGTATTTGTTCTTTCTGATTCTTCATTATTCTTTTGTCTGCTCACATTACTTAGACTGCTCTGTGTTGCATTCCAAATCTCTAAATCTCATCAATAAATTAGAATAAAAAATAAATCCAGCCGAGATAGAATGCTATACCCCGGTGCTCAACATGTTATATGTCACTGAAAGATTTGTCCTACACTCTGCAGACTGGTCTTGCATGTGAGTGTGTTGGGGGGTCGGGCACATGTTCGCCCTCAGATACAGACAGACCGACAGGAGGACTTGTCAGTCGGAGATTTCGATCAGTCCACTCCCCTAAATCCTTGGTCGCCCGAACACACATATACCAATGGTCACAGCCCATATCCCACTGCACTGTAGGAGAATAGCAGGCTGTCAATAGCACTACATGTTTTAACACACACACATCCACCCCCCCCCACACACACACACACACACACACACACACACACACACACACACACACACACACACACACACACACACACACACACACACACACACACACACACACACACACACACACACACACACACAGTGTACAGTTATTTCTGTGTGTAATAACAAAGCCGTTGATCATCACTTGTCCGTGCAGAGATCTTCAATGTGTCACATGTGTAGTTGCCATGCTTCTATCCAGGGAAGAGTATAAACCATTTATAGCTCAACTGGGCATCTTTGAATTAAAGATGGATAAGGCTAATATGGATGAATGGATCGTGGAAGAGATGGATGGATGGATGGTGGAAGGGGTGGCTGGATGGACGGAGAAAGGGATGGAAGGAAGAAGTGATGGATGGATGGATGGAGGGAGGGATGGATGGATGGATGGATGGAGAAAGGGATGGACGGAGGAAGGGATGGATGGATGGATGGATAGATGGATAGATGGATAGATAGATGGATGATTAAAGTGGACCTATCATGCTATATTTGAATAATATAGTGTAGGACCATACCTCTATAAGGCATATTTATACTTTTTATTTTTCAAAATACCAAACAGATCATGCATTTTAGCCATTCCTCATTTCGCTCAATTTAACACTGTCTTTGCATGGGCTGATTCTGTGAGAACAGCACCATCTACAGGCCTGGCATATGTACTACAGCGTCTCCAGCGCTTTCAAACTGCAATGTCCGTGGCTGTCTCCTCCTGATTGGTGGAGTTGGCCCAATAGCCGTAGCGCCACTTTTGTGACGTCACAGAAGTGTTCAAATCTGGATCAGTCTGTATCAAATCCGTTGTAGCCCCTTTTTAAGAGATTTGAGTATGGAGGAAAATAGAGAGGGTTGTGTTTTCTGACACTTGGTGAGTTCCCTGGAACAACGGGGACACATATTCATGTATAAAAGACGTACAAAAGTGCATTTTGCATGATAGGTCACCTTTAAATGGGAAAATACTAAGCAAAGTCAAATTATTTACCAATTCTGAAAATGTTACACTTTTTGGGTTTGATAGTCTATAAACATTGACGGACGATACATTGCAACTGCAGTGAGTGATTTAAGGGTATGATTACAGAGTAAATACAAATTAAGTGATTTCAGGCTATGGAAGTCAATGTTACTTAATTGAAATGGTCTCTGTTTATAGAAATGTGTGTGATCAAAATATTAACTGTGCTCCTTTGAACTTATCATTCAAAGCGATTCAGGATTTTTTCCATTTTAGATGCCAGACAGATTTAGGGAACAGTTTTACAGTTTGTGCCCCAAATGTGTCCACATGTCTTATAAAAAACATTATATAACAATTTCAAATGGTTTACATACTTCAGGCCTCCTCAGAGCCTTTTGTATTATAAAAAAAGCAATTTTTGGGCCAGATTGCCAAACAACAACAACCACAACCAGGGCAGGAATTTCACGAGGGCCACGAGGGCCATGGCCCACTTTGGCCTTGTGCCCTTAAAAATGATATCTGCCATAAGGCCACAGTGGCCTTGATGCCCTCTCTGGCTAAGTTTTGTGGTTTAGCAGTCTGCCTCTTTTCTGACACGGCTTCAACACCAGCATATTTTGAAGGAGGAAAAAAAAATCAGCTGTGCGCTTGATTTGAGCCTGGAATGCACCGCTCGGACGGTCTATGATGACAGTTGACATCAGTCTAGGACCTATCTCCGCCCACCCCCTCACGCGTTCGTGTGCGTAGGACGGTCTCTAGGACCTAGCTAGCTGATTCTCCGCTCAAGAAAAGGCTGAGGTGAGGTAAGGTTTTGTGATGATCCTGTTTGCCGTTAAGTTTTTCATTTGTCCAGCTTTAAGTGTAATTTTATGGATAACATTACTATTTCTTGCTCGTATGGTAATGCATACTTATAATATTTTGAAGTGTTTTTGTTACTACTTGGATAAGTTATCAGGGTTCGTACGGGTGCTTGAAATCCTTGAAAATGCTTGAATTTTTACGAGGTGTTTTCATGACTTGAAAAGTGATTGAATTTTGGGAATGGTGCTTGGATTTGAGATAAAGTGCTTGAAATTGTAAATGCTTTACTTTTACAATAAATTGCTGTCTGACTGAATAGTTCGCTCTTTAGATTAAAAGAAAATAAAGAAGTCGGAGCGCCCTTAGTTGCTTCGCTTCTACATAAAACAGCTCCGCTCCGGCCTTCCCGCGCTATGCGCGCGACCTGCAAGTGTTTTATTTGTGTGACCTGGGCATTCTAATGAGAGAATAACAGTATGCCAGGAGGTTGCTGTTTTAACGAGCGTTGGCTATCCGAAAAGAAATACAAGCTGTGGCTAAAACGAGGATCAACCCAACGATTCGCCTTCTGCACAGTTTGCCACAAAGAATTTCAATTATTCGCGATGGGAGAGTCTGCGCTGACGAGCAATATGAAAGGTAAGCCGTAGTAGAGCATTTTGGATTAGGCTAACGTTGCATGTTACGTTTGTTTAAGCTAGTAACGTTAGCGAACTCGATGTGGGATTATTGCTTATGCAGGTGACAATAATAAAAAGGAGCGTACCTATGTCAGTATGTGCGACAGTCGCCATCCTGTGGTTTTCAGAGGATGAAGCACATAAAAGCAATGTATTTCTACTGGTAGTATTTTTCGTGCCTAAACTTGCTCCATCGAAATCAGTCACATTGACCCGAAGACACATTTTGAGTTATACACTGTTGGAAAGAGGATATTCCTAGCTTTCTAATGGAGGAAACATATTTTCGTTTGTATTAATGGTCTGGGGGAAGCTCGCGAGTGTGTGTTTGTGTATTTTTGCGTTTGTGTGTATTGTGTTAGTTTCCCGGGGAAAACACTCACGAGAAACACCGGCTGTTGTTATGCCTGCTTTGACGTAAAGTTACTCCGTTCTCTGCTTGTAATTATGCCGTTACAAGCTTCAAAGTTGTATTTATCATCTGAATTTGCCAAAACAAGTTTAATATTCTGAAAGCCAAGACTTTGTTTATTTGAAATCAGATGAAAACAAACTGTAACGGACCCTGCCGTGTTATCTATGATTACTATACGCAAGGGGTCGGCAACCCCTGGCACGCGTGCCAGCATTGGCATGACCAGTGGCACACTAGGAATAAGTGGAATAAGTGTGCAAAATATTTAAATAAATTTTCGGATCCTGAACGCGAGACCGCCGCCAGAGGTCATCTCCCCGTTACCTGCAGAAGGAAGCCATGCACGCAACGCAGCCCCGCTCTTTAACTCCAGGTGACTTTCTGCGGCTTTCCTCCGTGGTGCAGTGCTGATCGTTTCACCACGGAGGAAAGCACTTCACTAATTGCAGTACCCATAAGGAGCTGTACAAATGACGCAGTTTTTGCGTGGCTGTGTATTTAGTTGAAAGCCCAGTGGCGATCTCCTCATCTCTCATCGAAATAATATGCTACAAAGGGGCGGACTGGCCATCTGTGTGTTGAACTTTCCTGTCGGCTCCCAGACGGTAGTCGAGGAGGGCAGAAGCAACAAGCTTCAGGTTCAATAACCCACTTTAGCTCAAATGACTGGAGAGAGGCGAGCTCTTCTTGGGAGGACGTTGCATTTATTTAGCTGTTCTTCTGTTTCACAAAATACATCACAGACCTCTGTTTTTCTGCTTTCCCGTTTCACTTCCAGAAACATATACACGTTCCCTCACTGTCGCTCTACCATCCACAAACACACATGCACAAGCCGCACCCCTCTCTCTCTCTCTTAAAGGGACAGCGATCTCATCTCACTCTGCATGACCCTAATATCATAACTTGTGTGTTCTGGAGAATCACAGAACGGACGATCGTCCTTATTATTATGCCGTTTAAACCAATTATTTAAATGTGTTTGTTAAATTCGGCATCATGTAAGTTGCGCTGACAGGTCCACACACTGCTTCCCCGCAGCGAGGCTCCCCCGCCCTCCAGCTGATAGTTGACGAGCGTCAAGCTCCTCAACCCCCCCCCCCCCCCATTGATAATTATCGATCGTTGGCACGCTGAAAACATTTTTAAAATGGCACTTCATATCAAAAAGGTTGCCGACCCCTGCTATACGCCATACATTCATAATGTCAGCGGGAGGGAGGGGGGAGCATCGCTACGTAAAAGCATTAGTGCGAGGGAGAGCTGTCATCTTCCCTTTACAAGCTTCAAACATGTATTTATCGGGAGATTTTGGCAATAAAAGTTTCATATTCTGAAAAAGATTCCCTGGAAACCTCCAAAACTCTTACACAGAAAGAGGATCCCTGCACACGCTTTTTTTTATATCAGCTTTGTGTTTCAATGGTTTTGTCCTAACCTTGGAGAGCCGTATGTTTACTGCCACCCTAAAAGGACCTAAACAATGTTAAAAATGTTAATAAAGAATTTATTGAAAAGTTAGTTGGCTGATTGTTTTATATTGGCTCAGCCAGGTTATATGGGATGCCCAGTCTACTATATATGATATGGGTCACTCATTTTACAATATTAAACTTTGTTTTCTTATCTTTAATTTGTCATCCTTATGTAGAATGCTATTACGAAACACACATTTGGTTGTTTATAGCATAAAGAACATCGGATTTAATGTGAGGTAGGGAAATAATCATTTGAGTATAAATAAGTGCATATAAATATGTAATTTACAACAGCTGTACGCTGCTTGAAAAGCTTGAAAATGCACCTTGAAAATGCTTGAAAAGTGCTTGAATTTGACTTTGGAAAAGGTGTAAGAACCCTGAGTTATGTTGCAGTTGTGTTCTTTTTTTATTATTATCTAGTGCTAGGCAGTTAGCGCTGTGTTGTTAGCTGTCAAAGACCTCTGTGCAGACTTATTTGACCACCGGCGATCGCAGACGGAAGTTCAATGTTTGCTGCTCGTTTATATCGCCCAATTTTCAAAACGCGATCAAAATACCCATTCACATGTCTTGTGGCATGCCTGAACTGTCTACATACGACATTGTGCGTCACCATAGTAGGGAAACTTTCCTCCCATTATGGTCCAGATTCTTGTTGGAGAAGGGAAGAATGTACCCCAATCTGCTGCACCTAATACAAATAGTCCTAGTTTTTCCTGTCTCTACCTCTCAAGTTGAACGCAGTTCTCAGTAATGAAGAGAATGCAGGGCGATTGGCGTTTAAGCCTGCACACTTCAACAATTGAAGATCTACTCCTCATCAAATCCCAGGGTTGTGCTCCTGCTGAATATCAAAGTGATGAAGCTGTGGCAAGATGGCGGGCAGCTGGCATCAACAAAAGGAGACCCAATATTCATCCCTATGGTCAAAGGAACCCCAAAAGTCCAAATCTCCCTGACTCGTCATCATCTCCATCTTCAAGTGACTCAGAATAAGGACGCACCTTGACGTAGGCCCACTACCAA
This sequence comes from Notothenia rossii, assembly GCF_949606895.1. Taxonomy (NCBI): domain Eukaryota; kingdom Metazoa; phylum Chordata; class Actinopteri; order Perciformes; family Nototheniidae; genus Notothenia; species Notothenia rossii. The sequence continues at coordinate 71,465,346 of NC_136904.1, forward strand.
AGTCTCACAGTGAGCCAAACATGTCTGTGCTATAAGAATCCTTTGTAGTTTTAATAAAGAATTTGTTTAATTGCAATTTGGTGTCCATTGAATGCTTAATAAATATATATAAAAGTATTGTAAATGCATATACAATCGTAGTCACTTCATATCGTATGTTAAATCATTGTTTTAATTTATGGCCTTGGTGCCCTGGCTTTTGGCCTTTGTGCCCTTAAAAAATTGACAACTCAAAAGGCCAAGTGGCCTTGCCCCTAAAATGACGAAATTCCAGGCCTGACCACAACAAAAGACTGTCAAAATGATAGACTCGAGCTGAATTTAGGAGGGTGACCTTGTAATCCGACAGACTACTGGCTCTAAACTTGGTATATGGAAGGAGAGGTTGTATGGACACAAAACAAACATGCACAAATGGATCACTGAGGGAAAGTCAAACAATGGCTAAAGTTTCATCACGGAACAGAAAATGCTGCAAAAGAAAGAGAAAATGAGAGAGAATAAAAATGTCTTTGGAGTGGACACCTCAGAGAATTTGAGAAAACATAACTCTTGTGTAAAGAGCAGCGCCAATGGTTACTCGAAACCTAAGAAAACAAAAACAATGTTACTTTTGCTTACATTACAGTGAAACAAATGTCTATGAGTAAGATTTCCCGTGAACATTGCCAACATTTCGATGATATTTTTGGAAATAAGACAGAAATATACAAGACAAGCATACTAGTGTAGTCAAGATCAGGACATTCAGAAGAAAAGAAAAAAACAATGGGTTCTACATTTACCTCAGATTAATTTATACCCCTTGTGTGACAATGACAAAAGATGTGTTATAACTTATTATAGTAAGATTTAGGCTTGTAATTTCACAGCAGAATTATAAAAGGAATGTCTACACCTGTACATATACACATGTACACATGTACACACACACACACACACACACACACACACACACACACACACACACACACACACACACACACACACACACACACACACACACACACACACACACACACACACACACACACACACACACACACACACACACACACACACACACACACACACACACACACACACACACACACACACACACACACCTCTGGCTAATAGCTCAATTAACACACTGTCACGTCAGAAAATGTGGGCGCAAAGGATTCACCTGTCTCCAAGGAGGATAGCGAGAGAGGGGAAGTAATTGATACTATATTTTGCGGAAAGCTACTTTGAAAACTAATTATGTGTGTATAACAAGCAGGGAATTATTCCGACAGCTCCTATTAGTTGTTGTGTTGACCGGGAGGTGTGTGCGTGTGTGTGTGTGTGTGTGTGTGTGTGCGTGCGTGCGTGCGTGCGTGCGTGCGTGCGTGTGTGTGTGTGTGTGTGTGCGTGCGTGCGTTAGTGCGTGTGTGTGTGTGCGTGATGTTACTGGGCTGTGATCTCTCCATTCGCCACTGATGTCACAGTACCAAGTTGCAATACATCAAGGCAGTCTGTGACTCAACATACACCCTGGGAAGTGATCTTTATTTCAGTTTATGTACACCTAGAAATATACATTTTACACCACAATCAATATTAAAGTGCTTCAGGATATAAGTAAAATGGTCTTGTTTATGGAGATGTGTTTGTGCATATCCAAACAGATATGTATTTAAAGCTATGGGAAAAGAAAAGGACTAAAGTAGAAAACTAAATGCAATTGCATATTGTTTTGAATAAATGTCAGCAATTGAAGTCCCACCTTACCTGTGACATTATGATTACCTGTGGCTTTTATTTATTTTGTATTCAATAAAAAAAACGAATGTATATGACTCTCAATTTAATACGAACTAAGGTGAAAGTGATAATCTTTAAGAAATATGTAGGTTATTTCTTTTTCAATATCAGTATTTTCCTTTGAGAAATATGTACTGTCTCTTAAGCAAACGCTACTCAAACAACAGTAAGTAGTACACCTATTGGAGACTATTTTCAGAACTGGAATACTACATATTGGTGGATTATATGTATTTATGAAAGCGGGACGATATTTTGTGTAGAAATGTCAGCCAGTGCAATGTTCTGGTCATTGATGTGATTTTAATAGTTAAAAGTGGAGCTCTATGGCAAGGAGAAAAAATCTATCAGGCTACACCTGCAACATTAGATTAAATCCATTGATGCTTTTCTTTTTCTGTTGATGATACGAAATGTTTTGAATATCACCCGCCTGGTCCTTTAAATCAATACATTCAGTCGTATTTGCCTTTTCAGAGCCATAAGAATGTGATGAATAGAGCGATGGAATGGGCAGCAGTCTAACTCTGAATTGGATTCAGTGGAATTGCAGACCAAAAGACCAACGGGTTCACGCCCTCTATCTCCTTCCCCTCTCTTTTACAAAAAATATGACACTTTCAATGCATGAAGCAATTTAATCTCCCTCTCTTCTATGAAAACGCCTGTAAATGAGCGTCTGTGAAATTAAGGAGATCGCCCAGAGATTGGTCAGCCTGTCGATCCCTCTCCTTCTCTCTCTTTCTTTGGCTCGGTCCTGTCTCCCTCTAATACAAAATATAAGATATTATCAATGCATGAAGCAATTTAATCTCTTTCCCTCCGCTCCCTCTCTCTCCCTCTCTTATGAAAACGTCTGTAAATGAGTGTCTGTGAAATTAAGTGGGAGATCGTTCAGTTTTTCTCCGAGGTCAGTCTCTCTTTCTCTGTCTCCATCTGCCTCTGTGATCAGTCCATTTGTCAGAGGTCAGACTTTTTTCCCTTCTGGCTGCAGCATTCTGCCTGCCAAACATTCCCCATTACTGTATGTAAATTCATTGATTGCAAACCCATAACTACATCATACTTATACTTTGACCCCTCTTATCCAGCCCACACGCACATGCACACTATCACCCCTTCTGCCCTCATGCAAATGAGAAACAAATAAATAAATCATTAAATATACAAGCTTTTTATGTCCTGGGCAAATCCTCAGAGAGGAATGAGAGAATACAGAAAATGATGAGGAAATATACTGTAACAAGAAATACAGAGCGATAGACCGAATGAAAGAATGTTGTGAAGGGTATAAGGAAAGATGGGGGCTTATGGGGGCTTACAAAAGGCAATGCAAAAAAAGAGATGAGAGCAGACTGACTGACTGCCTGAATGAAATCAGGGTTTCTCAGAAAAACAGAATAAGATGCAGGGAAAAACATCCTTTTGTTATGTTAAACATGCCATCTCATTGGAAATGTCTCGGCCTGCTTTATTCATCCTAGCATTGTCATCGCGAATAATAGTGGAGATTGACACAGACTCTCGCTTTGGATTAATTCCCAAGAGGTTCAAAGAATTTTATACAGATTGCAATGTGTTGATGCCCCTTAAACTGGAGAATAATATGTATTATGCACTTCTAGCTATCCACCTACTGTAAGTGTGCAAACTTAAGCTGTCTTGGTAAAGGCAACAGTTGCAAAGAATTGTTCATTGTGTGCTTCCTTTATGCAAATGGCGCGCTTCCTTTCAAGTATGGATGTGCATTGCTAAAGATCAACAGTACAATAGTACAATAAAAAAGCAAGTCATGCAACATTGACAGGAACGCTTGCCTCTGCTTCAGGCACCAGTACACAAACACTTTTCCTAAAAAACACAAGTTAAACAACAGTTAAGCATTAAAGCTACAATTCTCAAGACATTTCCCTAAAATAAATGACAGCCTTAGTAAAGGCTTAGTTTCACCAAAAGAAATAAATGAACTGTACAATCCAATGTTAAGACAATAAACTTTAAATATTTCTCAATATTAGGAAGAACCATACAGTGGGATTCTATGAGTTGTGGTAAATGCTCCCCTTAGAGTTTCCTGGGATAAGTTTCAGTCACTACCTTCTCTCTGTCAAAGGTTTCAAGATCTAATTCTATAGTAGTATAGTATTTAGCTTTAGATTTTAATATTTGTAAAAAGCTAATAACATTTTAAATCAATCTGTCTTCTCTTGATCAACTCCCATTTACATGTTCTTCTTGTGCACGCCCAAGTATGGCATCATATAATGTGTGAAATCCCAAGTGGCAGATTTGAGATTATGATGTTATTTTTCTATCCCCCACTGTGAGAGAAAGTCTGACCCACACAGACAGAGAACAGAGGGAAACGGAGATATGAAGGGAAAGAAAAAAAGGAAAAGAAATGCTAATGGTGGAAAAAATACACAAAAGATACCAAAAGGGAGAGAAAATATTAAAAGAGCTGCTGAGAAAGTGAAAATATTGATAGAAAATGTAAATATATTTGGGGTGAGGGTAATGTATATTCAACTTGATACACTGTTCAACAAAGCCACAGCTCAGATAGCCCAAACACATAAGCACCATTATTTTCATAGTCTCCCTATCCAAATCCATTTGTCTATTTATTTTTGTCAAAATGGATGCCACACGACCTCAGTGTGTGAGATATTACTGTTGTCGTGTGTTCCTTGTGAAAATAAATTACATATGAGAATGTGACGCTGCTCAAACTCAGGGACTCTGGGACTGATTGAGAGTCAGTGAGTGCAAATTGAATTTTCAACAGGCCACGGTCTTTGAACAGGTCACAGGTCCGAAAGAGGGAACGTAAAAAGGTAGAGGAAAGTAGAAATAGTGTGTTATACACAGTGAACTGTTGTGACTCTACAGGTATGTTAGGTTTAGTCATGTTTTTACTCTAGTTTTGTGTTCTGATCTTGTCACTTCCTGTTTTTATTTTGAAAGTAATCTTTCCTCTCATTCCAGATCCCACATTTCCTACCTTTGTGTGTTTCCCACCCTTGAGATTGCTTGGCCCTGCCCTGATTGTTTTCACCTGTGCCCATCCCCCTCACCTATATATAGCCCTGGTGTTTCTTTGTTCCTTTGTCTGTTCGTTATGTTTCATGTCGTGAGAACCTGGGCCTTTTTTGACTCCTGATATACCTACCTTGAGATTTAGACCTTTTGCCAAGTGAGTTTTTGTGTTGCTGTACAACTTAGCTTTGGCTATTTAACTGTTTTCTATTTTTTTAAAGTACGATATAGTTTTTGTTATTAAAGAACATTCTATTTTTGGACAACTGTCTTCGAGTCCTGCTTTTGGGTCCTGCGTCCTGTGTCTCGGTTCATAACAGTGAACGAATGGAGAAAAGTATATTTATTTGGAATTCAAATGTAATGCTGCCTTAAGTCAGGCATTGCTACTGACAAACACACACACGCACACACTGACCTTTCAAAGCTAGCCACATTTCAGAGACCCTGTACTTTCTCAGTCCTTCCCTTTTATTATGAATAAGGGTCATTTTCCTTAAATCTGAAGGATTATTTGAATTATTTGAAGGATTAAAGTAACGTGGTATGGCAGGAAAGTTAAATCTGGTATATTCATTTTAATGTCACCTTATATATATTCATGTGTGTTACATTTGAAGGGACAAAGTATCTTTTCCCTCCCCCAATATATTGAGGTGAAGTCCTTGTGTTTAGAGAAGAGATGGGAGCAGGGGACACCCTTATTTGGAGATAGTGCCGAAACTCTGGAATGTTTCCCTCGTAAAAGAAGGGTGTGCGTTACACAATCTTGTAGCAGATGTGTGTGTGTTTTCATTGCAGTAAATATATGTGCTACAGGATTACTGGTCCACTATACCTCTGTTCTTATTCTTTCATGTGTGGGTACTAAATGGCTACAAACATTGTGGAGAAATTAGCTTAAACATCTTTTATTACTCTATATGAAATGGAAGCAGTTTTTTATGACAGGGACGAGAGAGTTGGGGGAGGGAACACATTCCGAAGAGTTTCAGCATGTCAATTATCAGGGGAATCGACTTGTTTTCAATAGATGTGTGTGGTTGGTTACTTTGTATTAATAATAACAGTATGTGTAAAGGAAGCTGGAAATATACAATGTGAAACCTTTTATTTGAAGTAAAGATGTGAACAATAGCTCAAACAAATGGAAGGGCCATAGGTAGGCCTGTGTGAAGTTTGACTATTTGAAAAGCATCTCTAATACTGCTTAAGAGCATAGGTAATGTGTTCCTCGTTGTTATTGATAGGAAAGTAATTAACATGTATTACGTATATTTAGCCAACTATAACAACTATATCTTAAAACATACTTTTAACTTGTGTGTGGCAGCCTGAGGCGGGAAGATGGACTCAGGGACAAAGGGCCATAAAGGAGATGTTTGTGTGCTGGCTACAAGATGTGAAATAAGATAAGGAAACTTGTTGTTGAGAGCCGGTTCGTACCAGACACCAAAAGGTGTCTGGTCTTCGTCAAACTGAAAGAGACTTTTTGTTTCCGGGTTTCTTCTGCTGTGTCGCACTGATTGGGTGCGACAGGCCATGTGTTGGTCTCTGCCAATAAGATGACCTCGGGGGGAAAGCCCGCACACACCCCCTCCTGTGTTTTTAGTATGAAACACTGTGTTTTCCAGGGGTTCGACCTCTTTTTCTTCAGGCTGACCAGGAGGGTAGGACAGGAGAGGGAGCAGGAAGTACTTCCTTTGTCTTTGTATTTGTATTTGTATTTGTATTTGTGTTGTTACTCTTTATCATTAAAGCAAGATTATTGTTTAACTTGTATTCTGGTGTTTCTTAATCCCTTCCTTTTCACGAATTTACCCAGCTTATCAAACGACACGCGGAGACGAGGTTGGTTTTCAACATCCTCCAAATCTCCAACAAATCACACCCAAAAGTACAATAATGAAAAAAGCAAGCAAGCACAGAAATAAATAAACAGAGGAAAACAAAATAAGACATACTCATACTGAACCAGCTCACAAAAATGGAAGAACATGATAATTACACCAGAAAATGTCCTAATCATCTATTGTAATTTTATACCCATTTGCGAGCGTTCCAGCCTGTAGCCTTCTGGCGTATACTTCACTGACAGGCACTGCATTTTAAAGTCGTCAGCATGAATGTTAATGCTGCATTGGATCAATAGTGTTTCTTGGAGTTTGACCCCTTAACCTCCAAAAGAAATAGAGGCACTATGTTTTAAGTAAAGAAAATCCAATTGACATTTAGCAATACACTTTTTAGTGGATGGTGGTCCACATTATTTAAAGTTCAATTTACAATGTTTGGTATTCTGTAGAAAATCGGTTTCAACACATTTTCTTTTCCACTGTTTGACTTTGTCATGACAAAACTTTAAAGACTTTTTTCAGTCAGTCAGGGGAAATATGCACAATTTCATTTCAATACGCATATTTACTTTTTTCTCAAGAGATAGCAATTGGTTAGCCTACATCAGTGACCATCAACTGGCGGCATGCGGGCCACATCCGGCCCGCCAGACATTCTGATCAGGCTCGCACAACGGGGGTGACTGTGGCGTTGGCGGAGTGGTTGGTGCGTTCGTACGGAGCCCCTAAAGGGACATGGGAAAAAAAAAAATGGAGAGAGAAAAAAAATAAAGTCAGGAAAACTGATTCGTTTCTCGTGCGCACGAGAAACAAATCCGTTTTCCTGACTTTATTTTTTTTTAGAAAGTTACCGATGCACCAAGGAGGAAGTGGAACACACATTAGACAACCATTTCATTGCAGACTGTTATGTTTACGTGGGGAAATGACAGAGCATACATTATTTGAGATAGACTATATTTTGAAGTCAGACTTAATTTTATGGACATTTCGGCCAGGGGTGTAGAGCTATTGGTTTAACCACCGGATTGGCAAAACAGGAGAGTTTGTAAACCAGTCTGCTTTGATCTATGAATGAATGTAAACACAGAAGGCGGTGCGTAAAAGCTCTTTGAGCGCTGGCGCTGCTCTTCTCTGAGTTACACGTCCCTCTGCCTCCTGGAGTGACCACACACCCCTGGCCGAAATGTCCTGAAAGTGAAGTCTGAGTACGAAATATATCTCAAATAATGCACTGTCATTTCCCCACGTAAACATAACAGTCTGCAATTAAATGGTTGTGTCCTGTGCGCTTCACTTCCTCCTTGGCGCACCGGTAACTTTCTCCCCAAAAAAAAGTCAGGATAACGGGTTAGTATCTCGTGCGCACGAGATACTTTCTCGTGCGCACGACTTAGTATCTCGTGCGCACGAGAAAGTATCTCGTGCGCACGAGATACTAACCCGTTATCCTGACTTTTTTTTCTCCGTTTTTTTTTTTTTTTTTCATGTCCCTTTAGGGGCTCCGTACGTTCGCCCCCCCATTCATTTTTTTTAATACGACGTCTCGTGAGTAATGTGCAGTACCGGAGTCCAACAGAGAGGCAGCAGCTGCGGGACAGTAGGCTGCGTACTGCGTAGCCTGCCCTGCCTTGAAGAAGAAGTGATCCTTCGTTGTGAATGCGCTCCGCAGCATTAACCCCGCTGGTCCAACCGAGAGGCAGGAGCTGCCGGACAGTAGCCTAGAAGTGATCCTTCATTAGAGTGAAGAGTCTGCTAAGCTTTATGCGCTCCGCAGTACCTAGGCGTGCTCCACTAACACCCGTTAACCCTTCAACAACTTCAAAATTCTGGGCTATATATAAAAATCGCTGGCCTGCGAAAGTGTCTATTGGATACATTTTGGCCCTTGGACAAATGCAGTTGGTGATCCCTGGCCTACATGTAGCTTAGCATAACGATTTGAAACAGGGGGAAGCCGAACAGTATCAGAATGTAACTAAGTCACTTACTGTAAGGCACCTCTAAAGTTCAATAATTGACACATTAAATGTATTTGTATTTATAATTTGAATATAAATTATAGGAAGCCTCCACCCTCCAGTAAGCATGACTGGGTAAGCTAGCTGTGTCCAGTTTTTTTATGCTAGGAGGCTATAGTTTTATTTTTGCTTTACAAACATGAGTGGTATTGACCCTTTAACGGACTCAAGAAATTAAGCACATTGTTTTTCTTCTCGTAAAATGTAATTTATTTCATTAATATCGAGGTTTCTGTTAGCTTTACTGCAAATATTTACCGAAATATGTATTCTTCAAATAGCATTTTACAAGTAACATACGTAACCCCAGCTTGACCTAAATGGGAGTTACAAGCCCACCCTAGTGGCCCCTACACACGGCGGCGTGCGTTGACGCTTGCCGGCGGGCATGTCTGAAGCTAGACCAACAACCAATCACCTGAATCTCCCGCCCCGGAAACACAAGCAGCGGTTTGATTGGCTAGAGCTTGTGTTTGTTCCTACAATGCAGTTCGGCGAAGCGTGACGTCACCCCATTCAAAGTGAATGGGCAGAAGCGTTGAAGCGGCAACGCACACCGCCGTATGTAGGGGCCATAACCCCTCCAGCCTCACTTCTACTTGTGTGTGTGCTTGTTTGTCTGGGTGTTTGAGCAACACAGTAGTGATGGGTCTTTCGCGAACGATTCGTTCTTTTTGAACGAATCTTTGAAGTGAACGAGATTAACTGATTCCTCCCACAAAACGATTGGTTTTTTTGAGTCGCCGCCTTCCGCAAAAAGGTAAAGAGAAGCTGTTTGCGAACGACGAACTTAAAGAAATGGCGGAAACAGTTCAGAACTGTTTCCTACAGTTCTTTTATCTTATATCCCTTTCTTTCAAGAGGAGGGTCCCGTTAGGGCCCCTCCGAAATACTGGATGTTCCATCTACTGTACACAGAGTTGGACTCAGTTAGACAACTACCACAAATACAATGAAGTACTTTACTGTTGGACTCAGTACTAGTTGGACTTCTACCACAAGTAGGCTACTATGAAGTTATTTTACTGCGTACTTTTTCAGTTATTCTCTTTAAAACTCTGTGGCAGAAAATAATTTTATCTCTCATCAAATATGGCAGAAAACATGTAGTTTGACAGAGGATTAAAACTGTAATCAGAGCCCTCTCATCTGAGCTCCGTTACACACACACACACAGGAGCGGGACATCCTCCTCAACCTGTCCGCCATAAATGCCTCAGAGGACGGATACCTGAACCGTAGCATCCAGCTAGCTTAGCGATAAATACACACAGCGTTGTATTCTCCTCCCCCTGTCGGCCCTAAAAGCTTCAGAGGGTGGATACCTGAGCTCCATAGCGTCCCGTTAATGTGAAACACACACACACAGCGTTAGCGGGACATTCTCCTCCCCCTGTCGGCCCTAAAAGCTTCAGAGGGCGGATAGCTGGGCTCCGTAGCGTCCCACTAGCTTAGCCGCTAGCTAAAGGTAAACATAGATGGGTACATAGAATATGAATAAATCATCACCGATGTAGAGGCTATATTTTTTTATTCACTTTGAACTCGGCCAAATGGAGTTTAATGCTTTGGGATTTAAGTTAGGCCACATAGTACATGCATGGGTTTGAAAGTATAACGTGCTAGCCTGCTGTGATACATCGTATAGTCAGGCACAAATTTATGAGATTTAACAATGGCCAATTATATTTCTTAAATAATATGTAGCCTATTCCCAGAGCATAATTCATGGGGCAACAAGGTGAGGTGTAAAATGTGTTTTAATATCATACATTTTACGCCAGCAAACTTCTTGTATGGACTTCGGCAGTAGTGAAGACTCACTGAACGAATTAAGTACAAAGAAGAATCGTTCGCGAACGTGGAAATCACCAGAAGTCGTTCGCGAACCGGTGAACGAATCAGTGAACGAATCTTTAAAGTGAACTGAATCAAAAGATTTGTGTCCCCGAAGGGATTCGAAATGCCCATCACTACAACACAGTCTCACTCCCTGATAGTCCAATTGCGACGCTTGGTCAGGGTCCTTTAGCAGGCAGTTGTGAATTGCCAAGTCTCCTTCAGCTTCATAAACTACAGTGGCCGGCAGGTGCAAACGCGGAACAACGGCCAGAAACGCATACATAAGCAGGAAACCAACTTTTGAGAGGCTCCACAATCCGCGGCTAGCAGCACATTAGAGTTGCAGCATAATAGACCGTTCGTGATGGACTTTTAAAGGTAAGAAGACGTTTAAAGATTTATATTGCGGATGTTATCAGCACATCTGAGTCAAATTAACATGTGTATTAACCTCTTAAGCATGGCGGTCCCCCCAGTGGACTCCCCCCACCGTTTTTTTTCGAGACTATGTCTCAGGGCTTCTTAACATTTATGAAACTATTAATGTGTAGCACCAGATTAACAGGAAGAATCTCAGCCAACTGAAGATATGAACCATTTTTACCAAAACAAAACACAAGGGTAATACCAAGCATCTGAATTAGCACTAAGCGAAAAAATGGTAACGCACTTTAGTACAGAATTCAAAATTAAGATACCCTTATTACTTATCGAAACAGCACATACAATATATCCGATTAAAGCTGAGACTCCACAGATTATTTAAATATAGTATCATCACTAAGCAATCCGAACAACACGTACCTTTACGGAGCTTTTACGGGAGATCATCTCAACGTAGTTATCAATCTGATCAAAAGATGTGTTCAATGGTATTAAAACGAGAAAAAACGCGACTGAATCGGTTGATCCATAGGTTGACAATGTTTCTGTGGATTTGAAACAATTATTTATAATCCATAATTCTATTTTTATGTAAAAATCGGAGCAAAAAAGTTAGCTGCTAATGGTAGACACCAGAGTGTATGCAGCTTCCGGTTTTGGCGAACTTGTCACTCTCACTCCTTATTTGTTCATGTGTCCCTTGATTCCATAGAGTGGCCAAGTCCCTCTCCTTCCGGTAGACCTCCATGGGACCTTATTTCGGAAAAAATATGAATTGAAGTCAATGGAGAGAGAAAGATTATCTTTCGATCCCGTTTGAATTGTGCCACAAATTACACATATGATGTTTGTCAATTTAAAAGATCATTTTGCAAGTAAAAAAAATAAAGTTTTTCCGTAAAAATGTGAAGTAAGACTTTTTTGTGTGAAACCGCTCAATGAACTACATCTCTGGTCTCGCACAACAACACACGTCACCAAGATGGCCATCACTACTGTCTTGCCAAACAAGGGATTATCTACCCTCACTATCAGCACAATGAAACACGTCCAGAAGAATGTCATGCAAAGCTGCCTGCCTGCCTGCCTGCCTGCCTGCCTGCCTTCCTTCGATTCTCCCTGAACTGCCTGATCTTTTTAATGTTCAATGTTTTTTTGCATTTGTGCAGATAGCATTCAGTAATAAAAGACCGCCGATGCTAATGTAGCGTTAGCGTTAGCATGTCTCCCTCGGGGGCATCCGGGCTTAAAGGTGTATTATAGAATGATCACCGGTGTGACAGTAGGCCTACACCGGTGTGACAGTAGGCCTACTCTTCAAAGGGTTCAAGAAATATGACTACTACTCTACTGTTGAAAACTTTGGTTAACTTAATGTTGTTCATGTTAAGGCTAATAAAAACGACAAGGCTAAGCCGGCTGTAATGCTAACTAACGTGCTTGCTACTAGCTAGGTAGCTAACTTGATCCAGCCAGCCACTCCTGGTGCTTTCATCAGACGGGAAGCGAAAGAACGAGTAAGACCCATTGCTGGTATGATTACAGCCTGGTACAAAGCACAAAGGCATATTGTTAAAGTTATCTTAGCTATCTCTTATATTTAGTGGAGGAAAACAATTATGACTTACGCAACTCTGGGATTTGTAGTCTTTCTAGTTGCGTATTTTCATAGTCTTATATTTCAACAGTTTTACGACAAATTGACTTTTTTGACATGGAAAGGATTTTTTAAGATTGACAAACATCATATGTGTAATTCATGGCACAATTCAAACGGGATCGAAAGATACGTTTTCTCTCCCCATTGACTTCAATACATAATTTTTCCGAAATAAGGTCCCATGGGGCGGAAGTAGAAGGGTGGGACTTTGCCTCTCTATGGAATGGACGCTCACACTAGGCTTGTTTGAGATGAGCGAGACCAACGCAGACCTGCGCAATTGCGGTCGCCGTCTTGCTAGTGCGTTGCATGATTGTTAGTAATTAGGCTTGTTTGAGATGAGCGAGACCGACGCAGACCTGCGCAATTGCGATCGCCGTCTTACTAGTGCGTTGCCGTTGCATGATGGTTAGTCATTTTGTCCGACTTACTCTGGAGGCTCGCCTACATGAGACGTTGAAATCTCGAGGGACAAATACGCCCGCAGACTTGAGAGCGAGGCGGCGCAGTTTCTCTCCATGGGCTGCGGAAGCGAAATGGGAAACGACTCGCTGGTATATCGAGCTGAGTGCTCATTGGTGGTTTTTATCCAAGCGGCAAACTCTGTGGAAGAGCCGGGACGCCAATACGGAAGTGGCACACACTGCAGTTCATATATTGGCCGATAGGGACTGACTGCAGAAAGGACCAATTTCCATAGACCCCCATGTTAAAATGCCCAACTTTACAGCAGAAAAAACATGTTTCTACCCATGGAGGCAATAAATATTATTATGAATATAGTTAGATTCCACCTTCATGATTATGGATCTGTGAGTGAATTGTTTTCTAACACGAACCTTTTATTTATATTAGGTCTTAAAGTTTTTGCATAAATTAGGGCGTGGTCACATTGAGTGACGGCTCTGTGAAGTGACTGCTGCTGTTAGCTACTTGTCTCTCTGCTACCTGCTCCGTGAAGCTACAGGCACTCTGCCTGTTCCGCTCATCCAGGGAACACAACTTGCCCCCGGCCGTGCTTGTTTGTTCTTCATGCTTATATATCAGACTATTGTGGCTCGCTCTGCGGTTGAAACAGACGGTGCATGAATGCGGTTTTGCGGTAAGTGAAATTCGAGTACTTATTATTATTATTATTATTATTATTATGTGTTAATGATTTTAATCAGCTACGTAATTAATGTTAAGGCTTGGGTTAGCGTGTAAGCGAGTGGTAGCTACATCGGTGCTAACGGCGCTAATAGTAGCCTCCAAGTTAAAATCATAGACTATATTTATAAAGGTTAAAACGAAATAGACAAGTGTTAAGCGTTAAGTGGGATAATACTGTAGAACAAAAGGCTTCTGTTTGAGGTTGATAAAATAAGGTCATCCTTGTAACTTAAAGGCCCAGTGAAGTGCATGTTTTTGCACCAAAATGAAATGGCAGTTTCATTCCTTACATATCATTGTGCCTGTTCATGGCTAAAATAATTTTTAATAATTCATAATTAATGAATTATTAATCTTGCCGTCTGAGCCTAACGGAAGTTGCAGACGATAGTGGCTGTGACGTCACAAGATGTACCCAGTTGCGATTGTAAACATGGCGGAGACTCTGGAAAGTGATACTAGTGTGAGAGAAATGATTGATTTGGACAGCTTTTCGGACAGGATAGATGAGGAAAGTGATCAATCTGGTGCACTTTGAGGGCAACATTAAGAGATTTATGGATACAGCTCTCAACACTCATATGAAACATATATTTCAATAATCAAAAAACATTGGAAGGATTTCTTAACCTATTTTATACAACTAATATTACATAGATGGAAATATTTGTTTACATAGATGACCAAACCCACTGAGATAACTTAGGCTACAGTTTACCTCCCTGAGCTGACGTTATCTCTCTCAGTCCCACAGGAGAGCACTCTCCCTCTCCTTATTGTTGAAACAGCTAATCTCCGTTAGCTCCGAGCTAGCACCAGATGCTAACAACAACCCTGTAACTCTGTCAGTCTCTCTTTCTCTCTCTCTCTCGAATCGACCAGTGGCCTTTATTTATCATGATCAATCAAAGAATCTACGAAACAATGACACCAGCCAGGCTCACCTTCATCTTTTGGGAACAGAAACATCGCCACTTCGGCAGACTTGACATTACTACAGCCAGCGGCAATGCATCGTTTCCCCTGTGTTTTTCATCCCTCTTTCTTCACTGTCGCCTCCATTGTCAGGTTTTCTCGATTGGCAATCACTTCCAGTCGACTCCGACACACTTTCCAGGAAAATACTAGCTCAAAAACGTTGAGAAATTCGACTTTGAAAAAGAGAAAAAACGAACGGTGGTGAATGTAAACAGTGCGGCGGCGTCCATCTCGTGACGTCACGCAGTAGATCGCAAGCCACGCCCACGAAGGCGAAGGTCGACTGCAGATTTCCCCGGAAAATTCAAAACTCGTCAAATTTGTTGCTATTCCAACATCTTTTGATATGGGTTCCAATGGACAATTTTGGTCATTACTATACGTATTAGCATAACAGATCATGCACATGTGCACACTTCACAGGGCCTTTAAGAGAGATATTTTATTATGTAGGTAGGAACTGTATGCATCGCTAAGGTTAATTTAAATTGGCTATGCTCAAATAGGTAGACAAGCTAATGTCGAAGTAGTGTATGTGTGTATTGTGTGAAATTGGTTTCAAATAAACAGTAAGCATTGGTAACACAATTTCCAAAGTTACAGTAGAATAAAAAGGACCCTGACTCGGACAATACACAATCCAACATGTTCAACAGAAGATAATCAGTTATATTGTTTGTAGACATGGAACTTTACATATATATCTGTTTGTTTAAGGTGTCCAGGTGATGCAGACAGGCCGGACCAGAGAGTGAGAGACAGAACTGGACTCCTCACAGCAGTGAACTTCAGCTCAGGTACAAAGACTCTTTTTTTCATACTGTACAAAGAATCAAGAAAGATATTGGCTTAAATTAATGAAGTATTGACTTTAATACACTGATATACATTCCATTAAACAATACTAAATACTAGATCACATACACATCGGTGAAGTTGAGGGTTTTTTCCATGCAAAAAGTTACATTTAGATGTTAACAAGCAATGTGATTTTGTCAGCTTTCTAATTTAATGTATTGAAGTCAAAGATATTTAGCACAGTGAGAACTGCTACTATTTATCTCTCAATATTGTCTGTAAAAAACGTGGTAAAAGTTATTCTTTCAGTGAGACAACAGAGCAAGCTTCTACAGTTGCACTACGTTTTGATAACAGTTCAATATTATTTTGATACCATATATTTCAATGTTGATGAACTTCATACTGTTCATTCATAATCTGATTGTCTTTGTAGCTCACTGTTGTAATAAAAAAAAAACATTACAATTACAAAATAATTGTATCTACAGCCCCTAAACACACAAACACACCACTTTCATAAATAACGCATTTGTTCTGCAATAATATGTTTTATGTTTCCTGTAATTTTTGTTAGGAAAGGACATGCCTGAAAGACACAACATTTTCTCCTTCTCTGAGGGTCAAGAAGAACATCCAAGAGGAACATTAAAAGCTGATGTTATGAGATTTTAAGACCAGTACACTAAGAAATTACTTTGATTGTAAAAACAGTCAGCTGATCGAATGCACATATTTCCATATCTACACTCCATCAGCTGATTATTTCTATTTGCCTCGCTTTATGAGCTTCACATAACTTGTGCCTTGTACCGCAGAGTTTGCAACGTCACAAATAAATAGGGCCAACCTTCAGTCAGATGTGAATGTGTAATCTAACATTTTCAGTAATAATAATGGACAAAAGGAGTGCAAATACAAATACAATTTATTGAAATGTGAACCAAAAGTTAATCAAATGTTTTAAATAAAAAGAACATATGGACAGAAGGTGTAAACCTATTAAATGTATAAGTAAACACATTTAGTCAAATAAAGTGACAGACTACGCCTGTGCAGTTGGTATCAGCTATGCCCAGCATGGGCTCCTCCATCAGGCCTGGTCCTCCTCGCTGAGGAAAGACCCTCAGTCCTCTCCAAACCAACAGACAGGACGTCCATCACACAGAGGTTTCTCCCTGAAGTCTCTGCAGCTTTCTGGACACCATGCTGTCTCAATCCGTCCACACTGAATATGAGAGGGGGAAAATGAAAATCACAAATGCTTTAGACAATAAGAAATGTTAAGTTGACTGTTGAGTTGCTCACTTTTTTTAGATTGTCAATACTATTACTGTATAACTCATATATCAGGTTAAGAGGCACATTCAAATAAAGATTGGTCTTTAAATACATGTTGTCTTTTGAATTGTTTGTCTAAAGTCAAGGATCTAGAACTGGTACTTAGTTTTAATGATACAGTCTGGTTATTATGCTGTTTGGAGGAGGCCTCACAGGTAAGAGCACGAACTAGCTACCATCACATGTACCTTAGCTTGACTTAAATGTATTAAACGTATAATTAAGTGATATCAAAATATAAATAACTAATGTTATGCAAACATATTCATATTTGCTTGATTCCAGTTTTGAATTTAGCACAATTGCATACAAACGTTTTTAAAGGATTTTAAGATTCTGAAGTATTATGCTAAAAACTCAATAACTTAGATTATTATTTATAGTTTTGCTGAATAGTTTCATGTCCGCTTACCTTAGAAACGTAAAATGCCATGGCAGTGTGCAGATGGGGAGCATGTTAGCTTAGCTTGTTAGCTTCAGCTAGCTCTGGAACTTTCAGCTAGGTGGCAGCAGGTCCCGCCTCCGCCTCTTTGCCCTTATTTGGAGCAGGCTGGAGTAGGCGGGAGTTGAACTCTGACCTCACTGTCGAGCCGTTACGGAGCGTCCACACAGCAGCGTGCGTTGACGCTTGGCGGTGGGCGTATCTGAAGCAACGCGACCAACAACCAAACACATGCATCTCCCGCCCCCGACATACAAAGCAATAGCAATGTTAAAACAAAGTACACTGGATATAAAATCCCCAAACAGGCGAAAACCTACCAGTTTCACCCATTGTCTCTGCCACCTCCCTCCATGCATAGCTCCTCCGGTTTGTATCCCGGTAGATGAACAGAGACTGATCATACAGCACCGGGTGATTCACTACCGCTATAATGAATTTTCCCTCCATTTTTTGGAATAGGAGGAAAGGACCTGCGTAGTCTCTCCCAGCATACACGCGGTTTGATTGGCTAGCGCTTGTACTGGCAGATTTGAACAAACAGGATTTCATTGGCTGACGCTTCTGCGAGGCGCCAAAAGTTGAACATTGCTCAACCTTTGATGCGAGCAACGCGTAGCTACGCTCCCACCAATGCAGTTCGGCGAAGCGTGACGTTACCCCATTCAAAGTGAATGGGCAGAAGCGTTGAAGCTTCATCGACGGCGCTGTGTGGACGGGCCGTTAGTGGCCGACTCCGCCTACTAAGGGCTTCTCGGCAACTCTGCAGAATCCTATGGGTGACGTCACGGACCCTACGTCCATTTATATATACAGTCTATGTTTTTACCCCATGCTGGTGATGAAACTCTCCATTGGCGGCAAAAGTTTGTCTTTTTGTGTCAGTTTTACGTCGCCACTTCCATTCAAATTTGTCATCATTGTTCCACAATGTTTATCATCATGAAATAAATATCTATATATTTTATACTATACTCATCATTCAATTCATTCTATATTGTATTCTGTAGATTGTGTACATTACTTTTCACTTTATTGCTTTTTGCACTCCTGGTTCGAAGCTAAACTGCATTTCGTTGTCTCAGTAGGCTACCTGTAATATGTGCAATAATAATAAAGTTAAATCTAATCTTGAGCAGGATCAAATGTATTTACTTAGTACATATCTGACATTAACGATTAAACACATTTGTGCATTCTTTATAAATGCAAACCGAGTCAAGCAGACTCCGGAGTTGGCGGTATGCACCTTAAAGTTGTTTGCAATCCGCCAAAAAACGAGAGAAGAAGAAGCCGACTCCGAGCTGTCCGACTTCAGGCGAGCTTTTTGAGACCTCCCCCGGCTGCAATCGGCTATTCTCGTCTACTTTCGAGGCGAGCCGCAGCTCATCTCAAACATGGCTGCACATTCTTAGTCTTGTTTTATCAATATACAGGGATGCAAACACAGGTATGGTGAAAAAAGAGAGAACTATTCGAAGCAGAAAAAAAACTGCGTAATATACCGTCTGACAAAGGCCTGTGCTATAATGCTTCAATTAACTGGCTATTCTTTATAATATACTCAGATCAGTAGGAGACAGAGATGTTAAGTTATAAATCAAGGGGTTTTACTATTATTATTTACAGGTAGATATTATCGAGGGCGTAACTTTGGTTTAAGAAGTGGGGGACACACAAAACAGGGGGTCCTCCGCAATGAAACATATCTATTATCATTATATACAATGAGAGTGCAAACTTATCTAGTATCCTATCCATATGAACCTGTTTATTTGTGGGGGGACCTCACCTCCTCTAGGGGGGTCCGGGGGCATGCTCCCCCGGGAAGATTTTTTTCTTTAAATTGAAGTTAAATGCATCAATCTGGTGCACTTTGAGGGCAAAATTAAGAGATGTATGGATACATCTCTCAACACTCATATAAAACAGAACTGTATAATGCTTCAATTAACTGGCTATTCTTTATAATATACTCAGATCAAGAGGAGACATAGATGTTAAGTTATAAATCAAGGGTTTTTATTATTATTATTTACAGGTAGATATTATACACTTTTGACTTTAAGGGTTTTTCTTCTTCTTCTTTGCTTGCACAAGTGTTTCTACTGCTTTACGTCTAGCAGCATTCCGTTGCTTAGCTGCATGTCTCAACCTTGCTTCTTTCTCCTCTTGCTGTGCTGTCCTCTTGCTCTCTTGGGAACTTGCACATGTTTTCTTGAAGCCATACTCCACCTGTCTCCTCCCTTTCTCCATAAGCCTCTCCTCTCTCTGTGCTTTATCCCTTCTTGCAGCAGACCTCATGTTGCGGCACAGTGTTCTGTCAACTGGTCCAAACTTTTCGTCTTCTCTCTTAAACATCATGGTGGCAGTCATGCCCCTAGACTTCATGGCATACTTTGCTGTCTGAATTGCATCGAGCGTGGCAATGTTCATTCTTGAGCTTTTAGGGTCAAGAATATCTCCCATTAAGTTAAATGAGGACTCCACCATGGGCCCATGGAAGATAGAAAGAGCACCTCTGATAACCCCACTGAGAGCTGGATATTTCCCTGTGCTCATAACATGAGCCCACCACATGACCATGTTGTCTCCCTCGTGATACTGTGCCAGTGTTAAGTCAACGTTGTATCTGATTATTTCCTGGGTGATGTCACTCTCTGGAGGAACTAGGTGTTGCAAGATTCTTGCCAGCTTCATCAGTTGAGTCCCTGCTTCTGAATGGCCCCTCACAACAGGATCAATAGAGGACAAGGCTTGTAGGGTCTTACTTTTAAGTGGCAATTTGACCTGCATGTACTTGCCACAAGTCACATATGCCTTGGTCACCTTTTCAAAGAAATCCTAACACAAATACAAAACAAAAACAAAAAACACTTTGATGAATATCCTAAGTTTCATGCAGCACAGTGCTACGTTTCTCAATACTAAAGCTATCAGTGAAATGATGGCCTGCACTAGTCAACATCAAGCAAAACAATGTTTAAATAAGGCATGCAACAATTATTCATACAAAAATGACTATGGTAAAACCCGAGATTTGGTGTAAGAATAATATTCAAATGTATGTGAAATAGTAAGAGGTGTGCTGCCTTTGGGTTAACCTGGCCTCTTTCCACCAGGACTCTTTTTTACTTTAATATAACATTACCTAAATACTAACTAATCTATTTCACACACTAACCGGGTGTTTTCGACGGGCTGCTTCCAGGTTTTCTGCCACTTTACCAATATAGGGCTGGGAATAAAGTGTCTGGTTGGCCAAGTCCAATTCTGTCAATGCTTTGGGCGAAATCTTCAGATGCTCTGGTTTGATAAAGCAAGCCAGGAAGTTGACAAACACTTGAAGCTGCTTGTCATGCAGCTTGTGGACCAAGGTTTGACTTTCCTTAAATGCACAGAAAGGGCACGTTTCAGTAAATACTGAACCATCTTTTGTTTATAAAATTGCAATATGCATGTTATTTCTATATGGTGTGTGTTATATACACTGTATATACAAAAAAACACTCACCTGGAAAACCATCACATACTCTTTTAGTATTGGCAGTACACTGAGGTACACACTGAGATGCAGGTCCACTTTTTGGATCTCAAACCAGATCTTCTTTACCACTCGGCTCTTCCTCTTCTTCCCCAATTCAGTCATACCTACCAAAAGAAAAACAAAGATAACACATTTTATTATAGTATTAATAACTTTCTCAGAAACAGGACATTCACAATTTGAGTTCCTTGTTTAAACTAATATACATACCTTTCTTACTGAGGTCTTGGTGCACAAATGTGATCCTTCGCTGTGCTTTCTCGCTGACATGGTAGTCTTCATATAGCTTCTGCAATGGATCCTGGTAGAGAGCTTTGTCCTCTTTCCCCATGAAACCATAGTACAGGACCTTGTACACAGGCAGCAGTCTTTTTGTTTGCATCCCAACGTCATACGCAGACAACCAACGGTGGGAGACAAACCTCCTGGGATTTGTAGCAGGTATGTCCATGTATTCAGCGATTTCTTTCAGGTACATGATCTGCAAATAAAGACATAAGTCATTTTACAAGACTAAGTGTCACACAACTCAAAACATTAGAGTAAACACGGGGACAAACTCAATCTATCACTTAAGCTAAAATCAAAATTGACATTCAGTTACCTGATCTGATGCCCACAGGTGGTCAGTATGGAGATCTGTAAACAGCTGCTCCAAGTAGTTCTCAAAGGGCTCTGCAAACTTCTTTGCAGCATTGTGCACATGGTGACATGAATCACCATCAACATCAAGAAGCGTTTTACAATGGTTCTGTCTAATTCTTGTCTCCAGTCCTGACTTGCTGCCTCGCATCACATTGCATGAGTCTAACATTATGCTGACCAGGTTTGACCAGGGAATATCTTTTTCCTTAAAGAAGTTGCAGATGAGCTCCTCCAAGCTGGCAGCATTGACTTTAACAACTTCCAGAGAACCCAAATGTTCCACCACAACATCCTTCAGCTCTTGGTCAAAGTAGCTCACAAGCATTGCAAGCACCTTTTTATTACTGCTAGATGTACTCTCATCTACATTAAGAGAAAAGGGATACTTCCTTAAGTTGGAGAGCGTTCTCTCAGAGAATGTGTGGCCCAGACCATGCACCATCTTGTAAGAGGCAGCGGTTCGTGACAGTTTCATCCTACTAAGTGCTATTTTGTCTGCAGCCAGTTGTTGACTCAGTTCAACTAGGACAGGTGCAGTTGAGAGAGGTAGGGAATGTTCAGCAATAACAGCCAGGACCATTGCCTAGAAAACAGATTAAAATATATGAGATTACTCATTTCAGGAAAACAAATCTAATTTAGCTACAACGAACCTTCCTACTGACAGCACCTTTAACTTAGCATTTGCTCTAAAACAAAAAGCTCCCCCAACATTGCACAAAAGCATTAGGACAGTTGTGTTGGCTTGGCTACTCTTCTCTCCACACACACACACACACACACACACACACACACACACACACATACCTCTGCATTGGATATGCGATCACACATAGGTACTGGTAGTGTAGGCGCTATCCTTTCCCTGATCTTGTCAGCTGCTGCTTTGGGGGTTGCTGGGAATGGGCTCTTTCTGAGGAGCTGTGCAACACTTTGTGTTTCTGTGATTGTGGTCACTTTATGTTTGTGAATTTCTGTCTGACAGTGTGCCAACAGGCCATGCACGCCCCTGCTGCCATAATTAATTTCTTTTGTGCACAGAGTGCATCTAGCACATCCTTTTTTGTCAACTTTTTTGAAAAAGTCTGACAGTGGGAATGTGTGTTTGACTGACTTCACCTCAATTGTGACATCTAGCTTTAGCCATGACCACTTCCAGCTGGATTTGCAACCTGCATCCAGCTTTTTCACAACAAGTGCATCACTTTCCTCAAGATCTTTCATTCTGAAAATGAATGCAAATTAGAGTTGGCACTAAGGTTAAGTGTCCCCATTATTAAACACTCATTAGACTCATGGCTAGGCCTCTAAATCTTATTCAATATCAGATATGGCTACTTCAATACCAAACTAGTAAACTACACAGCAGTCATGTGTTCATTTCCACAGTGCACAGGAAAAATATGACTAAGTATTAAGCTCATGTCGTTTATGTTGATCAGTTTGACAGAAATATAGTTCAAGTATAAAATTACCGCGTGCGTAATGCTAATTTATTTTAGCGCGTTGATCGCTCTTATATGTTATTATTGAGCTTACGGAGTATTTGCCAAATTAAAATTAAAAGGGTGTACACGTTTGGAATTGTACCTTAATAATTAATGGAGTCATTTGGAGTGAAATTGCCGATTTAATCGGAGGGCCGATCACCTTTAGGTACAAATAAAGCTTATATAGCCTACAATACATTACATTTCATTTAGCTGACGCAATACAATTAGCTGATGCAATACAATTGTATTATACAAAAAATACCATTTATATATAGTCTATGGTAAAAATACATAACATACATGCACTTTAGAGCTAATGATGTTATAACAGCCAACAGAAAAATGTACTTACATGCGGTGCTTGCGCAACTGACTGGTGCAGAAGTGCGAGTCATTTGCGCATGACTGATGTGCAACAACATGTGACTCCTGTTTGTCTTCTGTTGGTTGCTTGTTAGCAAGCAGACCCTTCACGCGATAGCAGAGCGAACAGGTACAGGAGGCGTAGAGCGAGGGATCATTTGTCCACTAGTCATGCTCGCGGATGGATACAAAAATATACTTTGGCGGCCGTTAATAGGCTATACGTGGGCGGCCCGCCCAAGTAAAGTCTATGTTTTGAAGAGAGAAGTTGTCCGTCAGTCCATGAGTCAGACCCCCCCCCCCCCCCCCCAAACAAAAACTCTTCGGTTCTCCACGAATTACACAAGTCACCCAAATCAGCGTTAAAAAAGCGGGAGGCGCCGAAAAGCGACTAATTTGCATGTATGAATATATCAACATAATGTTATGCTATTAATTTATGATGCCTTAATTTATGAGGACAGTTCACATTAGTTGGATAACATCCTTTAGTCATTTCAAATACAGATTTTTAAACAAATGTTTAAAGTACCTTCCAACACAGTCTCACTCCCTGATCTTCCAGGAGCGACGCTTGGTCAGTGTCCTTTGGCGTGCAGTTGTGACGCACCGAGTCTCCTTCAGCTTCATAAACGGACGCAAAGATCTTTCAACTGATTGCAATGTATTCCCATCGGCGGCGGTATTTGACGCTCAGGGAAGCACCGCATCGGTCCATGTCGGCGGAAGTTAAAGGCAATAGGCTCATGCTAGTGGCTCTGTTATACTGTACTAGCTAAATGCTAATGTATGCTATATTTAGCACATAGCCTACACTGTTTTAGCATGTTAGCATTTGGTAACAAGCATTAACTACTACATACAGCTGAGGCTTATGGGAATGTCATTAGTTTGTAGGTATTTGGTCATAAACCAAATTTAAAATGTTGATTTGAGGATAGGTTAAATCAGTGGTTCTCAAAGGGACCCCAGGGGGGGCAGAGGCATGACAGGGGGGGCGCGAGAGACCAGGAGGAAAAATGGTTATTAAAAAAAAAAAAAAAAGATTATATTTTGAAAAATTATTGATTCAAAAAAATATGATACAGTACTATTACGTCTGGGTCTCTGTGTTTCATTAAAGCTCGGCTCTGTGTGTGTGTGGAATGGGACATTTTGTGTGTGTGGGCGCGAGCGAGAGAGAGAGAGAGCGCACCGGTACCGGAGATCGTTGTTGTTAGCTTCTGGTGCTAGCGAGCTACGCTAACGGATATAAGGAGTTTTTTCAACAACAAAGTGTAAGAGACTCAGTGAGCTAAAGGCAGGGGGGGACTGGCCATCGGGACGTTCTGGACGAATCCCGATGGGCCGGTACTGAAGTGGGCCGGTCGGACGATGTGGGCCGGACCTTATAAATGGCCCGCTGGCCCGGAAGCACTATTTAGACAACCCGGTAGGTCTGTCGCGATAATCGATAAATTGACTTATCGTACGATAAATAAAAATGGACTCGATTACTTTTCTGAGCTCGATAAATTGCCGTTTACATAAAGATGTGACCAGCATTTTAGCCTGGAGCGCTGTGGCTGCCAGGCGCGCTGTGAGGGGCGGGGCTGACACACAGCCAGGTCAGGGCACTCCGCGTGCACGTGCAGCAGCGTCGCAGCCAAATTAATAATATAGCGACAAGCGGGAGACAACGTGTGACTTACTCGCGGGGAATTTAAAGTGAAATGGAATTGGTTACAAAACCTAACCACACATCTCGATTCTCCGGTGTGGCAGTATTTTGGATTCAAACCAAATCAACGAGGCGAACCTACAGACTTGAATGAGCCGAGGGGTGTGTCGCATTGGTTTAAAAAAAGGTAGCGACAAAAGCAGGCAATACCATGCATTTTAAACCACCTAAAACACAACCACCCCATTCCGTTTTCCCAGCTGGGAGCAAACACGGCAGCTGGAGATGGAGAGCCCCCGCCCGACAATGCAAACATGTTGGTGTTCCTTGCTCGAAAACTTAGAAAAACAGATTTGGATATGGCCTGTTGAGGCATCTGGGTCTTTGACAGTGGACTGTACACTTGACTGTTGTTTTAAGGAGGTTTCTTTTGCTTGTGAGATAATGTGTGCTCATATTTATTTATTTATTTATATATATATATATATATATATATATATATGAGAGAGAGAGCTCTGTTTACCAGCCTGACTCTATTTAATTTATTGTTTTGGTTGTGTGTGATTTAATTAATTTATTATAATTTAATTAATTTGTTTTATTTATTATATATCATTTATATATTTTATATTATTTCACATTTCATTTGCAATGTTGAATGTTCAATAAAAAGTTATGTTTGAGAGGATGTACTTGAATTATTATTATATCTTATCATTATGTCTAAAATGGTCTTAAAACGGTGCCGACAATATTATCGTTTATCGCAATAATTTCCAGAAAACTTTATCGTCCAACACAATTAATTATCGTGACAGGCCTACGACCCCGGGCCAGCATAACATAGGTAGGCTACTTTCCACTTGCCCGCTCGGGCCACTAAAAATATTGCTTTAAAAAATGTTTCCTGTGTTATTGGTATTTTGACTAGCAATTTAGTTAAATTGTTTTGTTTATCAACGCTACACAGTGGCGGTTCTACAGGGTGGCACGGGGTGGCAGCTGCCACCTCAGAAAAATGCCTTGCCACCCCAGCTGCCACCCCAGTTGGCAGCTTTGTTTTGAAAGAAAAGTTGTGGCTCATCGGGCATTTATGAGAGAAAATCTCTAATATCCGAGTGCAAGTGAATGCAGCACAAGACGCGCCTTGTAACCCCTCCCCCGGCCCTGGCGCGAGCCTGGAAATATGATTGGCGGCGATTTCCTTTGAACGGGGGGACAGCGCAAAACGAGAAGCATTTTGGATCCAAGTAAATGGAAGGAATGAGGTATTTGCGGTCTGGAATGACAGAGAAGAGACTGTCAAGTTTGGCTGCAAGGCAAGGCAAGTTTATTTATATAGCACTTTTCTGTACGCAACAATTCAAAGTGCTTTACAAAACAAATTAAAATACTTTTTAGGAATACATACAGTAAAAACACATATATAACAGCATTTTACAACAGGCATTACAAAGCAAATATAATAAAATAATTAAAATAAACACCACAGGTATACAATACATGTTTAAAAGGCATACTGTAGTGCAAATATGAGCAGCTCAATTAAAAGCAGCGCCAAAGAGATATGTTTTTAGTCTCGATTTAAAAATAGTAAGCGTTTCTGCGGACGTGCATGATTTGGGTAGTTTGTTCCAGATTGTCGGGGCATAATAGCTGCCTCTCCATGTTTTGTTTTTACTCTCTGAACCGATAGCAGACCCGTCCCAGAAGACCTGAGGCACCTTGATGGCTCGTAATTATGTAGGAGTTCAACAATATACTTTGGTCCTAAACCATGTAATGATTTAGGATTTAGCAATAGTACTTTAAAATCTATTATTTGGCCGACTGGAAGCCAATGTAAAGATTTCAGAACCGGACTGATGTGATCCACTCTTTTAATGTTAGTGAGGACACGTGCAGCAGCGTTCTGAATCAGCTGCAGTTTTCTGATGGATTTTTTTGTCGGCCCTGTGAATACACTATTGCAGTAGTCGAGTCTACTAAAGTTAAAAGCATGGACAAGCTTTTCTAAGTCCTGTTGTGACATTAGTTTTTTAATCCTCGATATGTTCTTCAGGCTGTAGTCAGCATTGAATCAAAATGCACCATAGCTTTAAATCTTAATAAGTTTGTGAGGCGTTTTGCTGAGCAAGATGGTAATCGCCACATTCAGCTGTTATAGGCATGCCAACTTGATGCTCTGCTCACGGATGACTCGATGAGCATAATAAACTGTTAAGATGATGACCTTACGTTTGTAAATATTATTTTTTTCTGTTTTAAGTCCTGAGAAAGTCAAATAAAAAAGTAACCACTTTGATTTAACTAGGCCAGTAGGTAAGGACTTTCCACTGGAAAATAACTTACTGCAGCGATGTTTATGTTTGAGCTGAATACACGTTTTTTAACCCTAACTGATGCAGTTAGTCACTTCTTTAATGTTTGTTCTTTCTAATGTAAAGTCAAGGTTGTAACTGTTTGCAATGAAGTTGTGCGGTGCTGAACTGTTCTTTTGATTATATTGATATATGATAGTAATTACTTGTCTTTCAAATTTGAAGGAGGGTGAGCAAGCATCTTGTGGAACATTCATCATTAACTCCTCCAAAAAATATAGTTTTTTTTAATAATAACACTGAATATGTGAATAATAACAGTGATTGACAGCTACAGTAACATAATATTAATTTAGACAAACATCGACGAGACAGTTAATTAATATACTTATTGCAGCAGTCTGCATAGATTTGGTACCCCTGCTGGTCTAAGAGTGAGACAAACTCATTCAGTTATTGTTCAGTTAAAATTCATTAAAACCCTCGATGGTACGCACTATGATAAAAATGTTTGGAGTGTTTTTTTGTCATATAATAGACCAAATAAACATAATCTAAAGGTATTTCAAATAAATAATTATTTGGGGGTACTTTTTGGGGTGTGTTGCCTTGAGTGTACCATAATAGTAAGTTATGAAAAAAGAGAGTTATTGTTTCAAATTTGAACAAAATGTATTTAAAAACACATGGAAAATACTAAATAGCCTCAACACGTTAAATTGCATGCCAATGAAAATGTGAAAATCGTTGTTTTTTATATTTTAACAAGATTACATGTCTGAATGTTGCCTGCAGGCAACATTGTACCATTGTGAAACAACCTTTAGGAATAAATACGCAAAGAGCCTAGGCATCTTTCATCAAACTTTATTGAGCCATTTGACAAAATAGACTCACTATTGTAGAAGTTCATGAAGCAGTTATTGTCAGCAGTGAAGCACAGGTACGTGACACACTTTGATCACTGCACTTTCACCCTTACAGCCAGGGTATTTGCACCGGCCCTTTTTCTCCACCCACACAGACCAATGGTCAGTGTGTTCATGATGCACATGTGTTGATGGCACTGATGAGGAAGAACCTCTGTGCTTCTTCTCAGCCAGGTCTCTGTCAACATTATGAGATGGTCTCCCCCTCTTCTTCAAAACTTTCCTCTCGTTGCAAAGGCAACTTGCAACTTCAGCTTTGAATTTAAGCAGGCTGGACACTTCTTTCTTGGGGATGCCACAGTCCTTGCAGTCCCTGGGGTACAAGAGCCACGCATTCACTAGAGTGAAATCCATCATGTGCAACACGATCTTGTGATGCCACTTCCTTGACCTGATCTTTGTTCTGTAGCGAGCAATCAGCGAGTCTAGAAGATCCACTCCTCCCATACTTTTATTGTATGCAAAGAAAACATTGCAGGTAACCTGCAATGTTTCTTTCTTTTTCTTATCCCATCTTTGCACAGATCGTTGGGTTGGCTTTAACATCAAATATATCTTGGTTAAATTGTAGAGATCTATGATGAATGGTATGCTTTTGAACAGTTTATACCTAAACACACAATACCATGCCACCCCTGAAATTCTCCTGCCACCCTCTTGCCACCCAAGGAATATTTGTCTAGATCCGCCCCTGACGCTACAACATAGCGTTCCGTGAGTCGGTTGTCGTTGTTGGGTGAAAAGCAAACGGCTGTTTGCTGCGGAGTGCAGCGCGAGCAGGCTCCCGTGAGCGGGAGCGCGCTCCTTCACTGCAGACTATCGCGCCACCTAACCATTCGCAAAAATGTTTTTAATACCAGCGGTAACCGGCCAAGCGCCGAGCAAAAAACAATCTTCAAATAAAAGAAAGTCACCGGAGGAGTTAAAGGAGAGTGAAAGGGAGCATGAGAAGAAGAGGGAGAGAAAGTTTTAGGCAGCTTGATCGATGGAGTTGGCTTCTTGTGGTGCAGTGACGCGTCCTAAAACCCTTTTATAATCTATCGATTAGATTTATGATTCGAAAATTATAAAAGTAGAGTAGACATATGGAGATTATCCGGCTGAACAAAACGTGCATTTATCAAACAGGTTTGTTTTCCACAGACCTTATTTCCAGCTACGTATATTCCAAAACCCTGTGGAGAAATCCCATTGCTTTTTGTCGAGGGAACCAGCAGCTTACTTCCTGGTTTTAGGACGCGTCACTGGCTGCACCTCTCAATATGATGCCAATATAAACAAGGTCTTCTGTCGGCTCTCTACATCAATGCCGACCTATGCTGACAAGTAAGTGAAGAGTAGAAAATATAAAGGTATTGGCGAAATGTCCCAGCTGTTTAGAATAATGAAGGTTCTAATCAAATCAATTACATAACCATTCTATGTCTAACTCCTAATGACAGGAAGGCAGAAAGTGCATTATACAAATAATAATACTCATAATAATAGCAGACATTTTTTAACAATGACCACAATATCATTATTTTAATAAACCAAATATGAACAATTGAGGAAAATGAGGAAGAACTGATGTTTCAAATGTTGTAGTAGGCTACAAGTAGTAATGTAGTTAGTGCATAAATTACTATTGCAACAAATGTGTTAATTTTCTTCATTATTAGTCGACAATTTACTAGTGGTATTTACTTGCGGCACCGCGGTGGGCCGGTCGAGAGTCCCGGGCTGTTTTTTATTCCCAGTCCGCCCCTGGCTAAAGGACTCTCTCAGAGTTATCTCAGTGGGTCTCAAATGTTTTGGTCACCATTAATGTAAACAATTATTTCCGAGGCACACAATTATATGATCATTATAGTTATAAAAAAATAAGAGAAT
This sequence comes from Notothenia rossii, assembly GCF_949606895.1. Lineage (NCBI taxonomy): Eukaryota > Metazoa > Chordata > Actinopteri > Perciformes > Nototheniidae > Notothenia > Notothenia rossii. Next base: position 71,495,477 of record NC_136904.1, read on the forward strand.
AAATGAAAAACAGGTATGAAATACTATATGACATTAAAAAAAAGAATAAAGTTTAATTGATTTGTAAAATATCCATAAAGAAATAGTAAATCTGTTTACAGTTCTGTGTTGAGAGATGTATCCATAGATCTCTTAATTTTGGTCTCAAAGTGCACCAGATTGATGCTTTTAACTTCAATATTTAAAAACAAATCTTCCCGGGGGAGCTTGCCCCCTGACCCCCCTATGTGAGGTCCACACACCACCTATAAAAATAGCACTTTACCCCTTCTTACACCTATATGCCGTGAGCTGATTATCGAGCCTTCATTGTAACAGTCGCGGGTATACTGTGTATTTGCGTGGGGATTGTTGCATTAGAAAATTCCACTGTAGCGCCCGGTACATTAATGGGAAACCCTACAGTACATGTTTGAGCACCCTCTATGAAACGTCAAGCTACCCCACAGCACCCCAAAATAAATCTCTGGCGCTGCCACTGAGCCTGACTATTTGTGTTGGGGGGGGCCCAACTTATTTTTTTCTCCAAAGGGGGGCCTGACAGAAAAAGTTTGAGAACCACTGGGTTAAATGCAGTTGATCACAAAAGTTTTTAGAAGTTGGATGTTAATACAAAATTCCCTGGAAATATATGCATCACACATAATACAATCTAGACCAGAATGCTAGTTCCTTATTAACCTTCCTATTAATTCACTACTTATTTAGTTCACATCCAAATCATTACATCTTTAGAGCGTCCGTTCATGAAGCTGAAGGAAAATCGGCACGTCACAACTTCACGCCAAAGGATCCTGACCAAGCGTCGCGATTGGACTATTTGGGATTGAGACTGTGTTGGTTTGAGGGGTTAGAAGTGTACATACAGTATGTGCAAGCTTCTACAGAGAACAAAATACGTTTTGTAGATAAGAACTGGTGATACTTTTATTCTTATCTCCTGTCATTATTACAGCTCCTTCACTTTATTTGTCTTTTACATCCTGCTCTTTCTCTGCCCTTTTATCTTCACCCTAAACTCTTTCTGCCCAGTTAATCTAAGTTCACAACTTTTTCAAATATTATTCTTTCGGCCGTTTCCTCCAAGAGGTCAATTTCTTCTTGGAGTGTCGTGCTTACATAGGAATCTGTTCATCCTCTGTAAAATAAATCCTCAGAAAGAACAAAGGGAAATGTGGGGAAAGAGAAGAAGTACTGTATTAGGAAGCAGATAAATAAAAGACATGTGAAAAGATAAGAGATAAACACAATGTTCTTTAGTTTCATTGACAGATATGATAACCCAATCAAAGCCACATGGAAACCTAAGCTTTGACAGAGAAAGAAAGAAAATGGAGTGTTATTTTAGTATCAGGTCTTAGAAGGTTTGTTCCCATTTGTCTTTGGAGAGAATGGCTAGTAGCCTCACTATGACCTTTCCAACTGATTTCATCTTCTTTCAACCTTCTACTCTTCTTTTTTCCTCTCTACATCACAATCTTTCCCGCTTTTTGACCTTCCATTTCTTTGTCTTTCCATTCTACTTCTTCACTATTCTCTTATCCCTCTATCTCTCCATTAAATTGTAGCTCTTGACGCTGCAACCTCTTCCATATTTTTAACCATACATCAGTCCTTCTGCCTCATGGTTACTTAGAGGACAGGAAAAAACGTACAGGAATAGGAGTGAGACGTATAGTGTGAAATAAGCTGAGCCACTAATTGCTTTTTTCCACTGCAGCACGTAGCACGGTTTAAGCCTTTTTTTTTCTTTTCCAGTAGGGGTAGTTCCAGCTAACGGGTACTTTTTCACTATTTTTCTGGCCCTCCAAAATCGAGGTTCTTACCGGGCCACGACTGGGCTGAATAAACCAAACTAGTGAGGTAAACACTCTCGACTGCTGATTGGTCAGAGAGAATAATCACAATCGTTGCGCAAGACACTCTCCAAGCGTCGCATAAACACAATTTTTAAAACAGACGAGCTACCGTCAACAAAGAAATAGGCATGGCAAAACGACTGGAATTGTGACCTTTTTTAAACTTTAGATCATCGTCAGTAAGTAAAATAAGCAATACCACTGTGTGGAAATGCTCTGTTACAAGTAAGGTAACGTACCAAAATTAAAAGTAGTAAGAATCACTATTAATGTTGCAGCTAGTAAAATTGTGTGTGACATCCGAATATATTCTTGTATATTGCTCATTGTTAAGTATTGTGCAGCAGACACATGGACCTGCACTGCTTTCCACTCATTTTGGACTGTGCTTTGTTTTGTATTTTTGCACTTTAAACTGGTCTCATATTTATTCATACTTATATTAATTTGTAATTATCCATTGACTTCATGACTGTATATTTGTACATACTCATACATATGTATACATATCATTATCAACAGGCTGGACATAATGTAATTCACTTTCACAATCATTGTAAACATCTAGGGCCGGAACTGTCTTTAGTTCATCCTTACTGTTGTTCTGTTTATACTTATATATTTTATTCTTATATCCTTACGTGACCTGTACAGTACCTGTCCTGTTTTTTTCATTCTTATTGCTGTTGCTGCTATAAGACCTGCCTGAATTTCCCTACGGTGATTAAAAAAAGTTGTATTTTTATTTTATCTTATTGTCTATAGAGGAAACGAGGAGAGGAGCACCTCACAGTCCTGAGGGAGATGCACAGTGCAGATCTGGCCCAGCAGGAACGGCACCTGCAGCTGGCCGTAGTGGCCTTTTACACTTGCATTTATGTATAGTTTTGCACTTTTGTATTTATGTTTATAGTTTGCTTTGTTATTTCCACTCGTTCGATGATTAAACTGTTTGTTTGTAACACATATTTTTATCGTGATTTCCTCTGTGTTAATAGTAGATCTAAACAAACAAAACAAACCACAAAACAACTTTCTTAATTTATTAGAAAGATTTTCTTTTCATGATCTTTTATTTTCTCAAATGTTCTTATTATGGGGTGCTTGAAATTAAAAATATTTACCAAATAGTTAATTCTGATAAAAAAAAATTTGAATCATTTGACAAACATGTATATGTGAAAGAGTAAAACATATTTATTTATGTTCAATACAATTTACAATCAGTACAATGAATGTGTTGCATCAGACCCTCTCGTATGTCACTGCCCTCCTCCTCTGCACCTTGTGCCAATGCTACCCCAGGCTCTGCTGCCGCTGCTGCCTCCCATTCATCATCACAGGCCTCTCAATGAGATTTGGTGCACAGATAGGTGTAGGTTTCCTCAGACGTCCAGAAGTTCTGCACCCACTGAGTGTAGGTGGGATGGAATAATCACACCCCACCACTCGGTAGCTCGGTTGAACGTCCAAATACAAGGTCTGCGGCGGCGACATTGCAAATGGTATATCTTCTGAAATACACATACAAAGCATACATATTTGAATATGTAACAGTGGTAGCTAAAATTAATTAACTTGAAACACTGGTCGTATAGTCAGTGGCGATTCTAGAGTCTGTGGGGGCCCTAGGCAAACATTCACTGGGGGCCCCTCGAACTAGCTTTTCATCACCACGCACAGCCCCCCCCCCCCCCGGAGCGGAGCAGCGCAACTGAAATGATGAGCTTTTGACGGCGCGCTATGCATGGGGACCCCTTGAGGGGGTTACCCGACATGTCGCTGCAGTAAATTAAAGTTTTTTTTCATGTTGTCGTTGCTGTGGACCTTCTTAATCTACCTTCTTTGGGGGGCCCCTTCTGGTCCGGGGTACCAAGCAGTTTCCTGCCTTGCCTGTTCGCAAGGTGCGCCCCTGCGTATAGTGAGTGTGACCCTTAACACATTGCTAGATAGCAAACGTTAGCTTACCTAGTAGCGTTGTCGTTTGGTAGTGATCAGTCGTCTTGTCGCCTCTGCTGCGTTGTATGATTGCCCAAACTCTCCTGTTGGCTTCTTCTGTATTTCGTCTTGTTATATAGATAAAAATCAAGAACCAAGTACACGATTGCTTCCGTTATGGTGTTTGAGCTGTGTCGCATTGAAGATGACGTCACGGCAGTTTTACACAGCGTCGCTCCGCCACGGATGTATAATAAGAACTGGATACAGCGTCGGAGGCGGGGTCTCGTTCTTTCCTATGAGAGCTGCTCATTGGTGCATGAGGACAACATTTCCCAACTTTTGAGAGAGCGAAACGTCACAGATTACCCATCATGCCTGGCTGTCAGAGCAGAAGAACCCGTATGTGCGCTCCCAGAGCATGCGCTCCTCAAGCCCCCGAGCTCCCACTCTAGGCTCAGTAGAAGAATGGAGAGAGAAAACAAATCTAGATTCGGCTTTTAGTGCATTTTACAACTCTGAGGACCAAATGATTCTAATAAGGACTATACATACTGGGAAGTTTATTTAGTTTAAAAAACATTATCCGCTGATTTACAGACGTTTCTTTCCCCATGTTAGTCAATGGGAAAAAGTATTTCTGGGCCCAGTGACGTCACGGACTGATACGGAAATTGTAGCACCGCCGTTTGGCCACTACGAATTTGTTCCTCAGAGTCCGGCACACTTCCTGGGGGCTTGCGCTCTGCCCGCCGAACAGCCGATCACCCCGCCTACACTGTGTTACTATAGTTACTACCCCATTACTAAAGTGTAATGGAAATGCAGCTTAAAGTGAGCCTGGCCTACCAAGGCCAAACTAAGCTGTGCTAAGCCGTGCTAGGTCCTGCAGTGGAAAAGTGCCATAACCCTCTAAGCTAAACTAGTGAGGACAAGGGTGGACACATGCAGAGAAAGACAGTGAGGATGATAAAGTACATTTTATACCACATAAAAGGAAATCTATAGTGTCTTGAAGAACTCCCCACAGCATACAACAATCTAGCTAATTGTATGTCAAGCAATGATCGTGTCCAAATTGTTGGATCTGCTTTATGGTGCCATCTTCTTGGAATCTTTAAAAAGATAAACTTTACTGCTGCTGTGTGACCAACAGAGAATAGAAGGACTCCTACACTATTACAGGCAAGACTTAAGTCTGGGTTTATGGCTCGTTACCATGGCACCGCAGTGGCACCCACTGTACATCTGGCTAGGGTGCTAACAGGGAACATGCTCACACAAACTCAGTGTCTGAATGTGTTTGTGAGTGTGTGTGTGTGTGTGTTTGTGTGTGTGTGTGTGTGTGTGTGTGTGTGTGTGTGTGTGTGTGTGTGTGTGTGTGTGTGTGTGTGTGTGTGTGTGTGTGTGTGTGTGTGTGTGTGTGTGTGTGTGTGTGTGTGTGTGTGTGTCTGTGTGTGTGTGTGTGTGTGTGTTTCTCTGCGGGGTAAGACGAGAAGTGCGGCAATGTTAGCATAATGGAAAGGATGACATTTATCCTGCAAATTGCCTTGAAGTCAGCAAGAATAAAATCCGGTCTTGGCAAAAAGTCTGTCTGGTGAAGGAAAGAGGAATCTGGGAAAGGAGAGAAAACACTGACAAAATAAAGAACAGTGTAGTAAAGGTTTAATGACAAAGGGAACAACTTGTTTTCTCTGTTGGCGAGGGGGGCATTGCGGTTACAGAAACCAACTGAATTGTAACTGAAAGGTTAAAGGTTTGATTCTGGCAACAGCTAGAATGGTAGCAATCAATTGCAATGTGTCGTTATAAAAGGTTCTTGGGCAAGGTATGTCAAATACTACCTCATACACTTTAAACCTAAGGTGAAAGAGCATTTATTTCGTATTTAGAGATGTATTCTCACTCTGCTGAGGCAGAGACCATCCTGGAAACATTTAGCTCCCAACATAGGACCATAGCAGTGTTGGGTGTTGTAGATATCTTGCCCCAACGAGGTTAGGTTGAACCTCTGATATAGGTAAAATATTTTGTTGCATATGTCCACCAATGAAGACAGATCACTGTCTTAGTTTAAACCAACCTATCCTTTAGACCAGGGATGGGGAACCTTTTTCCTCTCTCAATCTTTACAACATCCTTCGAGGGCCATACAAATTATTGATATCTTACCATGACTTGCGCATGCATGCATGCATGTGCAATGTTGTGGCATGACCACCAAAACAGAAATATATGGTCCCAAGATGTCTGCAAATGTATTTAGTATCCTATCCATGCAAGTTAATTAGTCATCAAAGTCTTTAGACACTTCACCAAAACCCACAGGTCTATAGCACTAGAGCTTAAAATCAGGGGATCACCAAGAAAAAGAAGGCTTTATCCACTGGGGACAATGCATCTCTAAACAGGTGTGAAATTTTTGCAAGCCTGTTCACCTTTTACTCTTTTATATCTAAGTGTGTTTGTTCTTTTATCATTGTTATTCATTACTGATAAGGTTGAGCTGTGGTCTCAACTGATTTCTGTATGCATACGACTGCAGTTGGAGAAAAAGAAAGACTTCACTGCTTGACAGCGTATAACTTTCTGAACCAATGTTACTGCATGGCTGATGGAGGATACCTTAGGTCAAAAGAAACAACAGGTTTGCTATCTCCTGGTGTGTAATAAATTAGTATTATCATTAAATGAACCTGAATGACAGGATCCAAGAGGCAACAATTAATCGTTTTATTGCTCTCTTTCATTCCTTCATCCCATGTTATCAACATACTCACAGTCTTACTTTTGCCTGCAACTATTTTTTATATTTCTATGTTCTGCAATACAAAGATCAATGTAATCTCAGCATAACAAGTAGTATCAGTTCAGTTTCACACACCATTTGTGAAATGTCCTTTCTGCAACAGTAACAGGTGCAATAAGCTACATTATGTAGGAGTTGGATAGATGTAAAAAAAGGACATGAATTGCCATCAAGCTCTAATTGGAGCAAAGACACAGCTAATGATCGTTAAGTGGGGAATGATAGCCCCAAGCTAACTTTTCTCACTCCATAAGGATATAATACATAATTCATAGCTAGCAGCTGAGCAAATGGGGACAAAGACAGAGAAAGAGAAAACAAGGAAGGAGACGAAAAGGACAAAATGGATGAGGGCCAAGGAGGCACAAAAATATACATAGACAGTGTTTGTGTGTGTGTGGTGGTGAATGATAGATGCAAGTGTCATGTGCATTCACGTGTGGGTGTGCATAATAATTTGGATGTTAACGTTTGCATGTACACACATGTGTGCACTATGTGTCTGTGTGTATGGTGTTTGGCAGGCTGCTTAGTGTGTCAAAATGTGATTGAGGTGACAGTGAGCCCGTGAGAATAGTTAGCATCCACCAGACGCACACAAACTCGCTCACATATACACACACATGGACATACATACACAAGAACAGCAGCTGTTGCTAATTATTAATTCATGCTTAAATTCCTGTGAAAACTCGATGTGGAATTGAACACTGGGGACAGGAAGAGAGGAATGAGAGAGAGGGAATGATAGATGAAATGGGAGAGATATGGCATGTGTGTGTGTAAAACAAGTATTCATTTAATTCTTTACCTTTTGTGAGTGTGAAGAAGCCTTGGATGGTACATCCTCCTGGGATCCTGACAGCAATGTAACAGTGTGACAAGCATGAAAGACCGTGTTTACAGAAAAGACTAGATCTGTCTGGGATTACTATGACTCAAAAGATGATCATAGCCTCCAATGTATTGCAGTGTTTATTATTTAAAAGTATAATGTGTTGTTTACTACATATACATTGTGACTGTCATGTTATATTGAGGAGGGGCTCAAGTTACAATATGTGTTGTGGTTGGCAATAAATAGATGAAGGGTGCAAACTAATTGCTCTCGTATTGAGCTCTAGTGAGCATGCTAACTGTAGCATGCACCACTTTTTTGTAAAATGTCCTTCAATTCAATGATTTTAAAAGCTGAGAACAAAAGCCAAGAAGTAATTGCAGACTAGTACCGGGGGAAAAAATAGTTATTGTGATTGATAAGCATTAGCATGTTCCAAGCTAGCTAGGGTATTAGCTGTTAGCTCAACAGAGACGGTAGGCTAATTCTACAATGAGTAACGGCCCGTCCACACAGCAGTTTTTAAAAAATCTTGAAAATCTTGGAGCTGGGCGTGTCTGAAAGCTTGGGGATTATTTGCGAGCAACGCGACCAACAACCAATTTCATGAATCTCCCGCCACCCACATACAATAGGGTGACCAGACGTCCCCGTTTTCCGGGGACAGTCCCCGTTTGTATTGGCCTGTCCCCGGTTGAAACTGTCCCCGGAAATGTCCCCGTTTTTTAATATACGTTAAAAACACATAGCAAGGTGAGATAAAACGTTTCATGTCAGGAAACACTGGGTAAACAGACCGTGGTCAAACCAGCCCCTACTTCGGAAAACACAGTCAAGCCTGCCCGTACGTTGTATTGCGGTGCGCGAATATCCTATGCATTACGGTAGAGGCCTGTAAAAACTGCCTTCAAAATAAAAGCGTTTACTCGGTCAATAACAAATATACCTAAAAAACACACCCAACATATTCATATATACTGGAGCTTAAATTAAGAAATATGTAGGCTACTATATAATATGATCAATAATAATTTAAAACAAACTACGTATAACTACCACATTATAACTGAGTGAATGTAAAATGTAAGGATACAGTTATGAAGACATATCTGACATTTTCACTGGGTGACTATTAAAATGTATGCCGTTTAAAATCTCAAATTAGATCGATTGATAATATTTTGATTATTATTTAATGAAAACCATCCATAATCAAAGAGTCATTCGAAGTCAATCAAATACTTATTCCACTTCAGGGTGATAGCAGGAGACCCCATCTAGTCAATCAGAGCAAATCAGGCAATCTGATGTAGAATTTCAAAATAAAATACTTTTGAAATCTCATATATGGGCTATCGTCCTTCTGTTTTTATACAAGAATAAAAAAAAACTGTCAAATCATCAAAGACTTATTTCGCTCCAGGGTGATAGCAGGACACCCCATCTAATCACTCAGAGAGAATCAGGACATTCTGATGTAGAGTTTCAAAATAAAATACCTCTGAAGTCTCATATATGAGCTATCATCCCTCTGTTTTTAGATAAAAATAAAACAAAAACTATCCAGTATCAAATACTTATTTCACTTCAGGGTGATAGCAGGACACCCCATCTAGTCACTCAGAGAGAATCGGGACAATCTGATGTACAGTTTCAAAATAAAAGACCTTTGAAGTCTCATATATGAGCTATCGTACTTCTGTTTGTATCCAACAGTTCAAATGTTCGAATTACATTGAACCAGAATTGTCCCCCTTTTTTCTTTAACAGCGAAGAAAATTGGATATGTTAATGATATATTGACCGCAAAACTCAAAATGTCCCCGGTTTTAATTTTGAAAATCTGGTCACCTTAACATACAAAGCAATAGCAATGTTAAAACGAAGTAAACTGGATATAAAATCCCCAAACAGGCGAAAACCTACCAGTTTCACCCACTGTCTCTGCCACCTCCCTCCATGCCTGGTTCCTCCGGTTTGTATCCCAGTAAGTTATTAGCGACTGGTCATAAAGAACCGGGTGATTTGCTACCGCAATAACTAATTTCTCCTCCATTTTCAGGGAATATAGAAAATGAACTGCGTCTGGCTCTCCTAGCTTGCACGCGGTTTGATTGGCTACCCAGCTAGCGGCAAACGTTCTCACAACTTTGGCTAACTTTACCTATTGGTTCTAACAAGGTTTTAAAGAAACGTTTTAATCTGATGTTCAAAGAACCTGTTTAGGATGTTTATTTGTTCAAATAATGTTCCTATAAGGTTTAAGGTTAACTAAGACATAACGTTTTAACTGCAACATTCAGAGGATGTTTTGAGGATGTTATTAAGGCCTGAGTTTTTTTATAAAACGTTCCTTTAATGTGATATGTTAACAAAGGTGGAACGTTTTGCCTGCAACATTCTAAGGACGTGTTTTGGACGTTGTTGGGTAACACATTAAAGATTTTCTTTATAAAACGTTCCCTCAATGTTACATGATAACAAATGAAGAACATTTTCAAAGCAACATTCTGAAAATGTTTTGAGGATGTTATTGAGGCCTGAGATGAGAGAAAGGGTTGTATAAAATGTTCCCTCAATGTTACATGATAACAAATGAAGAACATTCTCCAAGAAACATTCTGAAAATGTTTTCAGGATGTTATTGAGGCCTGAGATGACAGAAAGTGTTTTATAAAATGTTCCTTTAATGTGATATGTTAACAAAGGTGGAACGTTTTGCCTGCAACATTCTATGGATGTGTTTTGGACGTTGTTGGGTAACACATTAAAGATGTTCTTTATAAAACCTTCCCTCAATGTTACATGATAACAATTGAAGAACATTCTCCAAGAAACATTCTGAAAATGTTTTCAGGATGTTATTCTTTTTTAATAAAACGTTGCGTTTACTGTATGGCAAATATTAACACGGTCATGGTCAATGTCAGATTTATTTCTACAGCGCTTTAAAAAACAAACTTGTTGCATTTGTTTGAAAAGGATGTTTTAAAAAAATCTGATGTCACCATATTTTCCTTTTGAAAAAAACAAACAAGCACCTAATTCATGATAACCTGTAAACAGATATTGCATGTTTGCGGTGGCATATGTGAGTTCCCAGCTAGAAATGTTTGTTACCATTCGTTGTTCTAGGAATGTTTTCAGCGGGACATTTTATTTTGGTTCCCAGAATGTTCTTCTGAAAGGTAGGATAACGTTCTTTAAAAACATTCTTGAAATGTTTGGTGATAACCTTCTTAAGATGTTTTTGATAACATTATTAGAACATTATGCCCTACTGTTCTTAAAACGTTTTCAGCGGGGCGTTTTATTTTGGTTCCCAGAATGTTCTTCTGAAAGGTGGGATAACGTTCTCTAAAAACATTCTTAACATTTTTGGTGATAATTTTCTTCAGATGTATGAGCGCATACATCTTAATAATAAGTGCCATTCGAATTCTCTACATGATAGGAAAGGAGGTTTCAAACTTCCTTTATAACCTCCTTTAGCTTAGGAACCACTGAACCTCCCTAAATATGAACGTTAGTTTTTACTGAAATGATTAAATAAAGTCAACATTTCACAGTGTTTACTGAGCTGTGTGGGGTTTGTTCAACTTTTAAAATATGTTTGAATGGTGATATACACAGTGATAGAAGTTAAGGACTAACGTTTATAATAAATACATCCCAGCTAGCGGGGAACGTTCTCACAACTTTGGCTAACGTTACCTATAGGTTCTAATACGGTTTTAAAGACACGTTTTAATCTGACGTTCAAATAACCTTTTTAGGATGTTTATTATTTCAAATAATGTTCCTATAAGGTTTAAGGTTAACTAAGACATAACGTTTTAACTGCAACATTCAGAGGATGTTTTGAGGATGTTATTGAGGCCTGAGATGACAGAACGTTTTTTTATAAAATGTTCCTTTCATGTGATATGTTAACAAAGGTGGAACGTTTTACCTGCAACATTCTAAGGACGTGTTTTGGACGCTCTTGGGGTAACAAATTAAAGATGTTCTTTATAAAACGTTCCCTCAATGTTAAATGATAACAAATAAAGAACATTCTCCAAGCCACATTCTGAAAATGTTTTGAGGATGTTATTGAGGCCTGAGATGACAGAACGTTTTTTTATAAAATGTTCCTTTCATGTGATATGTTAACAAAGGTGGAACGTTTTACCTGCAACATTCTAAGGACGTGTTTTGGACGCTCTTGGGGTAACACATTAAAGATGTTCTTTTCTAGAAAATTCCCTCAATGTTACATGATAACCAAAGAAGAACATTTTGAAAGCAACATTTGGATAATGTTTTCAGGAGGTTTATTATTTTTTTATAAAATGTTCCTGTGATGCGAAATATTAACAGGGTCATGATCAACGTCAGATTTATTTGTAGTGCGCTTTAAAAAACAAAATTGTTGCATTTGTTTGAAAAGGATGTTTAAAAGAAATCTGATGTCACCACATTTTCCTTTTTAGAAAAAAACAAGCACGTAATTCATGATATTGCATGTTTGCGTAGGCATGTCTGAGTTCCCAGCTAGACATTGTTGGTTCTAAAAACATTTTGAGAATGTTACCATTCATTGTTCTAGGAAAGTTTCATCGAGAAGTTTTATTTTGGTTCCTAGAATGTACTTCTGAAAGGTAGGATAACGTTCTCTAAAAACATTCTTAAAATGTTTGGTGATAACATTGTTAGAACATTATGCCCTCCTATTCTTAAAACATTTTCAGCGGGAAGTTTTTGTTTGGTTCCCAGAATGTTCTTCTGAAAGCTAGGATAACGCTCTCTAAAAAGATTCTTAAAATGTTTGGTGATAACCTTCTTAAAATGTTTTTGAAAACATTGTTAGAACATTATGTCCTACTGTTCTTAAAACATTTTCGTTTGTACTGTCAGATTTGCATAAACGGGATTTGATTGGCTGACGCTTCCACCTCAGCTTCAAAAGTTGAACATTGCTCAACTTTTGAATCCTGAAAATCCTGGAAATCCTGGAAATCTTCGCTTTGCTTCCCCACAATGCAGTTTGGCGAAAAGCGAGGCAAAGTGACGTCACCTCATTCAAAGTCAATGTGCAGAGAAGCGTTGGAAGCGTTGGAAGATTTTTTTTAACGCTGCTGTGTAGACGGGCCGTAATGAGTAATCTCTAAAATAACTCACCTAGCCTCAGGGGCGCGGGAAAGCGGCAGGCGGAGCTCCTCTGTCTGTATTACATTACATGTTACTTGTTAGACGCTTAAAGCGTCACATACTCAATACTGTGGACAATCCCCACAGGAGCAATTTGGGGTGAAGTGTCTTGCCCAGGTACACAACGACATGCTGACTGCAGTGGGGTTTGAACCTGTGATCCGAACACCTACGGACAAACCACTGCACCACACGCCTCACTACAGATTTTATTTTTGTATTTCTTTATATATATATTTTGTATTTCATTTCATTGTGCCTGAGATATATTTTATATTATATATCATTTTAAACTATATAATAAATTATTTAGCTTTAGGGAAGAAAAATAAAAAAGATGTGGAAAGATAGTGTTTTGTTTTTTGTCGGCTACTTTTAACGTGACGCACAACACAAGTGACCAGTAACTGACAAGGCGCAAAAACGGAAAAAAAATCGGAATGCTTTCTCACTAAAAACGCTAAATCTGCTAAAACGATTTAAATAGAAGATACAGGGGCAGGGCACTATTACGCAGAATCTGTGTAATATGTAGCAAGGAATTAGCAATGCCTTGATAGCCTACTTCAATTAATGTAAATTCCACATTTTTGGTAAAATAATATTTTACATCTTAATAGTGTGTGTGGCCTTTTCTCAAACTCGAGGAAACTGGCTTCCAAGCCAATATTTCAAGGATGCTACGTCATCGAGTGCCGCCGGAGGACTGTTCCAATCTCCAGCATACTTGGAATTCCATAGAGGCCGCGTCCTTGGTTTGGGGGTAATTTCGAGGCTGCACATGGGTAGACTTTGCGTCCTTAAAATCCCCACAATGCTTTGCGCACGGACCAATTTCCCCAAATCTGTGGCGGAAAATGTAAGGCGGGGCCTCTCATATGACGCACACCTGCACACTTGCTAGCCTGTTCCACTCTTCGTTTTCCGAATGCCAGGAAGGATTCTTGCCTAGTTTCTGAAGCAAGTGACTCGGAAGACATGTGCTACCAAGCAAGCATCCTCGTGATTGAGAAACGGCCAGTGTGTGTGTGTGTGCTCGCGCATTTGTGCGTGCTCTATAGACAAGTTTACGCGACAAACCACGGGTAGCGCCATAACCCTACACAAATGCACTTCATTTCCGCCGGAAGTCTTTTGCACAGCGTCTGTCGGTGTAAACCGGTGTAAACAGTCAGACGGGCACTGGTGTAAACACAGCGATTTCGATGCTAACAGTGATGCTAGCTTGGGAACACGATTCTACTTCTTTGACTGGAGATGGCGTTACTCTCCCCCACCCAAATTCAGTGCAAAACTGGGAGGATAACATGACGACGTGGCCCAGCATAACGTACAGCAAAATTTGCTCCTACTTCGTTCAATCCATGGCAATAGATGGAAAAGCAATGGACAGTCTGAAGGCATATCATAAGGCTGCGCACATTCTACTTTGCCCACATGCTCCCGAAAATTGTTGACGATTTTGTTGAGGGAAGGTTACAGTTCTGCAGTAAATATCTCAGCATTTTAAAACCAAAATAAACTGCCTTATTTAGGTCATGCCCACAGGAGCCAACAGTTGTCTGTTGTTTACATAATGCACAATTTACATGATCTCTTTATGCTGTGCAATATATCATATGTGCCTGTACTGTTTGAGTGAAAATAAAGTTTGATGTAATTTAATTTCATTATTGCACTGTTATTGCATTATTGCATTTCATATGTTCCTTAGAGTGCTACAATTTCTTTTAACACAGTTCATCATTCATATTAAGCTCATACTGTACATAAATAACACTGAATGAATTAATTGTTGAGAGGAAACTAAAGAAATGGCTTCAACAAGAAAGATCACATGTTTAATCCTAACAGGTATTACAAATTAAAATATAAAAGCAGCCCACACAATTACATCACTATGAAAATATTCATATATAATATTAAAAAATACAATGCATGCAGTATTTGTTGTGTTTATCTGTATTTAATGAACAACATGGCTGGGTGTTGGTAGACAGGGACACGAGGCAAGATTCTAAACCTCACGAGGCACTCTGATCAGTGGACTCTTCAGGTTAACTAGGCCAGCACAGATGGTTAAGATGTTGTCCAGTTTCGGTGCCATGCTGATGGGAACGGTCTGGGATAAAATCTTAAAGACCTTCAGTCTCTGGATTGCTCTTTCCACGTGTATGCGGACATTGGCTACTCGCCTGGTGCGTGTCGTCTCCTCATTGGTCAACTGATTGCGCCTGTAGGTGAAAGCAGGGATGTTCAAACTGACCCTTCTCTCATCAAGCAAGTCTCGAATGGTGAACCCACGGTCCGCCATGACCTCATCACCAGCCCTCAGATAGTCTAGAAACCCACTGTCCATGGTGATAAACTTATCGCTGCTTCTGCCAACATAGGCGTCAGATATAAACATGATTAGCCCATTAGGGGCCACAGTGACAAGATATTTCACAGTGTTGCGTGATTTGTACTGGCTGAAAGTGTCACTCCTTGAGTCGTGGTTTGTGGCTCTCTGCATGGCACTTTCGGCACAGTCAATGATGCAGGTGGTTCGAGGGTAGTTCCTCTGAAACGACACGGGCATGGTGGCACGAATTGTCTCTCTTGGAAGCCAGGGGATCAGGACTTTGAACTGTTCACCCATCACGTCAATCCAGTGACTAATCACAATGCTTGCCATTGATGTAGACACATTGAAGCGGTGAGCAATATCTCCTAATATTAGGTTTAGTTTTAGCTTCATCAAGGTCATCAGGATTTGGTCAACAACAGGGAGGGTAATTGATGGCTTACTGAAAGGCAACAACACCGTCACCAGGGTGAAAAATTGAACCATACGCACTCCTGTATACAGCCGGGACCTAGCATCATCAATGACCGTGGTGCTAGTCACAGTAGGACCCATTTCTGCCTCGCACTGTGTGGCCTTGTCTATTTTAACAGACTGTGTTGTTGAAGAGTATGTGTGGTCAATATGTGACGGATCCTCCCATTGGGTCTGGGCATCTTGAAATGTTGGTGTAGCAGGCTCAGTCTCACAGGCAGGCTGACAGGTTTCAGGAGCATCTAAAAAGGGGAAGAGAAAACATGGATGGAGCTAAATTAATGCAGGCATAGAGTCCAGGCAGGCATTTGGGGATCAATAAAGTATCTATCTATCTATCTATCTATCTATCTATCTATCTATCTATCTATCTATCTATCTACACGCAGGCGCACACACACACATACACACACACACACACACACACACACACACACACACACACACACACACACACACACACACACACACACACACACACACACACACACACACACACACACACACACACACACAATTAATGAAGTAGCCGTCCTGGGCATTGTTTGTCCCATCTCCAAAACAATCAACTGCCTTAGCAAAATACCGGTAGCAATGTTAGTGTATGACAACTTATTCATAATTAACAGTATTGTCAGCTTCATAGCTAAAGTTGCTGAACTTACCCTCAGCTTCAAGTCTGTGTTTCTTTATCTGGGGGGAGGCAGTGGTCCGCTGGGTGAGTTGACGTCTCTTTGGCTGGGGAGGGCGATTGTACCCCAACCACAACGCTGGGAAAGGATTATCCTTGGTTGGTTTTTGGTCAACAAAGTGATAGGAACAAACAAAAACGTTGCGGGGTGGTTTCTTTAAATTCAATGCCTTCAGCCAGGTCCTTGATTCCGAGTCGGTATCAGGCTTGCGAAAAAATGTCAACAATGGAGCGCATGGACATTGCCTCTTCGTAGCTGGTTTGTGGTCGTAGCACTCTCTATCTAACCACTCGTTCAGGTGCTTTCTCGAGTGATTGCAACCAACTACCGCACACGTAGTTCCCGAACCACTTTTCTTCATGTTGTAATAATTATATCCTCTTTGTCTCTGCGATATCAGTGCTTTGTCGGCACAACGGAGCTAGCTAGCAAAACAAACCCAGTCCGCCAAAACGGAAGTGCATTGCATCGAAGGGAGGAGTTCAGGATGTAGAGCGGAAACGGCTCAATAACTTGTGTATAGGGGTGGGCGATACCACAAAATCTGGATTCGATCCGATACCAAGTATTTCAGGGCCAGTATCGCCGATACCGATCCTGTCTTTATTCATGAAAAGCGTCTTATGTACTTTCATATAGGGGAGAACTGCATGACATGATTTTTTAGCTGAAAGCATCATAAATAGACTAAATCTGAATTCATTTTCATGAATAAAGACAGGACAGTTTATATAGGCAAATAAACGTTTTACTTTTGCAGATTTTAAGTGCAAACATGGAAAATAACAATACAAAGTGGCCAGAGTAGCGAACTGTCTTCTTGCACACATCACAGTTCGCTAAGTTTTAATTGCCAGTTGTGAAATTGCTCCACACAACGCTCCTCTTTCTCTAAGCCGTCATGCGCGTGTGTGTGTTGCACTCGCGAGTCGCTGGCTGCTGCTGTCCTGCCCTGCTGGCTGCTGTCAGTCAGCTTGATAATCGGCGTTCAGGCAGGGAGCGCGCTGCGCGTGCGCGAGCCTCGAGGAGAGGAGGACGTCAGTGGAGAAAAATAGCACATATAGGCATTAGGCATACTTGTGTGCTATGGAATGCCATTTAAGCCAAAATTAAATAATTAAATAAATGCATATATATATAAATATGCCTATGAAATCAATTCTGAAATAAATAAATGAGGCAATAAATATGTATAGCCTACATGTACATTTAGGGTGCATTCACACCGAATAGTCCGTTTTCTGGTGCGCACAAGACGACAGTTTGTTACATTGTTTCATTTTTCAGAAGGTTCGGTTTGCGTTCACACGGGCAAAACTCAAACAGACTATAAACTTAAGGGTGCGTTCACACCTGCCTTGTATAGTCCGGTTGAATCGATCCCTGGTGCGTTTAGCCGCTTGGTGCGGTTCATTTTGGTCGGTGTGAACACAATCCGAGACCTCTTAAGTGAACTAAACAACCGGACTCTGGTCCGCTAAAATAGGTGGTCTCGGAGCGCTTGCTTGCGAACTCTGGAGCGGCTCATTGCTGGTGTGAACGCAAACCGCACCAAAACATAGGAATCGTAGTATTTACGTGTCACAAGAGCGGGGATATCTTCAAAATCTTTAGCGAAAGAGTCTTTCAAGACATCCAAGGTTAGTTAAAGAGTGAAGCAGAATTAAGTGTTGAACAGTGTCGTGTAAAGTAAAAATTCTCCGTCAGCTACATAAAAGTAAGAACACCTGTCGTCGGTGAAACGCCCCTCCTTACTGCAGAACGTCTCATTATACATGTTATAATGTTTTTTAACGGACGTTGTCTGATTATATAATCATAAGCGCGCGCCGCTGCTAGTGTCTGTTGATCTCCAGATTAACAGCAGCATGAGAATAACCTGCCGAAAGTGCCGGTGCTCCATGGCAGAGGCTACGGTAGAAATTGCCGGGATTTGCGTTTTTACCCCCTTAATGTCTGACCAATGGTTGAACATTATTTCCGTGCACATGACTTGTGTTTAATATAATAGAATCTCTCTATATGGCGCTGTTCACAATGAAGGATCAATTCTTCTTCAAGGCAGGGAAGGTTTCACAGTACACAGTCTACTGACCCACAACTGCTGCCTCTCTGTTGGACTCCGGTACTGCACCTTACTCACGAGACGTTGTAAAACAAACAAAAATGGGTGGGAGGCGAACGCAGTAATCACTCCGCCAACGCCACAGTCACCCCCGTTGTGCCAGTTGGTGGTCACTGACGTGTGAATGGATCTGCTCTCCGCAGATCCATTCTCACAACGTTTATCAACCTTTTTCTTACTCAATATCAAGCCACACTTATTGTTTTTACTTCTTTATTTTAATTGAATAATGTAGGACTTTTGTTGCCGTCAGTTATGGGGAGAGTAGGGGCTCAGAATACTGAAATCTGTATTGTTTCATCGTTTTTTCCTTCTAATTTTGTATTCTTTTCTAAACCACACACTGTTATTTACTCAACAATAACACATAATTATCCTTCTGTTTATTTATTTGTTTGATTAATAAACACAAGTTGGAGTCCGTCAGGACGGTCAGGACCGAGAGTCGGAGCAGCTCTAGTTCCATCCATCCATCTTCTCCCGCTTATCCGTGGTCGGGTCGCGGAGGTAGCAGTTCCAGCAGAGAGCCCCAAACTTTCTTTTCCCTGGCCACATCAACCAGCTCTGACTGGGGGATCCCAAGGCGCTCCCAGGCCAGAGAAGAGATATAATCCCTCCATCTGGTTCTAGGTCTACCCCTTGGTCTCTTCCCAGCTGGACGTGCCTGGAACACCTCCCTAGGGAGGCGCCCAGGTGGCATCCTAACTAGGTGCAGCTCTAGTTGCTTTAGAGAATTGTACACCCGGAAGTAATTATTCTCTCCGCTTCGCTTGACAAACCCTGTGATAGTCCTCAAGCTCTGTGATTGCATGTTTGAGTGTGCGCCGAGGGTTACGCAGAGCGTCGAACAACACTTTGAAATGGGATGGAACCGCGGCAGACTGTCCAAAACTGGATTTGAACGGGTCCACCCCGTCCCCCCTCCCCCACCCCGTCCCCAGAACTACACATGCTGGCTATTGTGTGTTTTGCAACATGCTCTATGGCACGTCTCTACTGAAATAAAAGTCCCATTAAATAAATAAATGTGTATTTAAATGTACATGTATACATATTTATTGCCTCATTTATTTATTTCAGAATTTATTTCATAGGCATATTTATATATATATGTATTTATTTAATTATTTATGTATTTTTTTATTTATGTAATTTTGGATTAAATGGCATTCCATAGTGTTCGTCTGCACATCGTTTTTTGAAGAAATTGACGAGTAGAGGAGACGGAAAAAAAAGTATAAAAGTATCGATCCTATTCTCTCTAGTATTGATATTTTGAAACGTAACGTAATATCGGAAGTATCGATATTTTGGGATCGATCCACCAACCCCTAGTGCTCTATAGTGCCCGTAATAGCGTGCACTGGAGCAGTAGCATGGCGTGGGGAAAAATTTAGGGGAAGCCCATTTTTTTGGTTCGGGGGGGGTGGTCAATAATGGCCAGTATCATTTTACACACATTTTTATCACACAGATGCAGGACTTGCACACGTCTGTTATCTAACCGAAAGGTCTGCACGCACTCTCCAGCTGAAACTCTCTCGTCTTATTAATTTTAGCATTTTACTTATTAATTTATGCAGACAAGTTGCCCAAGGATTGTTCAGGGAGCACGAATCCTTGTCAAAAAGAAGACATGGCCAGCAAAATAGACGCTGAAGTTTAGCGCTTCCAGTTAGCCACTCCACGCGGACATAATTGTCCTCATTGAACGTCCGATTCGCTCACTTTTTCCTCTGTGTACACAGCTCGAGTGCGGGCATTGGCCTGTCATCTGATTTAATTTGTAGTTGCTGCTGTAGCGGAAGTTTAGTAAAGTTATGTTTGATTAAGTACGCCAAATCTCCACCCTCCATAATACTTCATTTGTTTGATCATTTCTAACGGCGGTGATGACAGTTACAGTATTAAAACTGACCTTGATGTGATTTGATTGGATGGCAGTGTCCAATCAAATCGCCAGTCGCCAGCCGCCTCTGAAGGGAAGCAAGAAGCGGCTGGCTTCACTTGGCATGGCCCTGACCAATCACAGGTTGGCAGGGGCATCACGTGGGCCTCATCTGAGTGGTCAATCCCTCCATTTCTTTTCACCAAGGGAAGCCAGATTCGGCTGGCCTCCTCTCGCAACAGTGAATGCAATCTACTGTTTCACCATAACATCTAGAGGGTCGCTGTTTGTTTCACTCTTTGTAAAATACTCAATGAGAATGGGGGAGAGACGGGCCGGCAGCATCACACAGCAAAGGAAAATTATCGAAACAAAACAAAGTGTTATTTATTTAAATTATAACTACAATCCGAAAAAACAGGGGAAGCCTGGCTTCCCTTGGCCTCCGGGACAAAACGCCACTACACTGGAGTCCATTGTTATGGACTTTGTGTGTGTGTGTTAGGTGTGTGTGTGTGTGTGTGGTTTTGCTCAGTGTATGTCAACGTCATCCCCACCCCCCGTGCGTAATTAGCGCATTGGACCGCACCTCAGCACCCCCACTCAAAATACCTTCCCGCGCCTCTGCCTAGCCTCCAACGGCACTTTCTCTTGAATGTGGCCCCTTTTTGCACTGGTTGTGTCTTTGGAGTGTGTGATATTGTGTAGCAAAACAGGTATAGACTGGTTGAGTGATAGACTACCCAGTAGAAAATCACTGTAAAATTGAACAAAAGGTGTCCTAAGCTTAACGGATCATCAACAACAAACATGGTCACCACTAAAATATTTGATATGCTTCATGTAGAACTTTAGGAAGAAACACAGACACTAACCCATCAAGACAAAGAGCATCCAGGTAGGCCCCTGTAGAGGTCTGATCTTTTTTATGTTCACACATTCCAGCCTATAGCAACTCCCTACCTTGTGAATCTGTAGAGGTTTTCACAAAACTGAAAAACATCATTACATCTCTGTTTGATAACATTTTACCACCTTTAGGGCTGATTAAACCTTTTCAAAATATCACCTAATATAATTACAACTTCGGCGCACAATCATCAAGCCAGAAACAATGATGGTAATCTTGGCTACTGAAAGGTTTGAAGTCAAAAGCTTTTCATTCAGGAGTGATAATATGTTATTGACCACTGAGAACACTTCTGAATCGACCTATTTATAAATTCTAAGCAAAATTAATAAAAAAGGAAATCAGCCATAAGCATTTTAAAATGTTCTCCCCCGCTACGGGCTCTTTTGTGTTTTTCTGAAGCACCGGATAGAATCATAATAGCCTTTTCTTGACATTTCCAGGCAATCAATAATTACATGTGCCTGGAATTTTGTGAATTGCCTAAAGTGCAACACTTTTCACAAAGACAAGGGACCGGTGGCTGATTAGCTTCACAAAGCATGAGGCTATTTTTGCCTTATTCGAAAACAGAACAAAAATACAACTAAATGGTGACATTTGAGAATGCTGCAAAGTCATTTTTTCCCAATGACATTTCATTGTAACATCTACACAAATAACTGTTACATTTTACTACAGCACTTTGTGATAAGAACATGTTATTTGAAAAGAAAAATAATGGGGATATTTTCAAGGTGTTTCTGTGTCAAAAAGGTCTCTATAAAGTTAGAGTAGTTAAAACACACACACACACAGGCAGATTCTCAGTTCTTCGAGTAGGCGTCACGTAATTCCTGTCATTCACCTTGAGGAGGTGGAGGTAAGACAGAACAATGAAGATATTAAATAAGATAGGAACGATCAGTCAGCAAGTGAGAGAAATGGAGCAAAAGTTAATCCTAGGTCAGTGGGGTTCAAACAAACTGTTTCTTTGCTTTCATTTTTTGTGAAATAGCGGCAAATTCGCTGAAAGCCATACATGCTGTATCAAGACAATTGATTGCGATAGAATACCGTTGGCTTCTATGTATCATAACGTTGTTTTCTAAATCCCCATTATAGACAACACACTCTCAGTCCATAATCGTCCAGGAGCGACGTTTGGTCAGGGTCCCGTGGCGTGCAGTTGTGACGCTCCTAGGCTCCTTCAGCTTCATAAAGGGACGCAAATAGCTTTCAACTGATTGCAATGTATTCCCATCTGCGGCGGGATTTGACGCTTATGGAAGCACGGCATTCGTTTGTGTCGGCTGCCCTTAAAGGCAATGTGAGCGTCCATTCCCATTGGATAACGGAGAATTGTACACCCGGAAGTAAGTATTCCCCTTACTGTCGATTGATTTACAGTGATATCTGCACTACTCATCGACTAAAGAACACCAGATTATCCTTAATTACACAACATTGATTGGTTTAAATTGTGTGCAATGCTTTTGTATTTTTCCCCTTCGATTCGGAGAAACAAATATGTTTTCGTAGTAAAGGATGGCAGAAGACACTACACTACCCAGAATCCCCAGCTATCGTTTAGGACTACACCATGTGCCCTTGAGCTTGCAGATGGCTTTCAGCTTCTTCCCAACAGCTGCAAAGACAATAAATAAAACTGACATCATAAAGAGATCTATCTATTTGAGTGAGGTGTGCAAATAAGATTTGTTACACTGCACTGTCTGTCTGGTGATAACAACTTTACGATAACTCAATAGAAGACTCTACTCCTTGAACTTCAAAAGAAACAACATTGACACATACACTTGGCTACATGCCAGATGTCATACAGATGTTTTGTGTACGGCATATTCTCTCTAATCCATTTGGCAATCTGGCGATGTCGGTCTGTGACGAGAGTGCCAATCTCCAGGATGTCCTCAAAGAAGGCCACCATCCTCTTCAGGCCTTCCAGTTCCATATGGTAGCTCCCACCACACTCGTTGCTCTGAAAATACAGCAGGGGACATTCCAGTTAGGCAGATAACTAGACAGGAGCTCTGCAATGAGCTGAATATGATTTGAAACACTGTTACTATTACAATATTTACAGATGAAGTTTTAAATTTCTCACACAAAACCCTGAACTTGAACAATATAAACTGTACCTGCACCAGCTGTAGGTCTAGCACCACATTTGATTCCAGCTCCATTGTAGTGTATGTTCCAAATTTTGCGCAGTGTCCAGGGCTGTCGGCCCTGCCGTCACCCCCCAGAACCAGAGGTCGCCCTTCAGTCTGCAGCATCGCAATGTGGGCTGCCTGTTGTTGCGTCCATACACCCTGTATTGCAGGCTGCAGGATGTCTCGCTGTTGTGAGAAGAATGTTCGTTTCACGTAGGTCATCACACCCATGTGGTTTAGGACTTGCAGCACCTTTGTTGGCGACGCACCGGCAAACAGTATGCTTGCAGACAACAGCATGTTGCCTGCAGGGAAGTTTCCAATGCTCGGTTGACTCTGCCACTCAGTTGCCTGCAGACAGGAGTCACATGTTTGGTGGATATTAAGTAGTGTTCCAGTGGTTGTCCACACGTGACGGATGTCGACGCTGCCGCAAGATGGACAGTGGCACCACTGTAGCAGTTTCCCGAGGCTGGAGCCAAAGACGATGTATTTGGGTTCCTTGTTGCAGATCTCATCCCCAAATGCTTCCCGACTTTCTGACAGATCTGACTTGTGGGAAGAATCAGCCGCTGAGATGGGGCTACTGGGTTCCCAGTCTGAGGAGCCTGATACTGATGGTGGTGCAGCTGGACTGCTGGACGACGCGTCTTCCAGTTGGTGTTGCTCCAGCTTTGACGCCTGGCTGCTTCTGCTGCTAGAGGCAGCCTGTGGTGGCCGGTCAGGTGTAGCTGGGTCTCTGGTGCCATGGACTTTCAGCTTTCTCTGCCTCCCTGGTACTGGTAGACTTGCAGTCAGCATCTCGGGCGTCACCTGGCATGCTGGAAATGAAATGATCAATGGAATACTATATTGTGTTTATATAAAACCACAAATCTATGTTGATCTGTTGCTTACTATTTAGAGTTAACAAACTCAACATTAGAAGGAATATCCCGTACTGTAATACAGTATTATATGACACACGCGCTCATCCTGTCAAACTGTTTTTTTTTTTTTTTAGGAACTGATTAAACTTCGATTTAATAATGC
Source organism: Notothenia rossii (assembly GCF_949606895.1). Classification (NCBI taxonomy): domain Eukaryota; kingdom Metazoa; phylum Chordata; class Actinopteri; order Perciformes; family Nototheniidae; genus Notothenia; species Notothenia rossii. The sequence goes on from NC_136904.1 coordinate 71,519,738, forward strand.
AGTACTATTAACCAATCAATAGTGGCATTACCCTTTGACTGTGTCTTTGTTTTTGTGAGTTGTTTCCCAGTCTGTGTCTTGATGCTGACAGTAGCTGTCTGAGTCCAGTCTGTCTGGCAGGCCTGATCTTGACTCTGTCGTTCCTACCAGGTGAAAACATAAATTTCATAGTGTGATGTTGTAAAATATTTTCGAGGGGTTAGAAGTTCTAGACAATATTATCATGATAAACATGTACCCTACAGTAATGCTTAGCTAGAGCCAATGCATATGTAAGTCAATATCATGCCTGACTAGCAACTTTCTACAATAATTATATTTAGCAGACTGGTTTGCCGGTTGCATGTTTGGTGTTGGGAACAAGACTAATGCTAAGCTTTTTGTTTTACATAACAAGTGTAAGATCTAAGGTGTGCATATTACAAAGAAGATTTTTTTTTTCATGTGTCCACTGTGTGTGCCAGTCATGATAACATGCAAGGTAAAACCAGCCAATGTACTCCTCTAAAACAAAACCTGGGGGCAATCACAAACCTGTTCCGGTGCCATCAGTGGCCATCTCCATTGATTCCTCTGTGGAAGCAAAACTGCTACTCTCCACTTCTGATTCTGCCAGGAGTTCTTCTACTTTCTGCAAATGTACACAATATGAAATGGATTACAAAATTATTCAAAACAGTATAGGCCTGAGACTTCCGGTTGGGCATGACAGAGTAGAGACGTGCGTAGTTCTGCTCCCGCAAACTTTTGTGCTGTAACTTTTCTGAAGCCCATAACTTTTCTTTAACTTACATTCAAGTGAACATTAATATTATTCCGCTCACAACGCCACCATAGTATGCCGTCCAAATTGGCGAAAAGCAACAAAAAAGAAAAAACCGCCGGGACCGATAGCCCCGAGCTAGCTAGCAACGATCTCAACATGGCGGACATGGCTAGCCTCCTTGAAGACCACCGTAGAGCTCTCTCTGCCGACTTTAAGTCTGCCATCTCAACTCTTGAAGCCAAACTAGACCGAATCCAAGCGACTGTGTCAGACCACGGGCAGACAATTGCTTCGCTCGAGTCCAATGCTAACTTGCAGGACGAACGCATGTTAGCCCTGGAGGCTACTTGTGCTACGCTAACGGACAGCAATGCTAAACTGGTGGCCAAGGTCACTGATCTCGAGTCCCGCAGCCGGCGCAACAATATAAGAATTGTCGGTTTGCCAGAATCCATTGAGGGCACTCATCCCTCGACATTCTTCCCGAAGCTGCTGATGGAGGTCCTTGGTGAGGGCGTCTTTGATTCGCCGCCGGAGTGCGACAGGGCCCACCGCTCACTCACCGACAAGCCCAAGCCGGGACAGAGGCCACGGCCGGTCATCATCCGCGTCCATAGGTACCAGCAGAAGGAGAATATTATCCGTGAGGCCCGGGCCAGGAGAGGCAAGCTACAATACCAAGGTACGCCCATCGCCATCTACGAGGACTACGCACCCGAAGTGATGGAACAGCGCTACAAATACCGAGAGGTGATGGCGGAGCTTTACAACCTAGGGCTCAAGCCAGCCCTGCTGTTCCCTGCGAGGCTTTCCATCGTATCGAAGGAGGGAGGTAAGAAGAGATTCTCCTCGGTGGCAGAGGCTAAATGCTACATAGCATCCATTCGTCCTGACGCTGAATCAGTCTCACGCGTCTGATGGGACGTTTAGTAAGAGACTATGACTTTTTTTTGTATTCTGCTTTCATGGACACTTTTTGTACATGCACTTTGGCCGCTCTGGTATTTGCAGTGATAGTTTGAGCCTAGTGCTGATATTGCAATGAACATGAATGTACCTGCTACTGTTTACACTACATGGGACCCAGGTACTTGGACTGTTCTGAATGCTGTTTGAACTGATTCCTTCTATGGGTTTTAACCCTTAAAGTGCAATTCTATTTTGTTTTACTTGATCTCTGGGCCTTATTTTATTTATGTATGTTACTTGAGATCTATGTCAGTGCCTTATTGCCCCCTGCTATGCTTATATTGGTAGGCTGTTTACCTATCTATGGATGTTAGTATAATTGCTATTTTATGCATATATATATATATACACTTGAGTTTTTTGTTTTTTTGTTTGTTCACTTGATACTTTTCCGTGTTACAATGGGCTTCCCGCTTTTAGTATAGGGAACGGGACCCCGGAAGATAAGTTCTGCTGTTGAGCTTTGAGCTATAGCGCTCAGTCAGGGTTTGTATTTGCGATGCTCCGGGTATGGTCACATTTGGGTTTATGGGTTGTGTTTTGTTTATGGTTTGTCTATTTTTGCCTTCGCTTGTTTTTTTTGTACTGTTTTTTCCCCTTCCCCGGTCTTCTTCTTCCCCCCCACCACTCCTCTCCCCTCAGTCCTCGGGAAGCACAACGTTTTCAGACCACCTTCATTAGACTCCCCATATGACTAACAGTATGACGACTGCTGGCAGAAGTGTGCGCCTGATCTCCTGGAACACCAGAGGAATGAACAAAGCTATTAAAATTGGTAAGGTCTTGACTCGATTGCAACATCTTAAAGGGGACATTATATTTTTACAAGAAACACACCTTAAAACGTCTGACACCCTTCGCATCAAGCGGGCATGGATGGGCCATTACTTCCACTCAAGATTTTCTAGTAAAGCCAGAGGTGCTGCCATTATTATTCACAAGAGTGTGATGTTCGTACCAACAAATACTATTCTCGACAATAATGGCCGCTACGTCATAGTTTCAGGTGTCTTGCAGGGCATGCCTGTAATTTTGGTTTCTGTTTACGCACCCAACTGGGATGATGACCAATTCTTTATGAACCTTTTTGCTAAAATCCCGAACGCAGACAATCACCGCATAATCGTGGGTGGAGATTTTAACTTGATTCAAGATGTGCATCTCGACAGGTCATCCCTTAAACTTGGCACTCTCTCAAAATCCGCCAATGTAGTCTCAAATTATGCAGCACAATTAGGAATCTCAGACCCTTGGAGATTTAAAAACCCTCAAAGTAAAGCTTTCTCTTTTTTCTCACACGTCCACCACACATTCTCGCGAATAGATTTTTTTCTGCTTGATGACAGCTTGCTACACCTTGCCAGCGCGTGTCAATACCATCCTATAGCCACCTCAGATCACGCCCCTGTATCAATTGACATCCACTTCCCTCTTAGTGTTACTCCCGCTAAGTTGTGGAGGTTCAGTTCCCACCTGCTGTCAGATGACAAGTTTAAGGACTTTGTTAACTCTCAGATTCGTTTATATATCGAAATTAATGACACTGCTGACGTAAGTTGTGGAACAGTGTGGGAGGCTCTTAAAGCCTATGTTCGTGGGCAGGTTATATCGTATGTTTCCAAACTAAGAAAGGATGAAAGGGTTCGGCTGTCGGCAATTTTGGAAGAACTTCTCCGAATTGATGAAACGTATTCCTTCTCCCCCTCACCAACCTTATATAAAGAACGCATATTATTACATTTGGAACATGACCTTTTAATGACGAGCGTAGTGGAGAGACAACTGAGGCAAACTAAGCAGCGCTTTTTTGAACAGGGGGACAAGGCTGGGAGGCTTCTGGCTCAACAGGCTCGGGCAGTTAACGCTTCCAGATTAATCCCCAAAGTAAAGTCGCCCGAAGGCAATTTAGTCTCTGACCCGATTGAAATAAACAAGTCTTTCTTTGAATTTTATAATAATTTGTACACTTCTGAATGCCCCACAATTGGCACAATAAACCCAAATCCTCTTGACTCCTTAACTTTCCCCCAAATTGACGTAGTCAACGCAGGCGGAATGGGGGACCCCATTTCCACTTTAGAGATACAGGAAGCCATCAAATCTATGCAAAATGGGAAATCCCCTGGTCCGGACGGCTTCACAGTCGAATTCTACAAGGCATATTCGTCTCTTTTGGCCCCAATTCTAGCAAGGATGTATAATGATTCCCTTAAAGAAGGCAGATTACCTCAAACCCTGTCCATGGCATCCATCTCTCTACTATTGAAGAAGGATAAAGATCCTACTCTCTGTGGCAGCTACAGACCAATTTCTCTCCTAAATGTTGATTGTAAAATACTGGCTAAGATTTTGTCCCTCCGCCTCCAACTCGTGATACCTTCTATAGTTCCGCTTGACCAAACAGGCTTTATGATAGGGAGACACTCTTTCTTCAACACCAGGAGGCTACTTAATGTTATTTTCTCACCCCCGTCCAATGTCCCCGAAGTCATAGTTTCACTCGATGCGGAAAAAGCTTTTGATAGGGTGGAGTGGAGCTACTTGTTCTTCATTTTAGAAAAATTTGGCTTTGACTCAAAATTTATTTCTTGGATTAAGCTTTTATATGCCTCACCTTCTGCATCGGTAAACACAAATGGCATTCAATCGTCTGCTTTCCCTCTCCAACGTGGGACACGCCAGGGCTGCCCGCTTTCTCCCCTATTGTTTAATTTAGCCATCGAGCCTCTAGCTATATGGCTCAGAGGCCATAATGGGTTTGAGGGCATCACTCGTCATGGTATAGTTCACAAACTTTCCCTTTACGCGGATGACCTTCTCCTATACGTCTCCAATCCTGTGTCCTCTCTTCCTCCTATATTGTCAATCCTTGAGCAGTTTGGTCGTTTATCAGGCTACAAATTAAATCTCCAAAAGAGCGAACTATTTTTTGTAAACCAACTGGCGAAGACACTCCCCCCAACCGCTTTTCCCTTTAATATTGCATCAGATGGCTTCAGATACTTGGGGGTGTCCATCACCAGCTCCTTTAAAGATCTGTTTCCCAAAAATGTTCAACCACTCTTAGCTAAATGCAAATCGGATCTATCTAGGTGGTCTTCCCTTCCCTTATCCCTTGTTGGCCGTGTCAATCTTATTAAAATGGTAATTCTGCCGAAATTCTTATATCTCTTCCAGCATATCCCAATTTACATCAATAAATCTTTTTTCACCAGTCTTGACAGTCAACTAAATGCGTTCATTTGGGATGATAAACCCGCCCGTCTTAAAAAATCAATTCTTCAGCTCCCAAAGTCGGAGGGTGGCTTGGCACTCCCGAACTTCCGTCACTACTACTGGGCCTCTAATATTAACCGACTCCTTTACTGGATTGGCCCCAAGACTCCTAACTCCAGCCCACCATGGGTTCACATGGAGATCTCCTCCTCCTCTAGCTCCTTACACTCTGTGATTTGCTCCCAACTTCCCGTAATGACGCACAAAATCTCAGTCAACCCAATTGTTACCAGTACTATTAAGATTTGGCTTCAATTCAGAAGGCAACATGGCTTACACAGAGCCTCAATCCTAGCTCCAATACTAAATAATCACTCATTCTCCCCATCCTGCTCGGACCCCACCTTCCGTATGTGGGCTGGTAACGGGCTTGTCACAATCAGTAATCTTTACAAGGATGGGGTTTTCTCTGACTTTGCATCCTTGTCAGCCAAATATCACCTGCCAAATAGTCATCTTTTCCGCTTCTTCCAAATTAGACATTTTGCTCAAAAGCAATTTCCCCATTTTCCCAACCGCCCCCCTGAGTCAGGAATTGACCAGTTTCTCACCCTTGATTGTGACCAAAAAAGGCTGGTATCTACTATTTATGGAAAACTTGCCTCCTTTGACCAAGCCTCTACTACATCTGTAAAAGAGTCCTGGGAGGGTGAGTTGGGTGTAGACATATCTGACAGTAAGTGGAGGGATATTCTTTGTTTGGTGCAAACCTCATCTATCTGTGCTAGGCACGGTCTAATGCAGTGTAAGGTGCTCCACAGGGCTCACTTTACCAATGCTAAACTAGCCAAAATATTTCCTCTTAGAAGCGATGCCTGTAACAGATGCAAGCAATCTCCTGCCAATCACACGCATATGTTTTGGTCATGCCCCAGCCTGAATGCATTCTGGTCTAGTATTTTCAAAACCCTTGAACAGGCCCTTAACACACCCATACCCCTTAACCCTCTAACTGCCTTGTTCGGCATCCCCCCAACACAGAACATGCCCACCACGACCCAGCGGGTCATCGCCTTCACAACCCTGCTGGCCAGGCGTTCCATTCTTCTGAAGTGGAAGCACGTTTCCCCGCCCACACATGACAGGTGGATACAGGAACTATTACAGTGTATTAATCTCGAAAAGATACGATTTTCACTTCAAGGATCCCTGACACTCTTTCATAAGACCTGGACTCCCTTACTACTGCTAATCAATGACCTGACAATCAACCCTGATGCTGATGAGTTGTGAATGAACCCGGTGGGGGCGGGGGGGAAGAGACCTTCACTTCCCCCTTTCCTTATCTCCCTAATATCTCGACCATTGCTTTGTTTGTCTTCTCTGTTTCCTCATGTAACTTGCAGTACCATTATTTCCCTGGTATTTATTTTTACTGACTAAAAACATGAAGAAGCATCTGTATTTTTATGTAATTTTCAGTTATTGGTCTTCGTATTTCATGTCATTTTTATCCCCTTTTATTATTTTTTTTTTATGTTGGTGTTTTGTAACTTTTTGATTGATGTCTTGTTTATAATGTGATCATAGCCCATAGGGGTGAGGGTGGGGTAACTATTTAGTCTTCCTACAGACCATCTTCTCTACGTGTGTACCTAATGTATTGCA
>NC_136904.1:71526556-71634056 GCF_949606895.1 Notothenia rossii
CCATACAAAAGAGACATTTTGTGGTTTCTATCACCTTGACAACAACTCTCGACCACCCGCACAATGCACTTCTAAGGCGAAGCTCCGTCTCCCTCCATCTGGGTTGGTATATATCTGTCCATTGCTCACCCTCAGTCTGTATGATATCTCTGATTGAACTAATCTATGCACTTTTTTGAAATCTTACAATTCAATTGGCTGTTCAATACTTAACTTGTTAGAGACTAAAACCTATTTAATGGATAGCAGAAAACACAATGTACAGATGTAAGATACCAGGAATGCAAATTCACATGTTTCATTTATATACTTGAATAAAGTATGCGGCATAATCTTCCCAGCATACATCAAGCCCTGTAAAAAGAAATCACATTATATTGTTACTCTATGCTACAGATTAAAGACTTAATTATTCCATTCTGATTATATTTGATTAAGTCCTTCTCTTTTTGCACTCTTTGAAATCACACAATCTCATTGAAGGGGTAATTTTCTACTTCAAAAGCTAATTAAGCCAATCAGAGTACAAAGGACTGGCTTTAGCCCTGACCCAGCATGTACTCCATTTCACAACCCAAAATTGTTCACAAAGTTTAATCTTTTTGCACGTTCATTTGTGCTGAGTTTGCCTGAATAACAACATATTTAGGGTCAAGTTTAAATTAAGTTAATTATCTATCTACCTACAGTATCTACCTATCTATATCTATCTAAAAAATGTAATGCATTATTATTATTATTATTATTATTATTATCTATCTATGAAAAAATGTTAACTATAAATAACAGTGAATATTCAAACTGCTTTTTATTGAATGAAACTTATGTATTACTCACTGATATCAATTGTACATAAGACTTTTATTTGGGAGATGACGGTGGTCATAAGATGGAGCAAAAAAATTGGAGTAATATTTGAGATGTGTGATATTGCTTTGGCCCCAGCAACGCGTGCTTTTCACAGCAGCCCGGTGCACCGCTGAGAACTACATAAATGAACTGCAAACTCCTAGCAAAGGAAAGCCCCACTGAACGTGCCCAGAATGAGTGGCAGGACGCTCTGAACACGGCTCCGTCTTGCCATCGCCGCATGAACAGTGGAACCTGAACGAAGGGGCTCTGATAGGCCCAGTGGGGAGGAGATTGCTCTGTCCCTGATTGGATGATTAGGGGCTGCGGGGGCTCAAATCAGCCGTTTTCAGGAGGAGAGTGGTTTGGTTAAGTGGATTGGCACTGTGTGTGTGCTCTGTGTGTGCTCTTTGTGTGTGAGCGCCCTGCTTTTGGTGTATTTCTGTTTCTGTGTTTAAAAGGTGTGTATGTGCTAGCTTGTGTGCATTTGTAGGTGTGTGTGTGTGTGTGTGTGTGTGTGTGTGTGTGTGTGTGTGTGTGTGTGTGTGTGTGTCTTTGTGTGTGTTCCGAAAGAGGTGAGTCCAGTTCATTTAGTAAGGTAAATTTGCGAAAGGGAAAGGGCAGGGCCGAAAAACATATGAAAGAAGGAATGGGGTCTGCTTTCACAAAGAAAAGTGTCCGTGTGGGTATGTGTGTGTGTGTGGGTGTGTGGGGGGCGGGGGGGGGGGGTGTGTGTGTGTGAGAGAGAAAGAGAGAGTGTCAAACCAGGTAATGATGAGTTAATGCTAACAATGCATGAATGATGGATGTATGTAATGATAGAGGGAGAGCTGAACTAATACAGATCTCAAAATAAATCTAAAAAATAAAGGAATGCATCAAAATAGTGGTGACTGAATATTACAGATGTTTGAACAAAGAACAGTAGTTATTTTAATCAGCTGGTACCCATGACAACTGATGGTGTTTGTGTGTGTGTGTGTGTGTGTGTGTGTGTGTGTGTGTGTGTGTGTGTGTGTGTGTGTGTGTGTGTGTGTGTGTTGGGCAGCATCATGAGGATTGTACTGTTGGAACTGATGGTTGGATTACATTTTTTTTAGTGTCACTCCAGTTAGGACCATAACATAATTTCCATCAGGTTTAATTTGTACTATTATAATTACATTATTCAGTCAATGGCCATATTAGAAAGGACAAAACACCCCGAAACTACTAAGACAGCGTTCAACATGTTGTAAAAGAAAGACATGAAGCCCATTTCAGTACATTAGAAGCTTCAATCAAGGACAAAGCATTGTTGTAATATTCCTTAGATAACTGAAGAACCATAAGCTGTTTTTTTTCCCATTGTAAAGAATATTCCAATGTATCGTTATGCTCTAGATAAATCCTAATTATTCCGCTCTGATTATATGTGATTAAGTCATTCTTCTCACACTCTCAAAAATCACACGATCTCACTGAAGGAGTAATTTGCTACTTCAAAAGCTAATTAAGCCAATCAGAGCACAAAGGACTGGCTCTTGCCATGACCCAGCATGCATGAATTATCTGAAATTGCTAACAAACTTTTAATTTTCTTGTCTTCTCTTTGTGATGTGCTTCATAGTTATGTGGCATAATAATGCGTTTTTATAAATTCCAGCATGAGTTTTGTACTAAACGTTGAAGCTTTAAATATGGCACTGCATTAGTTGGAAGCTTGTTGTAATAAACCAAGTTCAATCAGGCCTCTACACAATACATGAAAAAAGGGAAAAACAACAACAAACAAAACAACAAGGTTGAAGTTAGTTGTGTTTTCCCTTCAATCTTAAAGTCTGCTGTTTCTAGAATCAGGCACGGTTCTACGGGGGTGCATAAGAGTGCATTGCACCCTCAGTTGAGTCGTTATGCAACCTCATTTGAAAAATTCAAAGTGAAAAAAAAAAAAAGATTCAAAGTGAAAAATATGACATATATAAAACAATAATAATAATAATAATAAGAATATAGTTTAAATAAAGTACATTGTAATTGTGGTTAAATAACATTGTCTGCTGCATTTATTCGGTCAATTTAAACGGTCGCCTAAGTAAAATTATTATGTCAGGTGCGTGTGACCTGTGCCGCTGCGCGTTCGTCATCTGCAAGGTGCTTACACAGCAGTCAATGATGGACATCAGAAAATGGTTAAAACAACCAGCCCTTATCGCCAGCAGTAACGCTGCATCTACTGCAGGTAATAACAGTTCAGATCATGGGGACACTACGTTACCCGCGGCCAGTGTCGTGGACACTAACGTCCTCCCGCACAACTCGCCGGCTTTGCCCGTCTCGCCCACGGAGGCAGAGCAGCCGCAGCCGTCTTCGTTGCCCCAAACACCGCCACCCCTCGGCGGCTCGCAAGTGCCAGAGGACCTCGGCAAAATAGAGCCTGCCGAGCTATATTTAAAAAAAGCACGCAACTCGCCTGTGCAGTGGGGTAAGGCGCTCCTTTTGCAGCTCATGGTTTCAAAACAGAGATTGGCTGGAATATTCCTGTAAAAAAGATGCCATCTTCTGCTCTGCATGTAGACATTTCGGTCTTAAAAGGGGTGTGATTTGTAAAATATCCATAAAGAAAAAGTAAATACTTTACAGTTCTGTTTTCATATGGGTGTTGAGAGATGTATCCATAGATCTCTTCATTTTGCTCTCAAAGTGCACCAGATTGATGCTTTAAATTCAATATTTAAAAACAAATCTTCCCGGGGGAGCATGCCCCCGGACCCCCCTAGAGGAGGTGAGGACCCCCTTAGGGTGTTAGGTCAACTCCCCACTTATAAAAATAGCACTTTACCACTGCACCCTCTCTAATCTCAGATGCACCCTGAGTCATTTTGTTCTGGAACTGGGCCTGGTTAGAATGTAGTGCAATACGGGGCTAGAGAGAACTGCGGCTTTACAGAACTCCATTGTTTCTTTATGTTGCCGATCGATTGGATGGATGTCATGTCAGGTCAACATTATTGGTTAAAATAGCTTATTACCCTTACTGGATATATAGTCTATGGTTGTTTCTAGCTCACGTAAGAACATGTGTTTTTTTTGGTGCATATATTTTTTAAAACGTGCCCGAATAGACGAAGAAGATGATCTTAAAGGGTTATGCCCAGTTTTATTTAATCTGGACTTTAAGAATGCAAATGAAATTACTTATTTACGCTTCTTAAAATAGATCATCATGAAGTGTTGGTTTAACACAGAACACATAATGTATATATCCTATAGGTCTTAAGTTTGTCTGACCAGAGACCTTGCTTGCTTGGTTGAGTTGTTAGTTAATATCAATTTGACTGTGACATTTTTCATGTTAAAAACAAACTACTGTAGCTTTTGGGAAATGCTTTGAATCAAATGACAGAATCTTAACCTGCTAAGGTAACTTGACCTTACAGTTTTGATCAATGATTTTGCATCTCCTGATTCTTTCTAGCACTATGTAAGGACATTGTTCAAAGACATGTCCTTCCGCACGCTTCATAATGTCAATATACAGTGTTGTGATGTGAATGTTTGGGTGTACGTTGTTTGTGTGGGAAACAGAGAGCTTGTTCCGCTGTGCTCTGCCTGTATGTGTTAAAGTGTGTAATTTTCTGCTTTGTGTCCTGTTCTGTTGTACAGTTTCCTGCAGTAAACATCTGTTCATTCTCTCCAGAGGGACACTGGACCCTCTCAGTACCTACTGCTGCGATTCTACCAGCTAATGAGCCTGTCTGACAGACACACACAGCACAGTAGTGTACAGAACAACACACAAACACACACATATATACACATAAAACGATACTTGAAAACAGAAAGAAAAACAACTGTTAACCAATAACATGGTTTTGTTGACTACTGTATCTGAGTTTATAGTCTTGTGTCCATTAGCAAAGAGTTTGCTATGTTGCAGTTTTATGTAGCTGTATGTGGTGTTTTGATGCATTTCAGACAATATGTGTGCAGGATTAGAGTCTGAGGCTCGTCCACGTAAACACTCATTTACAAACAACGGTTCAGTAGGTTTGTAATGAATGCGTTGTTTGCCTATAGCCTTGTTCACATTATACATGCAGCAATGGAGAAACAGCAAACAGAGGCAACATCACTGCAGAGTCATTTTTGTATTTAAAACAATCCAGTGGAGGTTGTATCCAATAGCAATTCTGACCACGATAGCCATTGTTTGACCCAATGTTTGTGATTCACTCCTGGGGTGACTGATTAATAGAAGCATGTTATTTAGAAAAAACGAATGTCTGGATGTAATTGAAACATTCTTGTTTATTCCATACAGTTAATACACAAATTAAAAATGACATGAACTAAATTATTTCCTTAATAAACTTGTATTGTAAACACAAAATAAGGCCACACGCTGCCAACAAAGCAAGGTTTAAATACTTTTCGCATCAATCAGCCACGCCACTAGGCTGCACCTCTCCAAAAGCTGCAAACCTGACATGTGGAGGCGCAACATACTGAAAATCAATCAATACACACTACACAATCTCATGCTGTGAAAAATAAATGTGTATTAACAAAGGAAATGGCTCCTGCAGATATTTCCCACCTGTGGAGTCATTCTGAACATTGGAAGAAGATTCAGGGGCAGAACCAGAACAAGCTTCAATGATTCCATCTTGTATTTTACATAGAAGTGCCTTAGGATGCCCCAAAAGGAGATACATGATGTGGTTGAAGAAATGACAGTCAAAGCGACTATGCTTAGTCTGCTACAACAAAGACCCACACAGCCCTAAATAAGCGGCAGAAAATGGATCCTTCTGACAGCAAAGTTTGGGATCAGATCCCAGGTTGCACAAAAATACTACCCAAGTTAGCGGATGCAGGTATATTTAAACTACAAGTACAACCACAAAACACTTTGAATCACCACACGCCATGAAGCCAAAAGAGCTTACTTAGTACAATACTGTATGAGACTAAAAGTCCTGTGTAGTGGGGCATGGCCTAAATCCTTGCAGTACGGTCCTTTCTAAAAATATATGCACTCAGGCTATTGTAATGCACTTCTGAACATAGCCATGAAATCTTCCTACAGATTGAAAAACATGGTCAAAGGTCTTTGTCCTGGCAGGTAGTAGTAAGGGAAATGGACTGACAGAGAGATGGGTTTTTTTTGGTCTACTTTTGAAATAAGTAACTTACCATTATTTCATAAGGGAAAACCCGACAAATTTGTCAATGTTTTTTGATACCAGGATTTCATTTAGTTTAATCTCAAACCTTTATTTAACCAGATTGGTTCCATTGAGATCATATATCTCTTTTTCAAGGGAGACCTGCAGCATATAGGTTCCACATGAAACATAAAACAATAAAGGACATCATACATTGTATTTACAGGATACATTTACATAGTTATAGACATTTACAAGTGCCCATGTCAGGATACTGACTATGAATTTGATAACTTCATTTGTTCAGGTCAGGCAACTTCTTACTCATAACAAGAAGGACACATGGACATTTGTTAGAAACAAAATAAGTCTGTTGAAGTTATTCAAAGTTGTGTCACAGCGGATTTGCCATGTTGTCCCATTCACTGTCCCTAGTGTTGTGCACAGTTGTGGACCAACTCTTTCTTTATTGCCCCAACAAATTATCTTGATCTTAATTAATTGTATGTCGCCATAAAGTAAGAAAATGGTAATGCCAGACCTTTATTCCACGATTGCTTTGGATCACAAATGAATGAGGAAAACCCCACTTGGTCCTTTACCTCTGGAATCCATCACAATTTAGGAGCATCCATCTCAGAAATAATTACCTCTAACAATCGGACAACACTGACAATCTTTTAGTGGTGCTTTTTTGTTTTAAATATCATTAAAACTGTCCCTGTCCTACTGCCTGCGTTGCTAGGCAACACATAGCCAGAAACCAAACAGCTGTCAGACGGAAAGGTATGTTTCACACGAATGGGCATAGTGTATTAAAATCAGAACCAAGTCTGGTTTCATCAGACAGGAAGAGCAATTTCACTAATTGCTTTCAAATTGTGAACAGAGTCAAATTGCATAAATAGAAAATAGTGGTGCACTTTAGGTAACACAGTGTTACTTATTTTCACAGCGGAGAACATGCATATTCAATACCCTCAGGCCTAAGGCTCTAAGGGGCCCGGGAGGCCCCAGGTTCACCATGAGGCAATTGGGGAGAACCTAAGAAAAAGAGCCACATCTCATCATTCAAAGAGATTTGTCTGGACCAGAGCCATGTAATAGAAGAGTTACGACATATCCGTTCACTCCAATGGACCAGTTTTTTACAGCAATAGCGGATCGTGGAGCCTCTCAATAGTTCCCCGGAAGTTAGCTTGCCGCTTACTTCCGGGAAACTATTCAGAGGATCTGCGGCTAGCAGCGCAGTAGAGTTGCAGCATAATAGACCGTTCGTGATGGACTTTTAAAGGTAAGAAGACGTTTAAAGATTTATAATGCGAATATTATCAGAACATCTGAATCAAATTAACTACACATGTGTATTAAAGGATGTTAGTGGATTATCCCTTAAATCAGTATATTTTATCTTTTACGTTTACAGATAACAGATTAGGCTAGGATACTGGATAAAGTTAGCAACACACGTTAACCACGAACAGCCTATTAATCCGTTTTCTTACTGTTATTTCCTCGAACGTTATGGAATTAGAGAAAAGGGGCTTCTTAACGTGCTTTTATCCGGGGTGGAGGGAGTTACATATTAGTTAAATATAACATTGGGGCGTGTGATTGTAGTGGGTGGAGGTGGTGAAATGAGGATATCCATCTTGGAGTTCAAGCTAGTATAATATAGTTAACGTTACACAATAATAAGGAAGAGAGCTATTTTTGTGATACATCGCTATTGATATGGATTTAGAGTGCATATTTGAGACTTCCAAACAGTAAACAAAAACATTGCTTATGAGTCAGTGTTTTTAGCAGAGCCATATTGTCCTTGTGATTCTGTTGATTATTACCTGTCTGTATTATGTTGCAACTCAGCTGATTTTGGATTGATGGCAAAGGGAGAGGGACTTAATTGAGAGTGAAAACACAAGGTAAGTTTCAAATAGGTCAGCCATTTCCCATCCTATAGGTTGCTAGATGTATCTGACCCTTTCTGCTGTCTCCCTCTTTCAGCACAAGAACCCCAGGGGGGGTTCAATGGAGCCTGAAGACCTGCAATGAGACCCTCACCCTGCGCCTGAGTCTCAACTCCCAGAGTTTTGCAAGCCTCTCCCTGTTCCTTATTTTGATTAAACAGACATTAAGCTTCCCAATGGTGTGGTCTTAGTTTTGTGGAAAAATATGATTATACTGTTGTTGTTGTTGCTGTTGTTTTCTTTTGTAATAGTTAAATTGCTCCTGCTGAATTGAGCCAGCCATTCTTTCCTCCTCTCTGTGTCAGTGGGGAAGCCGTACATTCATACTCCTTTCTCTGAGCGCTTGGAGCATCCCCAGGCAGCACAGCAAACCATAGGGGAGACTATATGCCAGGACAACACAGAGGAAAAGGCACAGACAAACTGCATGCATGCTATTCAATGTTTATTGAATTCCATGTATTTACCTGGATGTTCCTAAAACAACACATTTAACATCATCATCATGCTGCTGCTGCTGCTGCTAGTCCTTTGATAGGAACCTGTAGGTCTCCTGTCCTTTCTGAAAGTCATAAAGATTACATTTAAGCAATAGCTCACGACAGGCCGGGGTATATGCTCATTATATCAAAGCTAAGGGGCGTGGTTCGGCCCGACGCGAAGCAGTTTGCTTTTCAGCCCAACTGTATACTGTTTTTCTCAGACGCGGAGGGATACTGACTTGTTGTGAAAAGTAACTTACAATTCTGCCCGTGGTATACGCTCAGTATATCACGGCTAAGAACCAATCAGATTGCTTGATTTGACTTGTCCGTTTTATAATAGTCATTTAGATTACTTATGTCCTCAATTACCAGGGGATTACTGAAACCACCGTGAATTAAAGAAATGGTAGAAATTAATCTAATCTGAATTTTGAAGCCTTCCTTCCCTCCCTCTAAATATATCAAACATTAGGATGTGATGCTCCTGACTACCATTCAAGTTTAAGAAGATAATATTTGTTTTAAAGAATTCAAAGCAATAAACAACAGCAACAGGCTCTTTAACCAAGGCAACGTTAGCCTAACACGTATATGTTAACAGGTAAGATAGCTGTTCACGCTATGTATATTTTTCTGCTATTTTATTTCTATTTGAGTTGTTTACATTTTCGATTGTTTAATTCTAGTCTTTTAACTGTCTAATGCCTTGTCTTTTGCTGCTGCAAAGCAAACATTTCCCAAATTGTTATCAATAAAGATGTGTAGGATCTATAGTTTGATAGATATTACGAAGATTATTTGAGGTCTCGCCAGGAGAACGTGTACTACGTCTTTACGCAGCGTCCATGTAAAGTTGGTGTCAACCAAGCCCCCAGGTAGTGCGTCGGACTCTTAGGAAAATATTAGTTGTGGCCAAACGGCTGTACTACACTTTCATATCAGTCGCTGGCCCCGGAAAGACTTTTTCCCATTGACTAACATTGGGAAAGAGACGTCTGTAAATCTTTGGATAATATTTTTTAAACAAAATAAACTACCCAGTGTGAACATTTGTATAGCCCTTATTAAAAACATTCGTTCCTCAAGTTGTAAAATGTGCTAATAACGTTATTCTGAGAGTTATTTTCCTCTGCATTGTGAACGCGCATCCAACCCAGGGACCGCGTCGCCCGGCACGTTCATGTGACGTGTTCAGTACTACGGATTATATGATTATATGAATACTTTCGTGACGTTTTGCTCTCTCAAAAGTTGGGCCATTTTGTCTTCATGCGCCAATGAGCAACTCTCATAGGAATGAACGAGGCCCCGCCTCCCACACTGTATCCAGTTCTTATTATACATCCATGGCGTCAACCCTCACGGGGTGAAAACAAATAGTTTTTTCGGAGTTTAGACACTACAGAGTTTTCGAAGACACTACAAATACCCAGAATCCTCAGCTATCGTTTGGGACTACAACATCCGCTTTACTTTACAAACCCAGTGATTAGTCCTCAAGCTCTGTAATTGGATTTTGGAGTGGCAGTGCGACAAGGTTACGCCGAGCGTCAAACAGCTCTTCTATTCTATATTTCTACCATTGACCTTCTACTTTCCCCCTATTTTGTATATAGGCTACTCTAAATATTTACATGTTTTCATCAAATATAACATATTCAACAATAAAATTCAATAACGTGCTTTAACCACTAGGCGGTGCAGGTTAAAAAACCATTGGTCTAGTTCAGGGGTTCCCAAACTTTGCCATGCCAAGGACCCCTATATAGCATTATCCTCTGGCGGGGACCCCCCTGTTGGATTTTTTTTTTTAATTATGAGTACATTATGATGGAAAATATGACAAAATAAATTGTCTTAATATATATTTGTATTAATAATTAATAATCAGTTATTGTTCTAAAATGTTTTTGTATTTATCTTTTGTTTGTCAGTCATTTTATTCATTGTGTCAAACATTCTTAACACCATATTAAACAGTAATATCAACAGTAAACACATTTTTAAAGCATCTTTAAAGTGATTTCTGTCTTTATAATATTATATAATCTTTTACAGTAATATGAACAATTAACATATATTTGTAGCATTTTTGAAAGCTACTTATGCCTTAATAATATTATATATAATATTCATATAAAATATATAACATATTTATATATATAAACAACAATATTCACTACATCCGTGCTCTCATCCAGCTGCAGAGCGAAATATTCACTAGCTGTCACTTGCTCCTAAAGCTGGGCAGATACTCAGTTTCACTCTCAGTAGCGGCAGCTCGATTCTGATTGGCTTGAAGGGCGGTCGTGTGATTTAAAAAATAAAAAATAAAATTTGAATAAATAAAAAATATGAAAAGATTGGCATCAAAGGACACATAGATTGATATATGTGCAGTTATTAATAACATTAAAAAAAAAAATGTAACTTTAAAAAAAGAAATAAATTCCCCTTTCCCCCAAACTTTGCGTGACCCCACTGGCGGCCCCCCGGGGAGTCGGGGCCCCCACTTTGAAAAACACTGGTCTAGTTAATAAAACATAATAATATCAAACATAATGTTACTATGAACTTTATTGTGAAATTAAAACAGAAGGGTAAAGAAAAATACAGTTTCAGTCTCTCGATTTGAAGCTTGTGCATTGTACCACAATGCAAAAGCTGCATGAGGAGTTGGAAAGGTAGTTTCTGAAGATGAAACAAATAACACACAGCATACAATGCCATAATAACTTTTTATTATTAGTGTAGGACACTTATGTGTGTATAACATCTGAAGATTTGTAGTTTTATTCATGTTTTCACATAATTGTACAGGATATTGCTATAATATTTCACATATTGTAGTTCTATAGAACTACAATAGAGATATTATAAAAAGGTATTATAAATATTATAGCTGATAATGTATATATATATATATATATATATGATATATCATGTAATATATCAGATATTAATGTTTATAAACATTAATATCTGATTTGTAAAACATCACAGACAGAAACGTATATCCGTCATTCAATGGTCAGCTATTTAAATTGTGATACCATAGATGTGTCTCCCATCACCCAAAACCCCTGACTATTCTCTCAACTCAGTATTTACATTCTTATACTCAAAGAAAATCAATAATATCTTTAAAAACTAATTTTTTTATCAGCTGTGCACCGTTATGGTGTAAATATAACCTATTTATCAATTGGATAAAATATAAAAGTCAGCCGAATTACTATTGATATTGCAAGGAGACGTATTGTGAGAAACGAAATTGAAAATGTTGTTTAATTACTGATATATTTATGATCCATGTCACGTATTCAGTTTCGGCGGCATTTCTTCCAGTTTGTCCAAAGGTCTCCTCATCAGGGCTCTATAAATAAAGAACTACTAGAAATCTAATCAAAAAGCATTTTAATGGCCAAACTATTCTACAATTTAGGATTTTCCAGAGAGGGTTATTTGTGAATATACGACCCTCCATAGCGTTTGCAGTCAACGGGAGCATCTGAGGTCGAAAACTTTAAAACGAGATTATAGGTCGTAATAAGCGCTCGAACAATCGACCTATTCTGTCGTAATAAGGGCTTGAACAATCAACCTATTTGGTCGTATGAGTTGGAGGACTTGTTGCTTTCATCACCTCAATTAATTGCTGGTGCATTAATTTAGAGCCCCTGCATCAGAACTGTGTCATTATTCTGTTGGTAAAAGGAAATTAATGGACTCCTGCTGGCTAATCAGGAAAAAGTATTCTGACTGGTCATGTTATGAATGTGAATAATTCCCATTCCTTCAATAACGGTGGACACTGAACAACTGAATACTGATTAACATATTCCAATTTCAAAACACTGAGACATTTTTCAGGAATAGGGGAACATTTAATGTTTTCCTCAGTGAAATATAACCCAAGTAATGGAGGATATTAAATTCTTGCACTGCATCAGCCTCTCCCCATTTCCCTGCGCGCACTGTACAACTATATGAGTGGCTGCGTGTCTGTTTGCATGGTAAATATGTATTAGCAAATATTAGTCTGACTGACAGAGTGAGTATGTGTTTGTGTTTGTGTGTGTGTGTGTGTGTGTGTGTGTGTGTGTGTGTGTGTCAAATAATCTGGATCAAACATGAAATAAGCATATATAGTATAAGTGTCTGTTCAAGGGTCATTCTTCATGATTGGGCCCTCTAAAGAAGTGGTTCCCAACGCGGGGGGCGCCATAGATCGCTAGGCCTCAGATGATTTGAAGCCAAATATGAAATTTAGACTTTTTTAAAAAAATATATAATTGTAACGCAATACATGATTGTCACTAAAAGCCTTGTCTCTACATTACAATAACATATACAAAATAATTGATTAATTAGAATAAAAATTCAAGTTAGTAACTAATAAAGGCATAAAAAGACAGAAATGTATAATTCTTTCTATAATAGAAATGTTTCTTCTGCCCGTAAAGTGTCCAAACCAGGCTTTTCTGGATAAGTGATGTTTAAAACATAGTTATTGTCCATGCCAGTTTCAGTTGGACTATTTGTCACAGTTGCTCCGATGAGATCGGTCTCGTCCATTTTGTAGATTATTTACGACTTTTGAATCCACATAAACACATCGGCAAAATCCGGCTTACTTTGAGCATGTGTTTTAAACAGGTTAATCCCTTTGTCAATTGTTTCCACTTCTGCGCCGTCCTTTAATTTCTTCAAACAGCGGGAATCCAAATTAATCCTGAGTCCAATAACCATCAAAGTCACTCCAATAGTGCTCCTTAATTACGCTTTCATCCTCCTTGAACAAAATACTTCACATTCATCCAGTTTGTGATAGTAGTTGTAGCATTTTCCCGTTCCTGTCTAAAACACAGAACGCGCTGTCTTTAAACAACTCTCCTGTTATCTCCATCAGAACACCCTTCTGGATCCGCACCAGTCTGGTTTCAAGGCAGGTCACTCAACAAAAACTGCCCTCCTTGCTGTCTCTGAGGAACTGCACACTGCTAAAGCAGCCTCCCTCTCCTCTGTCATCATCCTTCTGGACCTGTCTGCTGCATTCGACACAGTGAATCATCTGATCATCCTTCGCACTCTCCAATAACTTGGAGTTTCAGGCTCTGCACTTTCCCTCCTCACCTCATACTTCAAAGACCGCACCTACAGGGTTACTTGGAGAGGGTCAATTAACTACAGGGGTCCCTCAGGGCTCTGTTCTCGGTCCTCTCCTCTTCTCCCTGTACACGAACTCGCTCGGATCTGTCATTAGCCCGCATGGTTTTTCATACCACTGCTACGCCGACGACACCCAATTAATTCTGTCCTTTCCCCACTCAGAGACCCAGGTCGTCGCACGCATCTCTGCTTGCCTAGCGGACATCTCTCGGTGGATGTCTGCTCACCACCTCAAGCTCAACCTTGACAAGACTGAACTGCTTTTCCTTCCGGGAAAAGATTGTCCCACTCTTGACTTAACAATCAACATCGGCACCTATTGTTTCCCCAACTCAGACTGCAAGGCATCTGGGTGTGACCCTAGATAACAAACTGTCCTTCACTGCAAACATAGCTGCTTCAACACACTGCTGCAGATACATGCTTTACAACATCAGGAGGATACGTCCGCAGCTGACCCAGAAAGCGACGCCGGTTCTGGTCCAGACTCTTGTCATCTCACGCCTAGACTACTGCAACTCCCTCTTGGCTGGTCTACCTGCATGTGCCATCCGACCTCTGCAGCTCATCCAGAATGCAGCTGCTCGTCTGGTCTTCAACCTTCCTAAATTCTCCCACACCACGCCACTCCTCCGCTCCATTCACTGGCTTCCGGTAACTGCTAGAATCCACTTCAAGACAATGGTACTTGCGTACCATGCTGCAAATGGATCTGGCCCTTCCTACATCCAGGACATGGTTAAACCGTACACCCCAGCACGTGCACTCCGCTCTGCATCAGCCAAACAGCTCGCTGCACCCGCACTGCGAGGGGGACCCAAGTTCCCATCAGCAAAAACACGTCGGTTTGCTATCCTGGCTCCAAAATGGTGGAATGAGCTCCCCATTGACATCAGGACAGCAGATTACACATCTTACACATCTTCCGGCGCAGACTGAAAACTCATCTATTTCGACTCCACTTCGAGCAATAGAATTATTAACAAAGCACTTATATACTAATAAAGGGCTGGCTTATCTAAAACCAGTTGAGTAGCACTTGAAATGTTTTAGCTCTATGAAACCTGATGTACTTATATGATTCTGTTTTCTTCAAGTTTGTATTTTGTTGGTCGAATGCACTTATTGTAAGTCGCTTAAATGTCAGCTAAATGCAATGTAATGTAATTTCGAGACTTTTAAACTTTAGTTACCGCTGTTGCGCCCCCCCCCCCCCCTTGTGTGTGTGTGTGTGTGTGTGGGGGGGGGGGGGCGCAACTTCCAACAGGAGTCATTTGGGGGGGCTCTAGGGAAAAAAGGTTGGGAACCTCGGCTCTAAAGGGTTTCCAATTTTTGGATAACTTTTGGAAGGACTGTTTGAACATGGCAACACCCCTATGTGCAAAGTACTGCCCATTAAGACATGGTTTTCCAGTTTGGAATGGAAGAACTGAGCCCTGACCTCCACCCCCTCCAACACCTTTGGGATGAACTGGAGCACCGACTCTGAGCCGGGCTTAATGCCCATCATTATTCATAACATCACTAATGCTCTTGTAGCTAAATGGCGGCAAGTTACCAAAATAATGCAGAAAGACTTCCCAAATGATAACAGTTGCTGTAATATCAGGATAATAATGTCAGTGATAATGATAATGTACAACAAACACAATTCACTGTAAATCTTGGTCTTCACATGCATCTCTCCTTCCATCTTCACAATCATTGGTGCTTCTTTCAGCATAAAGAATTATATAATTACCAAGACAGTACATACATTGCCACTGACAAAGTGCACCACACTGGCCACTGCTTGCCAAACTCTCCGATAGCCTGTTGCACATTCACACTGAAAGTTAAATACAGAATGCTGACTGATATCCTAAATCTATGCGTTAAATTAACACTTTTTGCTTTACTCTTATTACATCCGATGAGCAAGTTCAACAGAGATGGAGGCTTTTCAGAGGAAAACCACCTGATGAATGTTGTCTGGGCTTAATAAATCAGAAGGCGTTATCTTTTTTCTAACATAGTGTACTGCTTTTTAATAATAATTTATAACATTCATAAAATGCGATGATGGCTAAGTAAGATTAATGTAATTTTGAAAGTAGACCATAGAACTTGGAATGGTGAGTATGTCGTATTGTTAATATGGAAACAAACGTTTTTTTGGCATACTTTTTTTTACTGTAGTTGTGTTTGTATATATAAATATGTAAAATTAGGACTGAACTACTTATTTGAAAAGGAATACAGGCACTGTGAAATGGTCAAGGACCTCTAGACATTGAGGGTTAGGCTAGGGTTAGGGTTAGGTTTTGTCTGTACGGTACTTGAATGGTTGAGGTTGTTGGAACTCGATGATTTCCCATACCTAAACCAAGCATTATTAATGCCTTTATTGTATTTCTGCATTCAATTGACATGTGAAAGGGCCAGTGAGAGCTCACACTGGGCGTACCTTTCTAAGAAGTGTGACTTAAATCAATCTGACCAGTAGAGCTTTTCATGTTGCATTCATGGTGTTCGTGATTGAGCACACATTGTGCAGGTGACAGAAACTAAATAAGTAGAGAGGAATGATGAAAGGAAGGAATTGTGGATTAAGGAAGGAAACACCGGGTGAAGTTCTAAAGTAGTTTGAAGCTGACTATTCAAGAGTGCCATCTAGTGTTAACAGGTGAAAGCACCATATACATTCAGCCAATGAATATACTGTGCCATTAGAAAAAAACATATAACATCATTTTATAATAGTTGAAGAGACATTGATGGAAATGTACTTTGTTATATAAAGTAATTCTTAAAATTCTCTTTGCTGCCTTTTTCCTACAGTGTTATTCCATTAGCTGAAATGTGCTCCGAAAGAACCTCCTTCTCCCTACATCCATCACTGATCATTATGGCATCTTAGCGTAATTGCCCTCCCCCTGTTGTGTGTGCAAACTCGCCGGTCCTAAATGCCAGCAGCAATATCCAGAGAGAGAGAGGGAGACATATGCATAACCAGCTCATTTCCACCGCCAATCAAATTACCTGACCCAGCCGCAATACATCACTGCCAAACTGTTTATTAAACAAAAAGCCATGATTAAATTATTAATGACAGAGATTAATTAAGACCCGGTGCACCACACATGCACACACACACTTACAGAAAGTGCACACGCAGCCAGGCATGCACACATAAATCCATACTGCACATACACACACAGGAGACAGCTAATACACACACAGACAGGAACGCCATGCTCTTTTACACACTTCCCTAGCACACATGAAAGGAGGCATAAACACATAATAAGTAAGAATGTCTGCAGCCGCAACCGGAAAAAAGGAGTGGGCAGGGAATAATTTGACATATAACTTTTATATGTGCAGCAGATACAGAATGAGGAGTAAACAGCAAACAGCATCAACAAAAGAGTCATCAAACAAAGCCAACATTAACAAGCTCTTTGTCAGCAAACTTTTTCTTGATGTGACCAGGAGGGTTTGTTTATGGTGGTGGTTATGCTTCTGTAATGGTTTGTTAGCATCTGTTGCAATTTGGGGCTTATCGTGCTTGTGTGTGTGTGTGTTTGCTTGTTTTGTGTGAGGTGAATTTGAGTACTCACAGTAGAGTGTTTGTGTGTTGATAAGTTATGCTGGACTCAAAGACTCTAAGATTTCTTTCAGCTTTATCTACCGGGAATTTAAAAGTGTATGCACACCTCAATTACTAGCATTTCGTGATTGAAACACGTCATAGCTCAAATCTAAGAAATTAGTGGGTTTACAGTGGTTCATTGCAGAAACAAGACTCAAGGCCTTTACATACCAAGGGCACAACGGGTATTGGACTCAAATGCTACCTGCAAAACCTTACATTCATTTTGCGATAGTTTCACCATGGTTCAAATAGATCTGTGCATCAACATCAAATCGAGTTTCCTTTAGCCTAACTTGTCAGGGTTGAGTGAGGCAAGCAGGACCCAAATGCAGATAAACAGAAAATACCTTTAATTTTAAGGCTACCGGTACAGCGCTGAACTCTCTTCCCCGAGAACACAGTCCAACTACAACAAGAAACTCACAAAGACTAACAGAAAACCTAAATGCACACAGGACCAATCAAAAAAACAAGAGACAGGTGAGGAGGGAGGAGAAAACACAGGGGCATCAGGTGAACACAATCGGGTAATCAGGTAGGAGGGAAAACAGACAGAAAGCAACAGGCAAGACAGGAGGTGAACACTTTTCAAAATAAAACAGGAAACCAAAGACAGAAAACGACAATACAAAACAAAACAGACAGATCGTGACAGTACCCCTCCCCCTCAAGGGACGAATCCCAGACGTCCCAAAAAAAGTCCAGCAGGGTGGCTGGAGGGGGACCGGAGGACGGGTTTGGGCTGACACCCCAGGGGCACAACGGAGGACCCGGAAGGGGTCTCGGGCGGACGGCCCGGGGGCAAGGCAGAGATCAAGGATGGGGTCTCGGGCGGACAGCCCAGGGGCAAGGCAGAGTTCAAAAAGGGGCCAAGGCCACAGCGGGCGAACTCAGGGGGCCGGGCATGAGAGCGAAGGCAGCGGCTGGAAGAGTCCGGAGGCCGGGCTCGAGGGCAAAGGCCACGGCTGGGGAACTCAGGGGGCCGGGCTCGAGGGCGAAGACCGCGGCTCTCAGGAGGCAGGGCTCTCAGGGGGCCGGGCTCGAGGGCGAAGACCAGACAGCTCCGGAGGCTGGGCAGGACCCAGTGTCGGCCGAACAGGAACCGGAGCCGGTGGGACAGGCTTTGGCAGGATCCCCCACGGAAGAGGACCAGGAGTTGGCAGGGCCCCCGGCGAGACAGGTGATGGCGGGGCATCCAACGGAACAGGACAAGGGGTTGGCAGGACCCCCGGCAGGAGAGTAGTCAGCGGGACCTCCAACGGGACAGGACATGGAGTTGGTAGGACCCCCGGCAGGAGAGTAATCGGCGAGACCCCCAACGGAACAGGACATAGGGTTGGCAGGACCCTCAGCGGAACAGGCGTCGGCAGGACCCCCAACGATACTGGACGCGGAGTTGGCAGGACCCTCAGCGGAACAGGAAATGGTGTCAGCAGAACCCCCGGCGGAACAGGTGACGGCGGGACCTCCAACAGGACACGGGGAGCTGGAGTGGGTCGGTACACCGACAGGACACGAGGAGCTGGAGTGGGCCGGAACACCGACAGAACACGAGGGACTGGAGTGGGCCGGAGAGCCGGAACGTGAGCCAGAATCATAGCTGCTGGGGCCGGAACTGGAACCGGAATTAAAGCCGGAACCATGGCTGCTGGGGGCCGGTACTGGAGTCAGAATTGAAGCCGGAACCATTGCTGCTGGGGCCGGAACTGGGGCCAGAACCATAGCTGCTGGGGCCAGAACTGGGGATGGAAACATAGCTGCTGGGGCCAGAACTGGGGCTGGAACTATGGCTCTTGGGGCTCGGGCTGCTAGCCTGGACTTGCGACTCCCTCTCTTAGGAGCCTTTTGGAGGCTCCGTGGACCTCCAAAAGCCAGACGAGTTCCAGAGAATTGCTCCTGGACAGGAGCAGGAACTGGGGAAGAAGCAGAGGTTGACTCCAGACGGAACACACCGAGGCGTATGGTGTCAGGTTGGGAGTTGGGAGGCAGGGAGTTAGCATGCCTGGGGCTAGCAGGCCGGGAATCACACACAGAGAGGAAGTCCAAAATCCAGCCAGGTAAGAATTTCACTAAACCTGGTTTCTCCATAGCCATCTGGTGCGCCTCAGCCAGAGCAGCCTCTCACTGCTGAACTCCAGACGCTCCCCTCCACTTATCAGAGCAGCCAGCCAAAGAAAAGGAAAAACTGAGTAATTCCAACTCAAAAGGATCTGCTGGGCCCATCCTTGGTGAGTTCCTTCTGTCAGGGTTGAGTGAGGCAAGCAGGACCCAAATGCAGATAAACAGAAAATACCTTTATTTTAAGGCTACCGGTACAGAGCTGAACTCTCTTCCCCGAGAACACAGTCCAACTACAACAAGGAACTCACAAAGACTAACAGAAAACCTAAATGCACACATGACTAATCAAACAAACAAGAGACAGGTGAGGAGGGAGGAGAAAACACAGGGGCACCAGGTGAACACAATCGGGTAATCAGGTAGGAGGGAAAACAGACAGAAAGCAACAGGCAAGACAGGGGGTGAACACTTTCAAAATAAAACAGGAAACAAAAGACAGAAAAAGACAAGACAAAACACAACACAGACAGATCGTGAAAAAAATACTTATTATTTTAGTTCCCACTGGCAAAGAGTCATGCAGTGTACATGTCTAGGGCTTTTACTTTGAAAGGTAAAAACAGAAGTTTGCAGATCTGGTAGTCATGTTTTATCTATGTCAGGGCCGACCCTGACCAATTTTCTGCCCTAGGCAAGATTTTAGCTGGCACCCCCCCCCCTTTTTTTAAAGTTAAAAGCATCAATCTTGTGCACTTTGAGAGCAACATTAAGAGATCTATGGATACATCTCTCAACACCCATATGAAACAGAACTGTAAGCAGATTTTCTTTTTATTTATGGGTATTTTACAAATCACTCCCCTTTTACACTGTATTCTTGTTTATTAATAATAACTTTTTTTTACTGTCAAATAGTATTTTATACTCTAAGAGAATAGATGAAAACTAACTATAATGATCATATAAAGGTGTGCCTTTACCTCACTGAGTTGAGGTTATCAGAGCCTCTCAGTCTTTCAGGAGAGAGCTCTCTAAAGCTCTCCCCCCGCGTCCGCTTACACAGTAAATTCCAATGTTAATAAAAGCTGTATACGTTTTTTGGGAGTTTGATTTATTTTAAATTAACACAAATACAAAATTATAAATTATAATATAATTATAATTGCACACTAAAGCCATTATTTTAAAAAAAGAACTATTTCACATAAACCTCTGGTAGTTACTGGGGCTGGGGCAGTTCAACTTGATTTGGGGGGTGCGCTATAGTTTATGGACGCTGTACGCAATATAGGCGTAGTTCTGTCCAAATCGGGAAATTGTGTTGTTATGAAATACATTTTTTTAATTTATTTTTTATTTCTAACTTTTTATTTTTCAATTTTCGGCGCCCCCCATTGATTGATGCACCCGTAGCATTCGCCTATACTGCCTATGCCAAGGGCCAGCCCTGATCTATGTTCTTAATATAAGTATTTACAACAAAAAGCAAAAAAAAGGTTAAGTGCATATTAAAACACAAAAAAACATCCCCCATACAAAATATATCCTCTGAGGCCATGAATGTCTATACAAATGGTCATAAAAATGCATCCAGTAATAATAATCCTTTCCATTTTTGTATCTAATCTTTGAAGTTGTCTATTTGTGAAATGTTAACTAACTTCGTCATTCTTCGTTAGAAACCCTTTATGCTGTTACCAAGGAAACTGATTCCTATATTGGTTCTGCTGTGTTTACCTTCCCAAAAATAACCTGCCTAACAAAATGATATATACATTATATTAATGTCAAGAAGTTCATCATTGTGTTGCAAGCAATTAATCTATTTAAAAACATGTAATGAAAAACTTTCCATCTCACCTAGCACATGGAATGATTTGGTAAGCTTTTTTCATTTCAAACTTGAACATTTTCCTGTTTTCCCACCAACATTTCAGAATGAATGAATGGCTGCAGTGGTTGGTATTAATGGAGGATATCTGCAGAGGAGAGGAAAAAAGAAAGCTTTGCAGTATGGCTACCAACCTACCCACAGTTTCGCTCTATACACACTCAGTTTATGATAAGGGAGATCTACGGCCTGAGATTGGTCCCAGGGCAGACCAGTAGACACTAGACATAAAAAACACACACCCTATAAAAGAATGGTAATGTGTGTGTGCATGTGTGTGTACGTATAAGACAGGGGGGAACATATTTGCGTTGTGTGTGCCTGTGTGTAAAGGAACAACCCTGAGGAGGCCAAAACAATCAACCAGTATCAGCACTTTATGGCGGAGAATACTATATCACCATGACAACAAAGGCAGTAAAGAACGCTACGCTGCTGTAAAACATTGTGTGATTCTGCAGTGAGATGATCGTTAGCGCAGCTGGTTAATTGCCGGAACACTCCTCTCCTGACACCCTACACACTCATATTTATATATATATATATATATATATATATATATATATATATATATATATATAAGTGTATGTGCACAGAGACTAACAAAGACACACGCTAACAAACATAAAAGTACACTGTACACGCTCAAAAAATATTCCCCAAAGAAGCCATAAAGATGTATGATGGATGAAGGGTGAGGTTGTGCAGTATAATCAGTCAAGGAGACACAGCAGCATTCAGATGCTGCCCGTTGTTCCAAGACAAATTTATCACAGCGCAATTAGTTTGCAAGTCCTCAATCCTGCAGGCTGTTTATTACTTTACCGATGCAACCCCACATGCACTGTACATGTGCTTGTCAATATAGCCTCTTTCCCATTCATTTTTTTGCAGTGGTGTTGTCACATGAAACCTGATTATTAAAGGCTAAAGATTTGTTTATGCGCCGCCTTTAAAAATATCCATTTGGTATTGCACTAATTAATGTTTTAAGTGGATCAATTAATAGAAACGAATCAGAAAGTGGAGCATTTTGCAGCTAAAAAGCTAGATATTTCTCAATGGGTGGTCGCGATCTCAACAACACTAAGCAAACGTGATTGTTGGACCTAAATTGGCAAGTAACACAACCTCAACTAAAAGCTAAAGGTGCTAACGTTGAATTATTTGCTTGAACATGGGCCAACTTGAATAAGCTTAAAGAACTACAGTAGTGGTCAAAATGCAGATTTAGTTATGAATGTTTATGTCAGGATTACATTTTGTCCCGCTGTGGTGGATTACCATGAAATTACATTTTCCATATACCTGTCCTGTTTTAAGTGTGCACTGTAAACCACCAATACAATCCAAAGTGTAATACAACTTACTACACTTAAAAGTTGTATTGGATTTTCTTCTGTTGCTTCTGTTGGTTTTAGACAAGACCATGACCATGATCATGATGAACTTTTGATTGACAAGCTTCATTCGATTTTATTTTAGTTTGCTTTACATTTAATAAAAAAGTAATTCCAACATTACCTCTCCCTGGCCAGTGCACTCAATGATCCTTTCAGCCAACATGGCTTCATACAGCCTGTGACCAAACCCTAAGACAACATAGACAAGCACATAGACAAACAGGGGAAAGTACTTCCATATGCCCCTCTGTGTGAAGGCGCGTGTGGGGTCTGATAAAATCAACGTATTCACAAACAATAGAATGAGTGTCAGACCCATAAAAGGCATCTGTCAGATAACTCTACACTGTGCATGGTTTTCTCATATGAGAGAGGGGAGTATCTGTAGTATAAACAGCAGCAGTATCCTGTGACCTATGAATCAGACTCAGTGTTATGTTAACAGTAGCGGATGAGTGAGAGGTGTGTGAGAAGGATCATTTGAATTAACCGTTGTATAAAGAAGAAATCACACTGCCACCCTTTCTTTCATCCATGACATTCCTCTCTATTCCCCTCTATCCAAAACACATAGCCAATGAGATCTTCCATGTGTTCCCAGCCCAGTGTTTTTCACGGTGGCGTGCTAAGATTCAGCACATTTGATATAAAACAAACACATTCCGCATGGCTACTTTACCAAGTAATATCATATCTAACATTTTAATACTAATATTGATAATATTTAAGGCTTTTTGTCTACAAAAGAAAGGAAACTCTTATATTGCAAAATTCCTATGGATATGCTTGACTTTCCTTGCACGGCAGAGGGATTGTAACGATATCAGAAGATCACAGAAAAATTGATCTTGGTCCAGCTTCAACAAAGATGCTAAAAACATTACAAGTAGCGCCAATTGTTCTGAGGTACCCAATCTAATGTATTTGTTTATTTGCTAACAATAGATATCTACAGTTCACAGCTAGCAAACATAATTAGCATTATGAAAATGTGTTAGCTACGGATATTGTAAATGTATGTTAGCGTTAGCTTCAAAATGTGACAATGTTACCAGATCTCGCAGAAGAGTGTTGCAAAAACAGAAAATATTCTCCTCATTTGTAAATGTTGCTTGTGAACAAATGGGTTGAATAGTAACTTTGATGACGATGGTTTGAGAACGTTGGTCGTAATTTGAGCTCATGTTCACCTCTCCATTAGAGTAAATAGTCTTGAGACCTGCAAAAGGGTGTCCTAAAGGGGTGTGGCATAGGCTAATCCTACGTAAAAATTGACTTGAGTGCGCCCTATCCTTACTACACTGGACCAATCAGAGCACTTCATGCCTGTGAGGAGCTACAGTGTGTGGGGCGACACAGAGAAGTAACTATTTGTTCCAAACAACAATGGCCGCTTCACATGAGATACATTTGCTGTGCTGATGCTATAATAGCATCAGTTATAAAATAACTTGGGAGTATTTTTTTTCTTTGAAAGAGCTCCACTGAAGGCTTTTCTCAATGGAAAATATGTCTTTGGTATTCTCTACAATATTTTAAGTGATACAATCACCTGACCTGACAAGTATTTAAAAAAAAGAAGTGCCTTCCTTTCTCCAAACTATTTCAAAGGACGGCTTCTCAGATGGTTTTGTATAAACAAAGCATCTGGCGCTGACAGATTATATATGGCAGATATTCATAAAGCTCCAAATTACAATAGATCACCTTCAAAGGCTAGACTCCCTCATGTGTGTTCTTTTCAGCAGCTGTTGTAAAGCTTTTGTTAGTTTGTCTGACAAATGATTTATGTTTACACCTTTATAGCACCATTGTTCACACCAAGTAATGTCAATGGAAATGATGGGTTGGATGGGTTGGGTTGGGAAATTGATTCAGATTAGTTCATTCTGAAAGAGATATTGCATGTTTAGAAGTTATCTGTACTACTTCGATTATCCTTACTTTGAAGAAGATTTAACTCAAATGAAAGGACATAATAGTGTTCGGTAAATTGCAAACGCTATCAGTCATTTTCAACCTTTTGTTATGATTTTCGTTCATTATACATTGTTAAGCAACGGGTAGATTTTCCCAAAACGTATGCAGAGGGTGAGTGAAACAATACAATCTTCCATTATTCTGCTTTCCGTCGCTTTAGACATTGTGTGTGCGTTTATCCATGTGAAATGTGCAACAGTGTGTGTATATCTGTGTGTGTGAGAGTCAGTTTATGGCCAGTCAGCACTAATACAGGCACTCAACGATAATGAGTAATGAAGGGGCATCAATAACAGCCATGAGCGACATATCTGACAGGACAGCTTTTAATAATGGCCACCGTCAGCAGAGACAGACAGACAGAGGGACAGAGACAGAAAGGAATTGATGCAAAGTAGAGATTGAGAAAGAGATGAAGTGCTAAAGGAAGGGAGCAGATAAGAGGGTAGGCGAGTGTTGATAGAGACAGATGGATGAAGAGTAGGGAAGAGCAAAGGAGGGAGAGGTAGGGTAACAAATAGAGACAGAGATGGAGGTATCAAGGGTAATACTTCCATCCATTTGTCCATTATCATACCCACTTATCCTTAGAGAGGGTGAGGGGTTGGATCCTATCCTCCAATATACTTTTGGTACACCCTAGTCTGATTTTTCAGAAGGATTTTGGCTTACATTGCAATTTCCATTATTCACTATTGGTCTTGCAACTATTTAGTCTCTGGGGGGAGCGGCCAATGTTTCTGGGGTTTTTGTGTAGCCAGCGGATATCTAGATAACTGATATCTGGGCCAAGACTTCCTCTGTGCCCTGGTCATTGCTTACAGTACGATTACTAACTTCAGATGCAAGAACCTGTTCGAATAGAGAGAAAATGTCTATAGCTTGACTATTGAACAGATATCTGCAGGTAAATGAAGATACATTTACATAAAGCGAAACAGTAATCAAAAGGTAGCCAATGGATTACGAGATTGCTTTTTTTAATATAGTATAGTATTTACTTGCATTCTGTACATCCACAGCCCACTCAAATGGGATTGATCATTGTTGCTGGGACCGCAAATAGAAACAAGAACCAGAACTCTTCTGATACCAAAATCTTGTGTTCAAAACCTGCATTCATCTGTTGATATTTGTTAATAGAGATTGTGCAGAATCAAACGCAGAACGCTTTTTGTGGAAACAGTGCAATACTGCATCACTTCCACTATGTCGATCGTATTACTGTTAAAATATTTTAACTGCAGTACACATAAGCAGCTTCAAAACCACCTGTGTTTGGTTCTACATGTGATGAGGATAATTCACTGAAAAAGAAAACAAAAACTTGTCACTTTATATGCATTGCTTGTTAACAAGACTTGTGTAAGTGACCCACAACTTTTGTCCAACAATTCTTATTTAGCTTAGCACAGAAGAAAGCAGTAAAAAAATCTCAATTTAGAGTTAGAGGTGTAAGCTCTGTTCTACGCCCTGTCTTGTCTTTAAATGCATGCATCACACTAATTCGCATGGCATATAAAAATGTATTATTGCATTGGGAATTAGATTGACATTGATGCTTGAAGCTAGTTAAGGTGCTGTGACATGTTTATAATTATGTTGTAAATATTGAAGGTAGAAAGACTGTTCCAATTTCCTTCACAGACTGTAGGAAATGACTCAGCTTTATAGTAAGCAAAACCAAAAGCAATTAAGACCTATTGCAGTTATTCACTGAAATTGAATTATGTGAAAAACGACCCACTCATTATTAGCTGGCTGCTGTGCTGTCGCCAGACATTGAAATATATGTATATTTTCTACAAATAATTGCGAAAAAGCAAAAGAAAATGGATAGTACCATTTTAATTAGGCTAGAGCTGTATAGTGTTATGCGTGCCGTAATAATAAAGAATACCCAAGCAGGGATAAAGCGTCTAATTAATGGTATGTCCTTTATTATCAAAATCATTTCCCACAATTCAGCCTGAGAGATATTATCCAGTGGAAAAAAGTAATACACAGTTGTGGGAGGTTATGTCTCTTTTCTCAGTGTTTGGTTTCAGGGTTTTAATGAAAGATAAAGTGTCTCTGCATCGATTTATTTCTGCCGTCACCACCACAGCTTGTCTTTGGACATGAATATGTATTTGATACATAATGTGTTTGTGTAAGTGTTGATAGATGGACAGAGAACGAAATAAACCAATCCAGACAGATTGACAGACAGACAGGAACACGGGCAGATAAAAGCTCAATCGTCCGTCTTACTTAAAATGTAAATGGTTGTATTGGGATTGGTTACGACTTTGCTGCTAACGAGGCACATTGTGGTGATAGATGGAGCTTTAATTCTGAATAGGAATTGAACTACAGGCCTGGGAAACATTAGTGAAGCTGCATGACACTCTGCCCATCCATCTGTGCCTCACCACCCGCCCTCACAGCTCCTCTCTCCGTCCATTCTGCCACCTTGGTTTACCATTAGTCAGAGAGCGTGTCCTGCCACGGCCATCTATCAATCTTTTGTTTCCACCCTCTTTACCTCCAGCCAGCATTTTCTCATTTACAAACTCTTTCCTCTGACTATCATTCTTCTTCTCTGTTTATTCTTCCAACAGTTTATTACAACTGTGCTAACAACATCATTAAATGTTAGCCATGCAAGGAGCATGGCTGATGGGGCATCAAAGGGTCTGACTGCCCACCACTTTATCCAGTAGGAGATATCTCAACTGGTGTCTGGAATCCTATTGAAATAACAATGGTGGAAAGTAACTAAGTATATTTACTTGAGTGCTGAGAACAATTTTGAGGCATGCTACAATTATTTTACCTAAGTATTTGCATTTTATTTTATAATTAAAAGGCCGTTATCAGTAGTTATCTTTCTCGATATAACTCTGGATAAGTAGATCCATTAGGATTGACAGTTTAAACAAATGCAGGAATTTTACCCAGGAAATCGGAGTTTGCATTTGTATTTGTCAGTTTTACTTTTTTAAGTTACATAATATAAAAAACGTCAACAAAAGTCAAGTTATATTTGAAAGATTTTGAACGATTTCAACCCCTGCGATACGCATAGGGGCTGAGCCCTACATGGGCCACCTAGTGTTGTAACTTGTTTTCTTTAAAGCAGTAAAACATTTGTTTATTTGATCCTTGATAGAGGTTAAAAGGTACAACGTTTCACAGGAAATGATTTTATTTTGAAGTGCAAGTATGTGTCCTCCTCTGACACTTTCCTGTTGTTATGAAAATTGAATACGAGCATGTCGATTGCATTTTCTCTGTCTTCCACCGTTCTTGTTGGAAACTGTTTAATGAATACAAAGCAAAGTTTAGTTTGGATAAGATTGCGCTTTGTTTTTCATTCGAAGCTTCTATTACACAACATTTTGGTGCCAAAACCAGGGATGTCAAGACTTTTAAGACTTGTGTCGTAGTTGGAAGCTAACTGGCTAATGCTAGCTGTTGAAATGACTGAGCGCTACGAACGGATGAGACGTAAGCGGGGAACAATACGAGCCTCGACAACGAAGCTGATTACTCGTATAGAAGAGGAGGTAAGATGAACCAGACTCTGATAGACTCCGTGAAATGCTGACGTTATTGTCGAACAAGGAAGAAAGTTTATTAGACTTAGACAAAGGCACTGAGGATGAAACGCAGACGGGCGATCTGAAGGCAGAGATTGAAAACACTCAGGAATACCTGGACCGCATTATCACATGGAAATCCCGGGCCACCTGATACATTCAGAAGGCACGGGACTCTTTGACTGTGCGGGTAAGCGATGTGAGTGCACCTTCAGTCAGATTACTGCATAAACAGACTGTTAAACTGCCCAAGTTAGTAATAGAAAAATACTGTGGAGAAATAAGCCAGTGGCAAGAATTCTGGTCCCAATATGAAACGGCTATTCATGACAACGATGCACTGTGTAAGAGGGAGAAGTTCACTTACCTGAGATCCTATCTGACTGGAGGAGCAGCAAGAGCTGTGGCAGGATAGCCATGACAGATGATAATTATGATGCAGCAATACAATTGCTTCAGAACCGCTTTGGAAGAAAAGACATTGTAGTAAGTGCACACATGTCCAAATTGCTAAACTTGACTCCTGTGAGAAAATCATCGGATGTTGCAGCTCTCAAACAACTGTACGATGAATGTGAAATACAAATTTGGAGTCTAAAATCCTTAGGGGTACACAGTGACACATATGGCTGCCTGCTATGCCCAGTTCTACTACAGCTCATACCAGAAGACATAGCATTAGACACGCATTTCAGACAGTGAATGGAGGGTACCTTAACTCATCCTGTTTCTTCAGAATGGAGTCCAGAGCAGAGAGAGAGCCCTTGAGCTCACCAGACCGGGTAACACTAAAAAGGACTTTCTGCCAAATATAAGAACTGGTAAGCCACTCACCCTTACTGAAAACAAACCTAAAAGTTGGAATGTGCCATCAGCGACTGCATTGCACACAGCAAGTAATAACTACCAGACATGTGTATATTGTCACAGTGCCAACCATAAACCAGGACATTGTCCACACAATTTTGTTGCTGCTCGCAAAGATAAACTGCGAAAACTGGGAAGATGCTATGTGTGCCTTGGCCCAAAACACATAGCAAAATTCTGCAAAGTCAAGGGTGTTTCATGTGCCTTGTGTAGTCGCAGAAATCACCAGTCAGTTTGTGATCAAAGTGAAGCTAAACCAGATGCTGACAGTGGAAGTACTGATACTGTGTTATCCGCTGTGTCAACCACAATTAAACTGAAAGCTAATGTCCAGAACACAGTCCTGCTCCAGACAGTCAAGGCGTGGACAGAGGGCCCAGCAGGGAGAAAAATCATACGCTGTCTGTTGGATGGAAGCAGCCAGAGAAGCTTCGTTCATGAGAATGTAGTTAAAGCACTAAGACTACCAGTGGTAAGGCATGAGACGCTACATCTTCACACTTTTGGAGCCAACTCTCCAATAATAGTACAGCACAACGTTGTGTGGAATTCACAGCAAGGAATAGAGATCGAAGCAGTGGAAACCCCTCAAGTGTGCAGTGCTGTGATAAAAGTGTCAGGCGAACCAATCCAAAATGAATTAAAGAAAAAGGGTCTGCAACTTGCTGATTTTCCACTGGAAGGCGCTGATGATCCAGAACTGTCTGCGTTAATAGGAGCAGACTATTACTGGAAAGAAGTGACAGGCAAGGTCCAGAGGATAACAGAATCACTGGTAGCTGTAGAAAGCAGCTTTGAATGGGCTTTGCAAGGGCCAGTAACAACCTCAGGTGTCACTGAAGCCACTTGTATGCACATAAGTCTAGAAGAGGACACTCAGATCTCCAAACAGCTACACGCTTTCTGGGAAGTGGAGTCACTGGGCATCGTTCATGGAAAAAACTAGAGCCTAGAGGAAACAGAGGCTCTTCAAAACTTTGAACAGACTGTAAAATACAAAGATGGCTGCTATCAAGTCGAGTTGCCATGGCGACCAGAGAGACAAGATCTTCCAAACAACTTCAGAGTAGCAAAGGGGAGGTTTGAAGGTCTTAAGAGGAGACTTAAAACAGATGTCACCCTGTACACAAGGTACAATGATGTCATACAGGATTACCTGCAATTACCTGCAGGGCATCTGTGAGGATGTACCAGTGAACACATCAGCAAAAGAGCAACCGGAGGCTGTGAAATATTACATGCCACATCATGCTGTTATCCGAGAAGATAAACCAACAACTAAACTAAGAATTGTGTTTGATGCATCATCACATGAAGAGGGTTGCCCCTCACTAAATGACTGTTTGCTGACAGGTCCAAACCTTAACCCAAATCTGTTAAATGTGCTCATTAAGTTCAGACTCCACCAGATAGCCTTTACTGCATATATTACCAAGGCTTGCTTGCAGGTAGCTCTAGCAGAAAATAATAAAGATGCTGTTAGGTTCCTGTGGCTACATGGGCCTCCAACCAAAGACTTTAAAGATGAGCTGCGTATCATGAGAATGAATAGAGTGACATTTGGAGTGTCAACTAGCCCTTTCCTGTTAGCTGCAACAATAAGAAATCATATCAAGCAGTATGAAACAGAGCAGCCTATAGCAGTGGAAGCTCTGAGAGAGTCTCTCTATGTTGATGATTTCATTTCCAGCTCATGTAATGTGGATGAAGCCTTTTCAGTTACCACAACAGCAAAGGAGATTCTGTCTCACGCCAGCATGAACCTGTGCAAATGGGTGACAAATTCACCAGATCTGAGAGCCAAGTGGACAGAAAGTGGAGTGGAGCACACAACAGAAACAGCCACTTGTGGAAATGTACTGAAGGTGTTAGGGTTAGTATGGAAAGCAGAGATGGATC
Organism: Notothenia rossii; assembly: GCF_949606895.1. Taxonomy (NCBI): domain Eukaryota; kingdom Metazoa; phylum Chordata; class Actinopteri; order Perciformes; family Nototheniidae; genus Notothenia; species Notothenia rossii. The sequence goes on from NC_136904.1 coordinate 71,557,505, forward strand.
ATTTTGTATTTGACCTAAAGGGACTGCTGGACATTTTAAAAGGCAAAGAAAATACAAAGAGAAGTGTACTACAGACATCAGCTCGAGTATTTGACCCTATCGGTTTCCTGACTCCCTTCACTATAAGAGTAAAGTGCCTGTTTCAAAAACTGTGGGAGATGGGAATCGGTTGGGATGAGCAGCTGCCTTCAGACTTTGCTGAAAAATGGGATCAGTGGTGTGCAGAGCTGCCAAAGCTCCACCTGGTGGCCATTCCGAGGTGGTACAAAATTGAGATCCAACCAAACTCACAGACAATCAAACTGCATGTCTTCTGCGATGCCAGCGAAAAGGCATACAGTGCTGTTGCCTATCTGCAAGGACAAAACGAAGATGGAGAGGTTGTAACAAGTGTTGTGGCCTCCAAGTCAAAGGTAGCTCCATTGAAGAAAATGTCACTACCCCGCTTGGAGCTTATGGGTGCACTAATCGGGGCAAGGTTAGGGAATAATCTTCTCAAGCCACTCAACATGGAAAAGATTCAGCTGTACATGTGGACAGATTCGATGATCATTTTCCATTGGATTCGCAGCTCAGCACAAAGGTGGAAGCCGTTTGTGTCAAACAGAGTGACTGAAATACAAGGACTCACAAATCCAGAGTCGTGGGCTCACTGCAGCGGCAAAATCAATCCTGCTGATTTACTCACCAGAGGCCAGAGCGTCGAGAACCTCATCCAAAGCAAGCTGTGGTGGAGTGGATCCACTTCACTGTTATCCACAGATGGAGCATAAGTCATTGATGAGAGCTGTGATGCAGATGAGGTGGACGCGGCTGAGCTTAGGTCTAAGTTTCAGGCTGTAGTACAGTTTACTAGCACTGAAGAAGCTGAGCCACTACTAGACCTAGAGAAGTACAGCAGGTTAAAAACTGTATTGAGGATAACTGCATGGGTGAAAAGGCTCATATCCAATGCCCGTTCTAATCAAAATATTCAGGGAGAGCTAACTTCAGAAGAGCTCACAGCAGCAGAAGTGTACTGGGCAAAGGTAACCCAAGAGCAACATTTCAGCCTGGAAATGTGTCAGCTGAAATCTGGACAAAAAAAAAGAGATTTGAAAATCAAAGACTTGAAACCATTCTTAGATGAAAATGGCCTTATGATCGTAGGAGGTAGGCTACAGCACTCTGATTTCAGTTTTAGGGAGAAACACCCATGGGTGCTACCTAAAAATTACAGATACAGGCCCAATCCCAAACCACTCCCTCGACCCTACCCCTCCGTGACGGAGTGAACTCCGTCTGTAGCCACACTCGCAGCTGAATGAGGCTCCCTCCTGTCAGATGAAGGGAGTAAATACAGCGGCAAGCTTTGGGACGGCCTCTCCTCTCTCCGGCAGAAACAGGAAATGCCGTAACTGTATGTAACAACGGTTTCAAATCAGATCTTAGTCAAACAATTTAAATTAATAACTCAAATAAAACTCCAAACATCTTTAATTGTGCTCTTTTAGTTTTAAACCTGATGTTTATAAACTTCTTAGTTTATGCAACAGTCTGTAAATATACACAACTTTATAATAAAATGCACACATTTACCTTTTTCTAGACTAAACACAGGTATATGATCCTAAGGCCCATTCCCAAACCGCCCCCTACTCCTTACCCCTACCCCTCCTTTTGCGCGTTCACGCGGAGGTTCCGCCATATTGAGGGCTGTTCCAAACTAACGAGTGTGGTGCGGTGTGGAGGGGGAGTGGGCTATCAAGCCCTCATACAGCGAGTCTGCAGCGGTGCTGACTTGAGAGTAGTTTTTGAAATAATGACTGTCGGCAGAGTAAACATCTTTGTTACATCTTTTGTAAAATGTATGTGTGTGATCTGCAGATCGGTGGCCATTGAGAGTTTGTTACTGTAGTTTTACAAAAACTTTACAGATTTTACATATTTGGCACTGGTTTTAAATATGCAAAGGCCTCTATCTTCGTTGTGATGGCAGCATTTATTTGCTGTGTCCCCATTTCCCATTGTAATATGGCTAATGTGTTATTTATTATTTGTGGGGCAATTTAAATTTGTGTTATTTATCTTTTTTTTCAATATTTAAATGAAGGTCAGCGCAAGTTCTTTCAGGAAGACTGGGTGTATACATTCACTCCACAGCTGCATATAATCAGCTCATCACGGGCGTTCTCTTTAACCTATTACATTTCACCTCATTCTCCAGCAGCCAATCAACGTGCTGCAGCCAAACTATAAAATGGTTCTCCTCTCTCCTGCAGTCAGCTGTGATTTCAGGTGTTCATGCACCTTATCATGTGGCATGCAGTGCTTGAATTGGGCCGGTACTCACCGGTACGCAGTACCGGCACTTCTGATTTTTACCCATGTGGTACCGGCACTTCTTACTGAGTACCGGCACCTCAGCCGCCGGCAATATACGTATATATTGTAAACGCAACGCAGCGCAAATGTGGGTCTGACTCTGCCTCACAGAGGGTGACTGGCTGTCTACATGACGTGGCCTGCCGACATTGCCACTTTCATACAGATCATACTAATGCCCTCGATTGGTCTCTGTGTGTCATTCAAGCTCGGAAGGGTGTGTGTTGGTGTATGTGTGGCGCGAGCGAGCGAGAAAGCGCGCACACCGGTTACGTGTATTGTTGTTAGCATCTGGTGCTAGCTAGCTGCGCTAACGGATATAAGGAGCTGTTTCAACAACAAGGTGGAGGGAGGGTCCTTTGCTGTCAGACTGAGAGGCTGATAACTAAAGCTCTGGTGAGGTAAATTACTCTCTGAGTCTTTAGATAGTTAACTTAGTTTAAGTTATCTCAGTGGGTCTCAAACGGTTCGGTCACCATTTATGTAAACACATATTTCCATTTGAGGGGGTAGTGATTAGTAAAATATGCATGAATAATACAAACAAAATGTTAACTAGGTGAAAAAAGGTAAGCTAAAACTAGTCTTTGCTGTTGCCTCAAAGAGGAGCAGGGGAGAGAGGAGGGAGACAGGAGAGGCCGATTCAGGAGCCCAGACACACTCACAACTATAAATAAACCAAAAACAAATAAATAAACAAGTTTCAATGTTTTTTCATATTGGATATTGTATGTTATTGGTTATGGCCATGTACTTATGATTTTATGATTATTTAAATGTATACATTTTTGTTTCATATGGGTGTAGTCTCTTTATTTCCCCCTCAAAATGCACCAGATTGATGCATTTAAGTCCAACATTTAAAAAAAATCTTACCTGGGGAGCATGCCCCCGGACCTCCCTACAGGATTTGAGGCCCGGCCCCACTGTTCCCAAATCGATTTGCAATTTTTTTTAAATAGTAACCCATCTCCATATGTTTCTTTTTGGGTAGTAGATTTAAACTAGAGGGCTATCACTTTGTGCAGCAACGCTATTGACAAATAAATCAAGCAAAATGGCACAAAAAACTGGTAGTGGCCTCAGGGACGAGGAGTCATTTAACCAGCCAGTAGGAGTCAAGCTTTACTTTCTTTTATATCCATAAAGAAAAAGTAAATCTGTTTACAGTTGTTTCATTATGGATGTTGAGAGGTATCCATATATCTCTTCATTTCGCTCTCAAAGTGCACCAGATTGATGCATCTAACTTCAATATTTAAAAAAATAAGTTCCCGGGGGAGCATGCCCCCGGACCCCCCTAGACTAGAGGGTGTAAGGTCCACTCCCCACTTATAAAAATAGCACTTTACCACTGCACCCCCTCTAATCTCAGATGCACCCTGAGTCATTTTGTTTAAGTACAGTGAGCCTTTCTAAAATATACAGTAAAAAGACAAACCCACCAGCATTATAGGATATACTATGACTTTGTGCCAAATACTTGTTGCTGATTTAGAGTACTGGCACCTTTTTTATTCCAATTCAAGCACTGGTGGCATGTGTCAATAAATGTTCAAACTAAATGAATTCTCTCCTGATTAAAACATCATGTGTTGAAATAAACAACTGCAGTTCAAAATAAAAAGTGAATTGCCTAATATTTTTGTTGTGGAATCAATTAATTTCTTTCTTTAAAGGCAAAAACATGAAAAAGCTAAGAAAAAAAACTATTGAATACAATATATTTGGAGCAACTTAATTTATAAATGGTTGTCAACTTAAAAACGTGTGTTCACAATGATGGTAATTAAGTACATACAACTTAAAATTCCTTTTAAATCATACGTTAAATCTAGTTGGAACAACTTAATTTTTGGAGTTATCAACTTAAAAACTTGTTTCCCGAATGAGGGTAATTAAGTACATACAATTTAAAATTCCTTTTAAATCATGTGGTAAAACTAGTCGGAACAACTTAATCTTTTGAGTAATCAACTTCAAAACTTGTGTTTATGCCACCAATTATTAAGTAAGGGGTAATTAAAAACACCTCTGATTGTAAAGGAAAAGCCTTCTCCCCTAACTCAAATAACTTTGTTGCTTTAAGACAATTTCATTAGAAGTTGTCTTAACTCAATAAACATCGATACAAACTGTTGCGTGGATTTTCTTTGTTGAGCTAAGGCATTTGTTTTTAGAGTGTAGTCAAGTGGGTGGTATCACATTGTTACATTTGCCGGAGACTGAAAGTTAAACCAGCACAGCAGGTTACAGCTCCACTACCCAGAGACAGAGTGACTGAGTCCAGGGCCGTGGGAAGTAGGGGTGCTGAGGGTGGTGCAGCATCCCCCGGTGGAGGACAGGGAATTTGCACTTCCACAAGATTAAATAAAAAATTATAAAAATATATTAATAATACAAAAACAGTTTAATTCAATTGTGTTGGTTATGTTCATATACTGACAATATTTAAATTATAGGATGTGGTTTAAAAAACGAAGATCTTATTTTACACATTTTGAGTCTGGTCGGAAATGACGTCAAGCACATACAGACAAGTTAAGTACAGTACAAGTACAGTAACAGAACGGACATACTATAATGGCGGCACAAAAGCGAATATTAGATTTCTTTTTGAATCTTTCAAAAAGATGTAAAATTGATTGCAACACAACCTCGGACAGCATGCCAAGCAATAGCTCAAGCCCAAGTACCTCGGGAAACTCTTTGCCAAGAGAGAACGTCCTTAACACTGTTGAAGTCGTTGACAGCTGCCAAAGAGAGGATGAAGCTAGCGCTAGCGCTAGCACTAGCGCTAGCAGCCAAGTGCGAAGAGGAAAGGGGGGAGCTAATGCCAACGGCTCCAAACCAAGTGAGGCTGCTGCAACTTTAACGCATCCGTCGTGCCAGCCTCGTATCCACGTTTTCCCTGGTAGGCATTTCGGAAAGGAAAACTTTTCCCGTTCTTTTCAACCCGGCTGGTTTGATAAGTGGAGATGGCTTACCTACAGTATAGAGACTGATAGCGTTTTTTGTTTTGCATGCCTCCAGGCTGTGCAGAAAAAACTAATATCTTCAGAGTCAGACCATGGTGATAAAACAATTTTGGGGAGGGGATTTTCCACCTGGCAAAAAGCAACTGCTAAATTCAGTTTGCACGAGAAATCGCCTATACACACAGAGGCAATCAGGAAACTTTCTGGATTACAGCAAACTCCAATAACTGCACTCCTTTCAGATGGTGTAGTTAAAAGACAACAGACGGCAAGAAATGTCCTGGAGATTTTGTTCCGTTCGATTTCCTTTCTTGGAAGAAAGGGATTGCCATTTAGAGGAGACACAATGCGCGACGGCATTCTCTACGAGTTGATGTTGGAAAGGACATATAATTTACCCAAGGAAAGAGAATGCGTTATGAGGCGAGACAACTGGGTCAGCAACACCATACAAAATGAGATTATCTCCCAATTTGCGCATTCTGTTCAAAGGACAATAGTTTCCCGTGTGTCTGGCAGTGAATTTTACGGACTAACAGCTGATGGTACAACCGATATCAGCACTGACGAGCAGTTTTCCTGCTGCCTTCAGTATGTGGACAAGGATCTGGAGACGCACTGTGACTTTTTAGGATTTTACAACTGCCCAGACACTACAGCAGAGACACTTTTTACCTGTTTGAAAGACATTCTACTGAGACTGAACATTCCTATTGCTCATCTACAGGGGTATTGCTTTGATGGTGCCGCCAATATGTCAGGCCGTTTGTCCGGTGTTCAGGCCCGGCTGAAAGAAGCGAGCCCACACTCACTGTATGTACACTGTTGCAATCACGCCCTGGATCTTGTACTCCAGGAAGTTGCACGTGAGGTAAACTTGATTGCAGAAGGACTCAATTTTGTGCAGAGTGTTGCTGTGATTATCAAAGAGTCGGCGAAACGCAAGCAATTGTTTGAATCCCTATTTGGCTGTGAAGACTTCATTGTTAACATTCTGGGTCTATGCCCAACGCGATGGTGTGTGCGTACCAAAGCAATTCAACGCTGTTGCGCATCATACTCTGTCTTACTGGCAACACTGGAGAGTTTGAAGGAGGACAGAAGTGTGAGAGGGGATACCAGGGCCAAAGTTGCCGGGCTTCACAAACAGGCCCTCAAAGGCAAAACTCTTTTCCGCCTCCGCGCATGTGAAGCGCTATTTGGCCCTTGTGAGGCTGTCGCGAAAACCCTGCAGAGCAAAAAGGCAAGTGCACTCGGTGCCATTGAGTGTGTTAACCTTTTGATGGACCGCGTTAGTGCCCCGCGAGTTGATGGTGTGGCCGGTATGATCAACGAAGTGAAAGAGAGTGCTACCCGGTACGGCCTAAAGATGCCTGATGAAAATGAATACAGGGTAAGCAAAACACCTGCCCGGTATCGTCAAACCAGAGAGGCTGAATCTCTGCAACAGGCAACGTATGATGTCAGATGGAGGACTGAATTTTACGAGGCTGTGGATCTGGTTCACTCTGAGCTCAGCAGGAGATTCGACCAGATGGGATGAGAGTAGCGGCATTCAGGGAGAAGATCGCAATTGACGCAGCAAACGGAAAGCCGGTTGCGGTACTGGACGCAGAGGCATTGAAATTACCCACGGGGTTTGACCTAGGCCGACTGCAACTGCAGCTCCAGATGTTGGGAAGTGTCTTTAAAGAGACTGTTCACAAGACAGTACAAGAGGTTGCATCAGGTCTGTCAGAACTTCATCCTCAGACAAGATCTCTTTTTGGAGAAGCAAAGCGGCTAATGAAACTCTGCATGTGCCTTCCTATATCAGTTGCATCTTCGGAGCAAAGTTTCTCCACACTCAGACGCCTTAAAACCTGGCTGAGGATCAGCATGTCCCAGAAAAGACTTACACACCTTACACTCATGCATGTGCACGGAGACATCGTTGAACAAATGGATATACAGGACATGAGGAAAAGTTTCCTCAGTATGAATCCCGAGCGCAAGAACACCTTCGGAGTATTAGCATAAGGTAAGACATTTTTTTCATGCACGAACGCCATGTACAGTGCCTAGGCCTACTATTGCTATTTTTAGTTTTAAGATAGATCTGATGCTGTTGTTTTTCCTGTGTCAATATGTCAGTTTGCAATATGTCAGTGGTCGATGCGTTTATTATTTTTGTGGCATTGTGCTTGCCCGTACTTGGGAGGGACTTACAGTCCGTGTATCCAATCATCCTGGGTCTGTAGTCGCTATTTTATAATTAAAGTTTGGCTTCGGAGGAAGTACTCAGTCGCTGTTGTTGCTCATAATCATTAAGTATCTTTTTTTAAACGAAAAAGAAAAGAAAAAATAACATACAACCACATTTGCAGCATATACAATTTAGGTATTTTTTCTTACGTATTAAGAGTGGGATTCCCTCCACCACCCCCCCCCCCCCCCCCCCCCTTTATATTGTGTCATCCCCACAGCACCCCCCATTTGAAACATGTTCCCACGGCTATGACTGAGTCTCCACCTTTTGAAGTAACTGGGGTGGATTTTGCAGGGCCATTGTATGTCAAGTCTAGCGGTCAGGCTAAGAAGGCATATATTTCACTTTTCACTTGCGCTGTCACCAGGGCAGTGCTTTTAGAGTTAGTATCAGATCAGACCACAGAAAATGTCCTCTTAGCCTTAAAGAGATGTATAGCAAGACGAGGACTGTGTAAAGTTATTTACTCAGACAATGCTAAAACATTCAAACTAGCAGACCAAGACCTGTAGGAACTATGGAAGTCATTCAAGGGCTCAGAGCTCACAGACAAGGGGATCACCTGGAAGTTTATTGCCGAGTGAGCTGCTTGGTGGGGCGGCTTCTGGGAGAGACTAGTGAGCAGTGTTTCCGCCAGACCAGGGCTGAGAGGGCGTCCACCCCGAGAGCGGGGGGGGTTGTTTTGAATTTTGACTTGAGCCGTCCCTTATAGATACTGTATTTTTACATTCGTGAGCCGGATCATTTGCCTCGGCTCTCTTAAAGCGCTGGCTCTTTCAGCTCCCCAACGGCTCTTCATGTTACCACAGTTTACCACGGAGCCTCAGTTTTGCTGCTGCGAGGCTCTGGTGCTCGCAGCTCACGAGCGTGCTCCACTAAAACCCCCCCGCTCATCGCGCCCAAATCGCGCATGTTCCGTGTTGTCCTGTAGCAGGCACCTTCGATGTCGGGCAAACAATCTTCAATACTCCGAAAAATAATCCCACCAGACTCCTTTGCCCATCCAACAGCGGGATGTCCTTGTCCTTTTTCTTTTCGTAATTTCAAGCGATAAAAACTCTCGATCGTCTCTCAAATTATTAATATTTTTGGATGCCCTCGGCTCGCGTTCAGGGCGTCCCGAGCTGAATAAGGGCGTCAAATGACGGCAAGACGGCCCCCTGGCGGAAATGCTGCTAGTGAGATCTGTTAAAACATGTTTAAAGAGGGTCATGGGGAAGGCTTCACTGAACTTTGAAGAGCTAACATGCTTGCAGAGGTTGAGGCTGTGTTGAACTCCAGGCCTCTATCCTATGTACACAATGATGCATCAGATCCTCAGTCTCTTACCCCCTCTCACTTCCTGGTGGGGAAAACACTAACCTCTCTACCACCAAAAACTTTGCTTCCACCATCTCAGGCAAACAATGCGAGCAGAGAGGACATGAGCCGGAGATGGCAGAGACTCTTAACCAGCTTTTGGAACAGCTGGAAAAAGGACTACTTGATGGAGTTGAAATCAGCTCACAGGTGTGAAACACCTACACCCACTTTGCTGAAGGTGGGAGATGTCATCCTGACCGGAGAGGATAACACTCCCAGGCAGAATTAAAAAATGGGTAGGATAACAGACCTGTTTCCAGGGAGAGATGGACTCATTCGTTCCTGCGTTGTCCGGACTTCTATGGGCAGTTTGTTGAGGAGACCTGTTCAGTTAATATATCCATTAGAGATAAGTTAATGGACTGAAGTGATGAAAGACTGTTCATCGTGCGGGAGAATGTTGTAACTTGTTTTCTTTAAAGCAGTAAAACATTTGTTTATTTGATTCTTGATAGAGGTTAAAAGGTACAACGTTTCACAGGAAATGCTTTTATTTTGAAGTGCAAGTATGTATCCTCCTCTGACACCTTCCTGTTGTTAAGAAAATTGATTACGAGCATGCCGAGTGCATTTTCTCTGTCTTCCACCGTTCTTTTTGGAAACTGTTTAATGAATATAAAGCAAAGTTCAGTTTGGATAAGACTGCGCTTGGTTCTTCATTCGAAGCTTCTATTACACAACACCTAGCTCTACCAAATGAACTATATGGCACTTATTTGAACCTAATCCATTATTTTTTGTCTACCCCTAACCCTGAACTGTTTCCGCCTAATCCTAATTTAACTGAAAGTGAAACTCCAAACAACTGTGAGTCTGTGACCCTTAAACATGTTGGAAAGGCCCATGTTTATACCTGCTGTTGGGTGCAGTTTGTCTGATAGTCTTTAAAATGGCTGTTACACTTCTACTCCAATACATTTTCAAAGGAATGATTGTTCTTTTTGGATTTAGATGTTTAACGTAAAATACATCTGTTTATAAAACATAATCCATTGTTACAGATTAAACTAACAAAAGCATAACATGTAGTTAAACTAACTGACAGCAGCTAGAGTACTTTTAATTTGAGCTTTAAGTACATTTAGTTGCTTCTATATATTACTAAGTGAACATTTTCTAAAGCAGGAGTTTTTTTAGACTGCGTAATTGCAACTTTTACATAAGTTAATCATATAAGATGATATACGGTAATGATATGATTTCAGTGAGAGGTTAACCTTGTATCAGTATTCCTTTCATCATTCCTTTCCTCCCCTCATCCCTCCTTCCCCTCATCTAGCTTTCCTTACCACGCTCCCGCCCACAGCGTTCCCCATTCATCACCCTGTGTCGGACACCGTTTCATTCTACTGTGTGATCACCTTCTCTCCCTCTTCCCCTGCTGCACATTATCCCTCACACCACCCATCCGTCCGGTCGGTTTGATCCCTCCCACTCCTCCACTTTATCATGCCTCTCTATCTCATCCTTAGATCTTTCTCTCTCCTGACTGTCCGCAGTGCCACACCCTGCCACCATGCCTCTGTGTAACATATTCCTCCATTTATCATGTCTCCTGCTTTAAAGGTGACATGTCATGCTTTTCCGGTTATTACCCGTCCCCTTGTGTGTTATGAAGGTTTTTCTGCATGTAAACGGTGTGCAGAGTCAAAACCCTCAAAGTACACCCTGTAGCGAGTAAAACTCTAAAACAGAAAATACCTCCCCAAAACGCCTCGTTGGTGAAACGTCATCATGACGTCATCATCCATTTCATTCTTCTGGGTACGTGCTTACGAAAGCACGTACCCGGAACTAAATGGGCAAATCCGTGGAGCCGTTCCGTTACGTCCGCGGAGCCGTTACGTTAAGCCCCCGCTGATTGGTCCAAATTGACCAATCCACACACACACTCAGTGCAGGCAGCCCTGCGGATTTCTGCTCCCTGCTGCAGGCTGATAAAAGACAGTTGGGATCGCGGCGAAATTCTTTCTGCAGACCCATTCTCACTTCGTTTATCAACCTATAAAGCTTTTTCTTACTCAATATCAAGCCACACTTATTGTTTTTATTTCGGCTGTGACTTTGTGTGTGTTCAGGTTGAGTTTGGCTGTGTTTGGCTGTGTATCGCTAAACAAGGAAATCACGGAGGGGGGGGAGCTGCAGCGAGCCGTTTAGTGGAGAAAGTGAATACTGCTGAATACACATACTTTACAAAGATGCTGTATGCGAAACCAATGTGAGTTTGGAAAATTGCACAGTATTTTTCTCTATTTTAGTATACCTCAACAATGGAATTATGATCAGTGGAAATGGCCATGACACCTCTCCTTTAAATCAAAACACTTGTCCCCTCACCTGTCCTCCTTTACATCCCACTCTCGCAGTTCATCCATTCATCCTCTTACTTTGATGCTTCAAACAGAACCATCCCTCTGTTTGGTAGTTAAATCCACTTTTCTCCATGCACCTCTCTTTTGTTATCCTTATTTCTTGAGATCTGTTTACAACAAAGCTTTGCTTAAAGTGGAGTACTGTATTATGATTAAATCTTGGTATTGCAACAATCTGTTCCTCTCTGCTCAATCAATTTCCCCCCTTTCCCCTCCCTCTATTGCTTTTCTCCAACCATCCGTCTACCATCCCCTCGTCTTCTTAGAGTTACACATGAGCCAGAGGCGATGTAATGATTGGTTTAAACAGGTAGTCTGTATGCATGGACTCTCACTAAACTATACTAATGTGTGTTTGTGAATAGCTACTCTCTGCTGTCTTCTGCTTTTATGTGTGTGTGTGTGTGTGTGTGTGTGTGTGTGTGTGTGTGTGTGTGTGTGTGTGTGTGTGTGTGTGTGTGTGTGTGTGTGTGTGTGTGTGTGTGTGTGTGTGTGTGTGTGTGTGTGTGTGTGTGTGTGTGTGTGTGTGTGTGTGAGGCTCTTTATCACATTATCAAGTACCATTATGTGTTGGTGCTACCAGGAATTCAAAGCCAAGAGTGTGTGGTTATTTGTTGGTAATTTTGTCTTCTAAAATGCTTTATTAGGACTTCAAATCAGGCATTATGGCTGATGGGGAGACAGTGTGTGTGTCCGTGCATTGAGTGTCCGTGCATTGAGTTATTACATACATACATTGTATGTAAATGTAAAAGTAATAGTGACTTTTTATGTGCGTATATGTGCGCTTTGCATCCTTAGCAATCCATTTGGGTATAATCTGATTGATTTTCCTTTTGAAAAAGCATGGTAATGTAACCAACAGGCTCTTTATGTGGGCAGGAAATTTGAATGGTTGATTTTTGATAAGTTTGTTATTACTTTACTGGTCTTATTTTGCAATCACGCAGTTTTTTAGGAAGTTGGACCCAACAGACTACATTACATTTAATTTAGCTGATGCTTTTATCCAAAGAGATTTACAATAAATGTACCTCACAGAACATGAAAGTGTAAAATAACACTATCTTGATCGTTCGGTTTGTTTGTGTTTTATGTGACTGCAGTGTTCTGAAGTTAGGGTTCAGTTCCACAGTAACATAAACAAACTTACTTCTTCAAAAGACTGTTTTTGTCAATGGAGTCAGGAATGGCTTTCCCACAGCAAGGTAAAGCTATGAAAATATATATATTTTTAAATGTGTGTGGGTGCCTAAAATATATTTTTCTGCTGCCCCTGCCCAAACTGGTGGCGTACCTATGCCATTTTAATGCTAATCTTTGGACTATGGGCAAGTGCTTAATTCAACCCCACTTGAAACATCTGAACTATCCCTTTAAGTAGTACTCAAGTAATTAGTTAGTTAAATTCCACCAGTGGTGTTTGGCAGAAGAGAGCAAAGAAAGAGATTAGCATAGAGAAAAGTCTTCTTTAAAAGGGCACGTGCTTAAATGGAAACAAAAGGGCACACCCTCCCTGACTGCTCTCGTACTGAGAACACAAAATCCCCATGTTATATTACTTGAACGAAGGGAAATTAAGGTTCATTCTTGTTTGGTGCCTTAATGTTTTCTCTCCTTTTGGAAAAAAATGATCTTTGAATGGAAAGCCATGTGTTGTTCACACCATGTTCTGACCCTGATTGTCCGCCACCAACAGCTCATGACGCCAAAACAACATCAGCATGAGGAATGATGCCACCGGGACACATGCAGGCATAAAAGTCTGCTTCTTATGTAGGCTAAAGGGCAGTCTCTCCTCAGAGGACCGTCGGGCAGGGGGCCAACACGAGTCGGCTCCTGTGTGTGCACATCCATGCCTGATTACTCCAGAGCATTATCCATCTTCTACTGCGGGTGTGTAGTGTACCACATCCAAAGTGAGAGAGAGAAGGGAAGAAAAAGAAAAGGCAATATCAAAGGGGTAAAAAGATGAACAGGACTGAGACTCAGCCCACTTTTTATTTTAGAAAACCGAGAGAAAACTGCCTTTTGTTTAACTTGCTGGTAAACCAAATCAAGCTCTTGTTGTATGCTCACACAAACACAGTCACAAAGACTGAGTGAGAAAAGAGTCAGACTAAGAAAAGACCTTTGATATTTAGCTTTCATCATTTGGGAAACTTCTGCTGTATCTAAAAATCTAAATTGGAAAAAGCACTGTGTTTTAAGCCTGACACGAACAATCTCAACTTACATTTGAATTTTTGTTGTGAAGATTGTGTACATTGTGTACAATGAGAGGATATTGGGATATATTTCAACCTAAATTGAAGGTAAACTAATATGTTTAAATTAAAATATTTAAACATTGATGTCAATTACATCAGAGTGTGTGTTAGCTAGCATATAGAACTCCTTAAGTCAGTGGTTCTCAAAGTGGGGGGAACGTCCCCCCCCCCACCTGGGGGGCGCAGAGGGATGACAGGGGGGGCGCGAGAGACCAGGAGGAAAAATGGTTATTAAAAAAAAAAGATAAAAAAAGATTTAAAAAAAAATCATAATTTGAAAGATTATTGGTTCGAAAATAATATGATACAGTACTATTACGTCTGGGTCTCTGTGTTTCATTAAAGCTCGGCTCTGTGTGTGTGTGGAACGAGCCATTTTGTGTGCGCGCGCGCGAGAGAGAGAGAGAGAGAGAGAGCGCACCGGTACCGGAGATTGTTGTTGTTAGCTTCTGGTGCTAGCGAGCTATGCTAACGGATATAAGGAGTTTTTTCAACAACAAAGTGGAGGAGAGTCCTCTCCTGTCAGACTGAGAGACTCAGTGAACTAAAGGACTCTCTCAGTGTTATCTCAGTGGGTCTCAAACGTTTTGGTCACCATTAATGTAAACAATTATTTCCGAGGCACACGTTTATATGATCATTACAGTTATAAAAAAATAAGAGAATAAATGAAAAACAGGTATGCAATACTATATGACAGTAAAAAAAGAATAAAGTTTAAAAGGGGAGTGATTTGTAAAATATCCATAAAGAAATAGTAAATCTGTTCACAGTTCTGTTTAATATAGGTGTTGAGAGATGTATCCATAGATCTCTTCATTTTGCTCTCAAAGTGCACCAGGTTGATGCTTTTAACTTCAATATTTAAAAACAAATCTTCCCGGGGGAGCTTGCCCCCGGACCCCCCTATGTGAGGTCCACACACCATCTATAAAAATAGAACTTTAACCCTGCTTACACCTGTATGCGGCGAGCTGATTATCGAGCCTTCATTGTAACAGTCACACTGTGTATATGCGTGGGGATTGTTGCAGTAGAAAATTCCACTCTAGCGCCCGGTACCTTAATGGGAAACCCTAAATGTTTAAGCACCCTCTATGAAACGTCAAGCTACCCCACAGCACCCCCAAAAGAAATCTCTGTCGCCGCCACTGAGCCTGACTATTTGTGTTGGGGGGGCCCGACTTTATTTTTCTCAAAAGGGGGGGCCTGACAGAAAAAGTTTGAGAACCACTGCCTTAAGTGCAAAATATCACACAATAATAACTACACCAGACATGCCACCTCACTTTATGTTTGTCTGCTGTTTGCTGTTTAACAGTGCCACCTAGAGGTACAGGATAATATAACAACATTCAACCAGTGTTAGAAGGGGCTGGAATACCCTCTGTTTAACAGATCAACATACCTTAGTGTTAGATCTATTTTCTTGTTTCAAAACACCCAAAGAGAAAGATTAGAACTTGCAAAGCTGTTCCACTGCAAGTGTTTCTGGAATGGGAGGAACATAATTGTGATGTGTTAGGGCTAGGTTTAATACCTCAGAAATATAGCTACATATCCATACAAAATACGTGGTAGGAGAACTGTATAGTGTCAATAGAAGGCAGTTGGACCTAAATGCAGAAAGGAAATGTAACACAGGTATACAAAATAAAAAAGAGAGCTGTATTAAAGCAAAGCTAATACAAAACACAAACTTAAGGGAGCTGGCAAGATAATACAAAAGGCAGTGAAAAGGAAACAGGGCACAAACCGGGATGGGACGAGCAAAAGAGGCAGCAAATCCACAGTGAACAAGAAGAATACTCGAGGGAACATAAACGGGAAGCTGAAGGGACAACCACACCACAGGAAACACTGGAGACTAAAAGATAACCCTGGAAAAGAGAAGCACAGAAACTAATCACATTGACAAGACACAGCCGGAGAAGGCAGACAAAAACAAAAAGACTGTAGGGTGATTACACAAAGGTGAAAAGGATCAAGGTGGGCCAACCATAGATATATATAGGGCCAACAATCAGAAAAGGCGGGAAAGACAGGAAGTACAACCAGACAAGACCAGTCTATGGACAAGACACAAGGACAGTGTTCTACAAAATGAAACAGGAAATACATAAACCAAGATCATGACATGACATTTAAACCTTTAATTTGGAAATCAACCACACTACCTTTTTACTACCATACTCTCATTGACTAGAGTGCATGCGAAAAAAACAAAAGGAATTCATTGAGAAGCAATTGCGCCATAGCTCCACATCATTGAATGTCAATGTCTGTTTAATTTAGAGAAATTAGAAACACATCCCAGAAATTCATGCTCTTCTTTTTTCTGAAGTGGTATTCAACAGCTTCAAACCTAAACTTAAAACGTATTTAGGTAAGTATGTCTTCAAAACAATGTTATGTTTTCTAAAAAGCTATCCTATTTCTTTTAGACTTGGTTTGAGTTATTTTGTTATGCTTTTTTCTGTTCTTAGTTTCAGTTTTAGTTTATAATAATAATCCTGGTGTGTCAATTTGTTGTTGATCACGTCAGAGCTTACACAGTGGTGAAGGATCTGTGCAGTAATCGATTACCATCATTATTCACGATAAACAGTCATGGCACCCACACATACAGAAACACACACACACACACGTTCATTATTCAATCCAGCGGTGTCATAAATCAACATGTAGATCTATAAAGCCACAGACTCAATCCATCATGAATGTATTACACACACCCAAACTCCAACACACTGTTTCCCCAGTGTGTACAATAACATTAAATAAAGTCCCAAGCTTATATCTTCAGTATGTCTATCTCCTTTAAGAAATGTAGTCATTCTTTATGATAATGGGTTAATTATTCTGTATTTCATTTTAGAATTAGTTTTGATCAACTCTTTCTGTGTTCTTGAATATCTAGCCAGTTCCACTTTGAGGTTGGAGCCCACTTTAGACTACATTCAAATCAAAGGTCATAAAAGGACGCTACATGAGTAGGGTAACAGTTTTACCTAATGGATAACTTCATGGAACTTTGCCCCAATTATTTCAATATAACACGTTTTTTTAAATGTTATGTGCAAATGAGGCATTATCTTATCAGAAACGTATAAACTCTTATTGAATCTTGCCTTAAGATGCATTCAAATGCATTCACAGACACAATCACAAACACATTCAAGCACACAAGTAGTGTCAGAATAGAGATCCGGGCACTCTGTGTGTTGGCTCAGTGTATTACTGCGATATTGGCTATTTCCTGTTTAGATGGCAAGTCATCTATCCGCAGACAGAGACACATATGGCTCGGTCACCTCTTGGTGATGGTCTGTGACTGACATGATTTCTGTGTGGTCTCTGTTAGTTTGTCTTCCTCTTTCTATTCCACTGCAAACAGCCCTCTGTGTCTAAAAGTGTCTACTTGTCTGTTGCTCTATCTCTTGGAACGTGAAGAAAGGATGGGAAATATTTTCATAGTGTCTCATGTAGAGAACTTTGGGTCAACGGTTGGAGTGAGTGTGTAAAGCAGGCAGTAGATGGAAAAAGTCTTGCCTTGTTTTTAAGGATCAACGAGATGCAATTGTACATAGATGAAAAGAGCTGTCAGTCACAAAGGTTAAGATAACAACTTTGAGAAGCTTGTTGGCTATATGACACTGGGGAAATGTTTTGTTTTCTCTAATAAAACATCTAACAAGAATAAGATACTAAATACTAATGAGAACAATGATTTCTCAGAGCATTTCTGCACTTATAAAACTCCCGAGAGGAAGCCGGCCACGATTGGAAAGTTCATCCTGGTTAAGTAAATAGAATAAATCACTCTTGTGCTCAGTCACTGGTGAACTCAGACAAGAGAAACAGTAAATTGTTCTTGTTTTTACAGGAACACGACACCTATAACATGTCTGCACATCCGCTTTTCCGGATTGACTCTGCTTTTAAAATAGTAGCATCACTACTTGCAAAGGAAACATTAGTTATTACGTGATCTACCGCTGTCAAAAACACTGTGGACTTTCAATAATTTGTGATTATTTTGTGGGGGAAAGGCTGATACAATTGCTTACTCATACAAAAGATTATTTGCACTCAAGGAGACAGAGATAGAAAAAAACTGAAGACTTTATAAGGCACATTCAATCTTGGTTTCTGCTCTTTTTAAATAATCCCTAATAAGAGTTTAACAATCAGCTAATATGCTTCTTTAGGACTATGTGTCACATTTATCAACAGTGACGTCTTCGTGAAAACGGTACGCAATATCCAAGGTTGATAGTTTTATAAAACTATCAAGTAGTACACTTACATCTCCCAGTCTTTTGTTAAAATGTCCTTTTAAGGGATCTCTTTATATTTAACAGGAATTAAATAACCACCATAAATGCAAAAAGTGTTGCTCATAGTGACATACTCACAGAGAATTGGCAATCGAGGGAAGTTAGGTTAAACTTCAAGGAGCGTTGTAGCGTCTATTTTAAATTGAAATAATTCTGCATGTACACTACAAGTAGTCTAGTTGCTTAATCCGTAGGTGCAATAATAGGCAACGTTAGCTGCTGCAATGTATACAGCTAAATTAGCTAACGTTAGCTAAATTAGCTATATTAGTTCCCTTGTTATGCAGTGTATAACCGGTCCGCAGCTTTGTGAACATTCAATTCGGTAAGATTTTCGATGTTGCAGTCAACTGAAGTCGACCCAAAAATAAGGTGACCAGATTTTCAAAATTAAAACCGGGGACATTTTGAGTTTTGCGGTCAATATATCATTAACATCACATTTTCTTTAATTTTAAAGAAAAAGGGGGGACAATTCTGGTTCAATGTAATTCGAAATTTTAACTGCTGTAATAAACTGATGTGTACTACTAACTAATTACTATAAATGGTAACTAACTAACTAATTAATTAAACCTTTCAGAAAATCTGATTTCAATACCATGGTACAGTCAGTGGAGTTATAGAGTAAAGTATAACTCACTTATTGAGTGTTCCATAATTAATAACAAAACATTTTCAAACTACATAGGTTATAGCCTCAAGTTCATTTGATAATTAACATATGTACAAGATATAGAGACAACAGACAAGTAACACTAGCAGAATTACATATGATCAAAGACACTTCAACAGCGAGAAACAACTGTCAGACACACTGGGACAAAGAGATCAAACTGTTTGTTGAATTGTTGGATAACCACCAGGACCTCAGCTGCAATTTCCTCAGCTGTTTCTCCTTAGAGTTCAACAAAATCGAGTAGTTTTGTTTCCACTGATGTGCTATCATTTATCTTACAATATCTTACGAATATTGGCAGCAGCTTTACATGTCCATGATTGGATGCATCAATGGACAGAGACACAAATTCCACCTCGTCTAGGTGAAATCTGTTAAATTTTTCTTCCCCTCCAAACGTTCTCCCTTTTCTTAACTTGTCTTCTCTTTCTAACTATTGTACAATCTCTTTGCTTCTTTATCTTTATTCCGGTTTTTCCCTTCTCATTCTGTTCTTCCTCTCTGATATTTAAAAATAGATAGTACATTATTAGATACACTTGGGTTAACAGTCACATTGTTTTCATCAATTTATAAATTGACAGGCTCTGTAATTATATAATTACCATTTCCATTCTATCCCTTCACATATCTTCCTAAAGTGTTGATTCTCTTCTTACTCCCAGTCTCCACGCTAGGATAAGCGCAAAAATAATCTTCTGACTTAATTTTATTTATTTGATGAAATGATCAAACCAAGGCCTGAAAACTGGCATTTTATATGGAAGTGACTCATATAAAAAACATTTTTAATATTGGATACAGTGCTATCAAGCCTACTACACGAAATGGACATGCACATATATAGTTGATCAAAGATGCTCCAAAGTAGGGGACAAGTTTCCAAAACCCAGTGAAGTAGCACAATGCAGAATTCCTACAATTAAGCGGGACAGTGAAGGGTGTGTTAGGACGATCAAGAAAGGAGAGCGAGCGGCGCAGTTAAGAATGAGAGAGTTTACGGAGCAGATCAAGAGAAGCAGGAAGACAAAAGAAGAATAAGAATAATGAGCAATACTCAGTTTACCCAGTGTGTCATGACATGAAACGTTTTATTTCACCTTGCTATGTGATTTAAACGTATATTTAAAAAACGGGGACATTTCCGGGCACATTTCAACCGCGGACAGGCCAATAAAAACGGGGACTGTCCCCGAAAAACGGGGACGTCTGGTCACCCTACCCAAAAAGCCAAAAATAGCGGACTTTTAGATCGCTAACATTTTTAGCATAAGTCAATAGAGTTTAACATTGCGGAAATTAGCATCGCGGCTATCGGACATTTTCTGTATGCAAGATGATGAATGAAATATTTTCTGTTGCTGTAGCTAGCTACTGTTAAATATGTTCTTTATTCTCGCGTCCAGGAGAGAAGCTTTAAAATTAGACTAAATGGAGTCTCTGAAAAGATTCAAATGGGATACTTTAATTAAAAAAGGCGCGGAAGTGTTACAGACAGAATATTGTTCCGGCAGAAAACAGCTGTGATCTGGCTCTCCCGAGCAAGAAGAGAAGGGCGAATCCCCCGTTCGGTGCCTTTATATATCCTCTGCTGGCTCCTCCCCGCCAGCCGGCTCGCCTCGCCTCTAATGTCCGTTGTTGCATTTAAACAGAGGACTGGTACTTTTCACCTTCAACATATGCTTAACACGCCTTTTCTCCTCATATTCTCTTTCATCACTTTTCATGTAACACATTCTAAACGCTGGAATCAATACTCTAAAACATACAGAAAATGCTTCACGGCTGGTTTGGTTTCCGGTCATTCCGGATGTTGTCACATGCTACTCTCGTCTGTAAACAATAGTGTATTCAAATAAACTGTACTTTCATTTAATATTCAGCATGGTAGTATCTCGACATCTATAGTTGTAGTGTTAAATCAGTAGGTTTCGGTTTTCACCACACCACGTCATTTCGCTACTCAATTCACCTCTTTAGGAAATCGTATATTAGCCACATGCTAAATGCTAACCGGAGTTGAAGGATTTTCAGAATAAAAGCTTAACTGCTTGTGCACAAGAATTTCTGGTTTTTCAGTATAAAAGAGCATTTAACTTGACAGTATGTTTAAACTACATTGTAGCATCAAAACATTGATTTTAAATGTCTAACAGTCCCTCCTTACACACCTAAAAGGTGTGTATCTAATACTGAAATCAATGAGTTCTTCATCTGAACTTTGCATAGCACATAACTCATAACTTCTATAGCCTTAACTTTACAAAAATACATAATAAATCCTTGTCTGGTCTCAAAGATAAAAGTTTTCCCTTGTGCATACTTCTAGTGTTTACATTCAATATCATTCTTCAAAATAGCAGCAATGGCTTGGTGTCAGAACATTTTTTCCTCCCTCCTTTCACAGAAACCGTTCTCATACCAAGCTCAATGTTAAGGCACTTGTTTTTACAAAGTGAAAAGAAACAAACCATTTTAGAATAGCAATGATTTATACAACATGAAATCTACCATATTAGAATAGTATAAAATAATAAAGTCAAATAAAATGGACTATCTTAGAATAGTGTAAAATTAATTGGAATAATAAAAATATACTATCTTGGAATAGTATGAAGTAAATTGAAATGGATTCACTCCATTTTAGCATTTTAATTTTGCTCACTTCTTCACATGATTTAATCAATTAAAGAATCACATCGGCTGGACATTCATTGATCAATCTCATCTCCGAACATCCATATCATTTAAACTAACTCATCATTGTCATCAACATCTGTATACGGGGGTTGGTCGTCTTTTTCTGCTAGCATTTGTAACTGTCTCCTCATGAGAAATGTACCCTCCCTCCTTTCATACCATTTAAGGTATGAAAGTAATATGTTCTCTAGAAGGGGCCGTTGTGCGTTCTACTCTGGGGTACGGCATTCTAGACAGTCATTTCTGGGAGAAGATTTTGGTCAGTTACAACAGTTGTAGAATTTCATCACTTAAAAGTTCCTACTCAGTAACTTTGGGTGGTCTGTTCTAATGCAGTGATAAAGTCCCTGAAATGGTGTGAAAACTCGTGGAATATCAATAACTCATTATACTAATTTATTTTCAATTCTGGTCTACTTAAATAGCTATGCTAACCCCTTTAACAGTGTGTGGAACCTTGGGTGCCGAGCATGTGATAATTACTTCCTCCTTTAACAAGGATTTTAAAAACAGAAGTCATTTCATTAATGGTTTGTAGTTTAATTCAGGAATTTACATTAATGGCAGATATGTTTCTCCTTTAAATAACATCTCTAAATGTCAGGTCATCCCTGATTAAATGGTATCTTTTAAAACTCATACTCTGGTGCCGTGCGCTCCCTGTGAAGCTGCAAGTAAGATTTAAAACATCTGCAGGGTGGGTTGAGCGACCCCTTCTCCCTGAACGATATTTGTTGTAACAAATATGCACCATCACAATGAGTGATCCAAGGCCCTGCATGTATTGCTCCCAACTAAATTAGTTTTTTTTAAATTAAACTTTGCTATCGCTCTTTGCCCAGTGTCTTTTTAAAACTCTACATCTTGGACGACAAACAAATGTTATTTCCTCCTTAACAGTTATCCTGAGGTAATAACCATGCTACAATGGAGAAATCAATACTTTAGATTTGAATACTATCTTTGGCTTGGTACTAGAGTGGTTACTAAAACTATCCCTTTAAACTGTAGATCTATACTGTAACAAATTAAATCTTCCCCAAATTCAAACATGAATAAAAATTTCTTAAAGAATAATTTGTTCCTATGATGAAAAGATTGAATAATATGTTCTACCCTCAGTGTGTTTTTAGGATTATTTAATAGTTTCCTCTTTTTTTTCTTTATAAATTCACCAATTGATTAATTCATGGCTAATAAATATTTTTCTTTACGTATTTCTCGTTGGTGAATAAGTGTGTTTATGTGTAAACTCACTCACTCCCGTTTTCCTTCTCTCCCCCTCTGGTTGTCAAGCCACGACCCCCTCATGTTCTGCTGGACCATGCCAACTCCTCCGTCCTGTCTTCTCCTCCGTCCACCTTCTCCTCAGTCTATCTGCTCTTGGATCCTTCCGCTGTAACTCTTTTCAGTGTCCCATCTGCTTTGCATTTCATCTCCTCCTTTACAGTCTCTACTGGTTGCATGGAGGGCGTATTCTGCTCTCATGGCTCAGCTTGGAACTTCATGTCCTGTGGGGGACCGATGAGAGTGTGCCTTTTTATGTCACCTGTAGTTCTGGATTCCTCAGGTGGAGATGATTCAGCTCTGCTTCTCTGTCTGTTCGATGGAGGAGGAGGAGGAGTCTTCCGTGGTGAGGTCTTTTGTCTGCTTGGAAGTTGGGGTGGTAGCGTTCTGACAGGCGGAGAGATAGAGAGAGAGAGATCTCGGGACGCATTATCTATAGTTAATTCTAACACACTGAGGTAAAATAAATCCAACCTTTTCCACTCTATTTTCCTAATCTTACTATCCATCTTAGTTGTTAAATGTCATCTAAACACAATTCATGTCTACTAATAATTTTACCATATCCCTAAAAATTGCTTTCACCCACTGTAACATGTTTACTCCAATGAACTCTTTCAGGAAACCATTTTCTTCTATACATTTAAATACCTACATGTTTCAAGCACCACATATTTCACACACTATAAAAGAACGTCTCCATATTTTCTCCATCACTTTAAATCTCACTGTTATTTAGAACCGTAGTAACTTTTGTGACTGGACATATCTGCAATGTCGCCACTATCTGCTGGGGAATCTTGTTCATAGAGTTTGTACGTACAAAGCTGTACTTGTGGGTTAGTAGCCTGTGTCTAACAATCATTTTCAATAATTGTGCTCAGATAGGTCACCGGTCGGTTGTTCATAGCTTAACAGGGGGTGTTTCTGGTACAGACTAAAACATGGATCCAGTGTATTTAGAGATTCCCCTAATCTGTAAATCCCCATCACTTACATATCCCGATCACTTAAACCCATCTCATCATTTGATACAAGAACTGCATATAGGGGGGGTGAATCATCTTGATTATAACCGCCTCTTGTTTGGGACCGAGTATTTCTAACTCCTCCTCTTGTTGCTCAGCTTATCTTTTGGCTCTGGGGATAAGTGAAAGTCTCTGAAACACAGCTGGAGTCTTGTTAGTGATGTGGGCATTCTCTATGAGTGAACTAATGGTTCCATGTTTTACTTGATATTGTACTCCCCATCCAACCAGAAAGGTGCCAAGTGTAATGAGCACAATCAACAATGCTATTCTGCCTCTTATCCCTAGGGGACCCCACAATTGGTTTGGCTTTGTTCTTGTCATCATCTCTATTTTATCCCTGGTTGTGTCCGTTACAGAATTTAAATAATGAGTACAAAAATGACATATACAAAAAATTGGACTCTTTTTCAGATGTAAAACAAAAAATAGGTTTTCACATTAATGTACAATCTATAAAAATCTATAGACTATTTTTCTTTTGAGCTGTTTCTATCTTTATCTTATTTCTATTTATTGTTTTGTTCCAGCTCTGCCAAATCAGTCCTAACTCCCAATAATGTTCTGGAAGTTGCCAGTGAAGGGTGACAATGTGTGAGGTGGTGTCAATTTGCTCCTTTTTCTTTACTTTTAAACCGGAGCGCGTGTGAAGTTTGTTACAACTTTTCACGCTTCC
Source organism: Notothenia rossii (assembly GCF_949606895.1). Lineage (NCBI taxonomy): Eukaryota > Metazoa > Chordata > Actinopteri > Perciformes > Nototheniidae > Notothenia > Notothenia rossii. The sequence goes on from NC_136904.1 coordinate 71,581,809, forward strand.
GTCCACCGGGGATCAGCCCACTGTCTTTTGTGAACTTTCACCCTCACCCAATCACCTGGCCGAACAGGAGTCTCTTCTGGAGTCTCGTCTGGTATCTCTGTAGTTTTCCTAGCCTGTGTAGACAAAACTTGCATAATATTACTCAGAGTTCTGACATATTCATCCAATTCTATTTGTCTAATATCTAAAACTGGACCACTCCATCCTTGGAGAACGCCCAAGCTTCGGCATACCTCTTGTTGTTATGAGACCTATTGTTGACTACATGTTATTATTTATTAACTACAACGTCACTGAAATAAACATATCTGTATAATCATGACACTCCCTCCTTTGAGCATAAAATGCTCAATTAATATTGCAATGATTACCCTATTATGAACAGGACATGTAAAACCCATAACGTTGCATTAAATAAATATAACTTCTCCGTGTACCCCTAAGGCGTACAAAAATATCGTATGATGTATGGCTTGCTGATGGTATAAATGCATATTCACGAAAAAAATCAGCCATTAGCACAAAAAATAGTTTACTTGTTTCAATAATGGCTTTTGTCATGGTATTATGCGTCATCGTTGCTGCGAAAAACAATACCCGTGGTGTCGCTAATGCGTCTCAATAATTCTAGGATTAGAGGATTGGTTGACACTGCTGAACTAACATATGATAAAATAATCTTTCTCCAAACTGGAGGGAAAATATGAACTATTCTCACAGAGTGACCTGCATGAAGGGCTGGTGCCCCTCACTCAAATGAGATATTGCCTTACGCACTACACTATAAATCAGTAAAGTTACTCAAGAATAAATAAATAAAGACTGATTCCTGAAACTGTTTTAAAAACCCTACAACTTCTTCATCCAAGCTCTTAATCAGTGTTATGTTATTTAATCTGCGGCTCATGCCTTAAAACAGATACTTCAGACCGATTATAAAATGGTGTTTATGAGAAAAATGTAATCTGACTCCATAAATCACATAATTGTTTGATTAAAAACTGCACTTCTGGCTAACAATAAATGAAGTTCCCCTTTCAGGGATGCAAACACAGGTATGGTGAAAAAAGAGAGAACTATTCGAAGCAGGAAAAAAAACAGCGTAATATACCATCTGACAAAGGCCTGTGCTATAATGCTTCAATTAAGTGGCTATTCTTTATAATATGCTCAGATCAATAGAGACAGAGATGTTAAGTTATAAATCAAGGGTTTTTATTATTATTTACAGCAGGGGTGGGGAACGTTTTTCCTTTCAATTTTTACAACATCCTCCGAGGGCCGTACAAATTATTGAACTCAATCTCTGCTTAAAAAAACTAAAATCAGAGCCAATTCATTTTGCCTTTCTTTCATGCTGTGCAAAGAAAAAGAAACCTCTTAATCCAGATATCTTACCATGACTCGCGCATGCATGCATTTGCACGGTGTGGCATGACCACCAAAACAGAAAGATATGGACACAAGATGTCTGCAAATGTATTTAGTATCCATGTGAACATGATTTAAGTGGTGGGGAGCATCAATCTGGTGCACTTTGAGAGCAACATGAGGAGATCTATGGGTACATCTTTCAACACCCATTTGAAACAGAACTGTAAGCAGATTTTTCTTTTTGGATATTTTACAAATCACTTCCCTTTTAAACTCTATTCTTGTTATTTTTAACAACTTTTTTGTTACTGTCATATAGTATTTTATGCCTGTTTTTCATTTAGTCTCTAATGTCTCATTAATAATAACAGGGTATATGCAGGAATCCTGAAGTCAAATTTAATACCTTTTAAGACCTTTTTTAAGACCCTTTCCATACATTTTAAGACCTCATGGCAACTTTGAGTTCTAACCGGTTACATTGGCAACACACTTTACCTCACATTTACTATATTGATTGTAAGATAGCAAAACTAAACAGAGTGCAGACAGACTACTGAAGCCTCCTTTCCACATGAACTTCAACCTCTCTGTGAAGGTCAGGTTTAATGCAGTATGCTGCTTTGTTGCTTCTGTAGACTCTGTGCTCTTTCATTCCAGTAAAACTCCTCAGAAACCATTAGAAACCAGTATTTGACCAATAAACAAAACAATTGACAAAACCTTGAACTATGAAATATGTTAAACTTTGGTGAGCTTCAGCAGGGTAATGCCATATAGGAGCTCCCTCACAAATACCCAGGGGTTAAATTGGGCTGGGGCTGTCCGGGGCTAAGCCCTGGCACATAGGACGATGCTCTGACGTCATCACCCTCACACATTTGTCATATGTTCGCAAAAAACGATATATATGTTAAGACTTTTCTCGTTCTTAATATAGACTATATTTAGGGTCTATATGTGTTGACTTTAATTTAAAATAGCAGATCTCTGTGACCGAAGTTTCGCTTAGACCCCGGCCCCACGAGGAGGCATACGGTAAAACGCATACGCAAGCGCAAAAAAGGCTTCCGTTCACACGCATTCGATTCATTAACGTGTCCGTTCACACTAGACCGCTGGAAATGCTGGAAACGATGTAGTACATATGTCAGGCCTGTAAGTGGCGCTGCTGCCGCCCGAAATACACCAAAAGCAGCGAAGAAGAACCCGGAGCATGGTTACCATGGTTGCCCTTCTGTTTATTCTCCGCGGTGGACGGCGTGTTCTCCTGCTGTATCTCTCAGGTAGTCCACCAGCAGATGAAAAACACCCACCTCTCCGCCTCTTCCAAGGAACGAGGGGACCGTGCAGCAGTTTCCGTAAAAAAAAGGTTCCGCCGGTCAACATGTCCGTTAAAGTTTAAATCTTCCGTACAAAATTAGAAAAGTGCCGGTCAGAGGTCTTCTTTGTTATTTATTGAGCTTTAAAACAAATTGATAACGACTCTGTTCTCTGTATAATAATATAATAATATTTAATAAACGGTGACGTCCTCTCCTTTCCTCCCCCTCTTCTGACAGCCCAGCAGCAGCAGGAGACGTGGGGAGAGGGAGGCGGGCTATTTAATCGTTATCAGAAAATGATCATATAGCAGTCCCGGCTCCAGCTCAGTACAGAGGGGGGGGCAGCTGAAAACCGAGGGGGGGCGGTGAGTCACAGCATCATGTGACATGTCACCGCCGGTGACATGTCACATGATGCTGCATAGAATGAGAAAACATAACGGAGCAACATCAAAACAGACTCCACAGATCAGAGGCGCTGATCTAACATATCCAACAACGGATGATCAATAACCACATTGCTAACAAACAGTAGCAACAATACAAATGATAAAATAACCAGCTCTTACCTTCAGTAGAGTTGCAGTCTCCTCTTTCCTGACGAGTGGAACCTCCTCAGCAGCATCTCCTTCCACTCATCTTTGAATTTCCTACTGAGGTCATTCTCAAAGGCCAGCTGGATGAGATGGGCTTTGCGTCGATGCAACATGCTGCGTCTGTGCTCACTAAATACATTCTTCAACGTGGAGAACGAGTTTTCACATGTAGCAGTTGATGCCCCGAATGTTAGTGCGTGTTTGAATGCTGTCATTACCGCTGGCATGGCACTTAATACCCTGGACTCCTTTGCAACAAGGTGACTCAAAGTCACTCTCTCTACTCCCTGGCCTGTGCACCGGCTTTTCAAAAACTCTCGCGCAACTGTGAACTGTGCCTCAACCATGTCTGTGTTTGTTAAATCCAGTAGTGGTTTCACTTTCTCAGCTTCCAGGAAAATCACACTGGCGGGGTCCAAAGCTGACATATATTTCCCGTTACGCTCGCTGAAACGTGCAGCCATTTCACTCAGAATAGAGTCGATGATGCCAAAAAACAGCCGCTTGCACTCTTGTTGAATGTCCACTTCGCGCTGCCCAAGACTTTCACTCACCACGTAGTCTTGTAGCGTCCTGGTGGCCTGCCGCTGCCGTTTTGGAGGAGCAGGCGCGCCGGCGCCCTCACCTGCATCCCCGCTGTCAGCCCACAGTTTCTGAAATTCCGCATCTGATCGTAGATCCTCTATGCAAGAAGAGGCACTTTGAATGAGCCGGACTGCAGTGATTAGATCTGTTTCTTCGGCTTGCAGCATCCGATTGGCTGGGTCCATCAGCCCCAATACTTGGTGCATCACACCGGTGAGAAATGTGAAGCTCCGTTCTGTAATGGCCTTGTGAAGTCCAACAGATTCAATTTTCACATCAGCACTTGCTCCCATGGTTCCGATCTCTTTCAGGAAGTCCACCAGTGCAGTGTGTGACTTCAGCACCACAGACAGCGTGTCAAGGTGTCCGGTCCATCGCTGCTCTAACAGCCTTTTAAGCTTCTCTCCTTTGTACTGTGCGGCTACAGTGGGCTTTTTCATAAATTTATAAAGGGAATTGCACACTTCAAAAAAATCCCCAACTGCACTCTCTGAGGAAATAGCATGCACGATCACCAAATGCAATTGGTGGTTGAAACAATGGATGTAAGGCACTTCTCTGTTTAACTTATTTTTGAATAAGCTTCTGCATGCCTCCCTCTCGTCCCGACATGACGCTGGCTCCGTCATAACACTGACTAAGAATTTTGTTTGCGTCAAGGCCAGCATTTGACAGTTCATCAAGCACAACATTAGTGAGTGACTGGGCATCACATTTGTCCGTTGTCTGCATTGATAACAGCCTCTCTTGCATTTTGTAGTCCTTGTCCATATAACGCACAACTATAGATACATTTTCACTGCCTGTCGGGTCTTTAGTTCCATCCACCTTGAGTGTAAACCATGACTCCCCGACATCTTTAACAATTTGCTCTGTTACGATCGTGCTCATCAGTTCAATGATGTGATTTTGAATATCATGTGATGTGTAAGTTGCGTTTTTTGGAATTGTACTGAAAGCCTTTGCAAGCTCTTGGTTTTGCCTCAGCGTGTAATCAAACAGTGAGAGAAACAGTCCGCTTCCCAGTTCATCTCTGCTATTGACTGAATCCACTTCACCCCTCAGTGGCAGTTCGTTTGAGACAAGAAATTCAATTATGTCAACAATTGCAGACACATACAGGCGGTTTCGCGCAAGCTGATGAGAGTTAACCATGGTTGAAATTTCACTGCCTGTGTTGCATCGCATTTCCTTCTCTTTCCAGCTAACATTGCATGCTTGATGCTCTTTGCTGTTACTGTGCCTGCTAAATCCCTTTGCCTTATCATTAGCATGCTTCCAATTAGTATACCCAGTTCTTGTGAAAACGGAGTCACTCCCTCCAAATTTCCTGCAGGGAAAACAAAAGGCTGCATCTTCTTGCTGCGAATATTCAAGCCAGTCTCTCTCGTTGTACCAATTAGCCGAAAATGACCGTTTACAGTCATTATTATGCTGTTGCTTCTTTGGAAACTGCCTGAGATGAACCTGAGCTGGCTTGTCAACTCCGAGGTTGAAGAGTTTATCGCCGGCCACTAGAGGGCAGTGTCACTGCTGTCGCTGCCTGGTTATGCCGTGCTCTGACCCGGAAGTGCCGAGCGGCCATTTTAGTTCAAACATTGTTCATGCACTCCGCCTCGAGTTGAGACGTTCGTCCACTCATTCATGTAAGACTGTTTCCACTATTATATTATACCATATATTATACTATATATATATTATACTATTATACTACTATACTCTGTTTCGTGGTATATATTTGTGTTGATTGAATTGCATGGATGTAATACTTTGTCAGCTTATCTTGCTGCATTATTCTGTTTTAGGGTGTCGTCATCCTTGTCAATAAATCACCGAAACTGACATTGAGGAGTGTGTTTCTTCATGACGACACCATGGTCGTTGTTGGATGCCCTGTCCCCGGCTGCGAGTTCAAATCCGATGACTTGTCTGAAGCACTCGTCATTGCTATATTGACGATTCATGGATGTAGCCACCAGCACGCAGCGCCTGTCATGGCCGCGCCAGCCCAGGCCCCAGCCCCTCACGGCCCGAGACTCGATCGGCCCAAAGTTGATGTGGGCGTGTCAATAGAGGAATGGAACGTGTTCATCCGCCGTTGGAATGTATTCCGCGCCGGCTCAGGCATAGGGGACGCACAGGCCCCCTTCCAGCTGTTTCAGTGCGCTGGGCCTGTACTTGGAGACAGCCTGTTGAAAGCCGTCCCCGACGCCGTTTCCGGACCCTTGCCAGACCTGATCACCGTCATGCGTTCCCTAGCTGTCATCCCAGTTGCTACATGCGTCCTGCGCACCGAACTACTTCAGTTACGCCAGGAACGCGACGAGACATTCCGCGCATTCGCTGCCAGAGTGCGGGGTAAAGCAGAGACATGCGCATATAATGCGGTATGCGAGTGTGGTAAGGACGTGGACTATACCGACCACATTATCCGCGATGTGCTGCTCAATGGCATCTATGACTCGGACATACGCCGCGAGACGCTAGGGACAACTGACGTCCTGGTCAAGTCAGTTAATGACGTGATTGCACTCGTCGAGAACAAAGAGATGGCCCGTAACGCTCTCCCGTCGTCCTCCCTATCAGCCATGTCGTCATTCCGGCGCTTGAAGACGACTCCACAGGCGAGCCCCGCCCCGAGCCCCGCGGACGGGGCTAAACGTGCCTCGTGTCCGGAATGTAAGAACGTCTTTAACGTCTTCACGGAGGGGCCTCGCGGGTGGAACCCTAAGCCTCACCAGGTGTGCATCGGCTGCTACAGGGCCCGCCGACAACAGAGGCGTCAACAGCCGTCATCCGACAGTCAACAGGCCGCCATGGGGTCGGAGCTGGTATCCCAGGTCTCGTCGGTGCAAGCTGGAGCCCGCCCTGGCCGACGTCGCGGGAGCCTTCGCCGACGCCGCGCCCCTACGTCGCACGGCTGTGTCGACAGGCCTTCACCTATCATACTCGAGCACCACATCTTCTCCAAGGGCGAATGGAGGCGAGCCAGGCTGAGAGACCACCCCCGGGCGTTAATCACCATCTCGATGGACATGCCAGTCGGGCCGAGGGATGGCACCAGCAACCGGGGCTCGGCCGACGGAGCTCGAATATCCGCCGTCGCAGACACTGGCGCGCAGTCGGACCTTTGGTCTCTGGAGGAGTTCCTGGCCTGCGGTTTCGCGCGGGACGACCTGCGACCCGTCAGCCTCAGCCTGTTGGCCGCCAACCGCTCCCCTATAGCCATCGAGGGAGCGTTCTTCGCTAGGCTCTCGACGACCTGCAGCGGGGGCCGTACTACATCCTGCCGTTCCATGGTATATGTGAGCAGCTCAGTCCGGGCCATGTACCTCTCCTACGAGTCGTTGCTCAACCTCGGCCTCTTGCCCAGTAACTTCCCGTCGGACGACGTTGCAAGGGGGCCCAAGGACAGGCGTAGCCCTGACACGGCTGACACGCCAGTCCAGCCCCTGTCCATCAATGCGACGAGGTCAACCAACGGCGGCTGCGTGGGGCCAAGTGACCCCGGGGACGCCCAATGCTCATGTCCTCAGCGCACGGTCCCCCCGGCGCGCCCCGCAGCACTGCCGTTCCCTTGTACGCCAGAGAACAATAACCGGATGAAAGGTTGGCTACTCGGGAGATATGCCTCGTCGACATTCAATACTTGCCCCCATCGGGCACTACCATGCATGGAGGGGCCGCCTATCGAGATGCACGTGGACCCCGCAGCTACGCCTAAGGCATGCCACACCGCGGCTACGGTGCTTCTACACTGGCAGCGGAGGGTTCACGATGACCTCCTGCGGGACGAAGCCCTTGGGGTCATTGAACGCGTGCCGTACGGCGAGCCGGTGACGTGGTGCCATCGTATGGTAGTCACTCGGAAGCACGACGGTTCCCCCCGCAGGACCGTGGACCTCTCCCCCCTCAACAAGTTCTGCCAACGTGAGACCTTCGCCACTGAGTCCCCGTTCCACCTCGCACGCCGCGTCCCGAAGGGCACCTGGAAGACCGTCACGGACGCCTGGAACGGCTACCACAGTGTTCCCCTGCGTGAGTCGGATCGCCACCTCACTACCTTCATCACGCCCTTCGGCCGTTGGCGCTACACCAGGGCACCACAGGGTTTCCTGTCGTCAGGGGATGGCTACAACCGTCGGTTTGACGCCGTCCTCTCGGACTATGAACGCAAGGAACGTTGTGTGGATGACACCATCCACTATGACACCGACCTGGAGCAACACTGGTGGAGGACCATCGACTTCCTGACGCGTGTCGGCCGATCGGGGATCGTGCTGAATCCGGACAAGCTTCAGTTCGCGGAGAGGTGCGTCGACTTCGCTGGCTTCAGGGTGTCGGAATCTACCATCGAACCGCTCCCAAAATACTTGGACGCCATCCGGGACTTCCCCACCCCAGGCTCCACGACGGACATCAGGAGTTGGTTCGGCCTTGTCAACCAGGTGGCTAACTACGCCCAGTTGCGTGACACGATGGCTCCATTTAAGCCGTTCCTCAGCCCACGCTGTGCGTTCCTATGGTCCCCCGTTCTGGAGGAGGCCTTCCAGACGTCCAAGCAAGCCATAATGGAGGCCATCCGCGAGGGCGTGGAGATCTACGACATGCAGAAGCGGACCTGCCTCCGCCCTGACTGGTCCATGCGTGGCATTGGCTACTTCCTGCTCCAGCAACATTGTCACTGTGCCTCGGGCATACCGGACTGCTGTCCAGGAGGGTGGAGGGTCACCCTCGCGGGCTCGCGTTTCCTGTCCCCTGCGGAGCAGCGCTATGCAGCCGTCGAGGGAGAGGCCCTAGCTGTGGCATGGGGCCTGGAACAGACGCGGTACTTCACGCAGGGGTCCGACAACCTCGTCGTGGTCACCGACCATAAGCCGTTGGTGAAAATCTTTGGCGACCGTACGCTGGATGAGATCACAAACTCGCGTCTGTTTAGACTGAAGCAGCGCACCCTCCCATGGCGCTTCGACATTGTGCATCTGCCTGGCAAGAGCAACTATGCCGCTGATGCCACGTCGAGGCATCCTTCCCCCTCGGGTTCAGCGAACGGCCTCTCATTGGGGCTGCCGAGCGGGCCTGACGCCATGGAGTCAGCACTCATGGCCTCCATCCGCGACGACGCACGGGAGCTCGGAGCCGTCTCTTGGCCCCTCCTCGCACGGGAAACAGCGGCTGATGGATGCCTCGGCCACCTCCTCCAACTCATCGAGCAAGAGGGTGGGATTGACGTTAACGACCCTGCCCTGGCGAGTCTGTCATCGGTCTGTGAGTCCGTCTACGCCCAGGACGGCGTCCTGCTCTATCGGGACCGCGTCGTGGTTCCCCCATCCCTCCGTGGGAGGGTCCTTCGGCATCTCCATGCCGCTCACCAGGGGACCTCAGCTATGGGGCAGCATGCCCGAGCCATAGTTTACTGGCCCGGGATGTCCGGGGACATTCAGGCCACCAGGGACGGGTGTGCAGACTGCAACCGCAATGCTCCGTCACAGGCGGCTACACCCCCCCGGCCGTCCCCACCCCCGTCCACGCCATTCGAGGCGGTGTTTGCTGACTTCTTCGACTATGGGGGCCGTCACTACCTAGTTGTCGGGGATCGGCTCTCGGGCTGGGTAGAGGTCCTGAGCTCTACGGCGGGTACTGCCCTGGCGGGCTCAGCTGGCCTGGTCCAACACCTCCGGTCGTTCTTCGCCACCTTCGGCGTACCGGAGGAGCTCTCGAGCGACGGTGGTCCGGAATTCAAGGCGAGCCACACCGAGGACTTCCTCCGCTTATGGCACGTCGAACACCGTGTGTCTTCCGTTAGCTTTCCGCAGTCGAATGGGAGGGCGGAGGTTGCGGTTAAGACTGCTAAGCGCCTCTTGATGTCCAACACCGGCCCGTCGGGCAGCCTTGATCAGGACCGCTTCCTGCGCGCTATGCTGCAGTTGCGTAACACGCCTGACCCCGACTGCGACCTCTCGCCAGCACAGATCATCTTCGGCCGCCCACTTCGTGGCTCGCTCTCCTTCGTGAACCGCCTCGAGAAGTTCTCGAACCCGCATATCCGCCTGCTATGGCGCGAGGCATGGGCGGCGAAGGAGGACGCCCTTCGGACCCGTATGTCCCGTACCACCGAGTCTCTGGGGGCTCACTCGAGACCGCTCCGCCCATTGGCACTCGGCGAAAGGGTATTCCTCCAGAACCAGCAAGGCCCGAGCCCCCACAAATGGGACAGGTCGGGGATCGTGGTGGAGTCGCCGGGCCACGACCAGTATCGGGTCAGGGTTGACGGTTCGGGACGTCTGACACTGCGCAACCGGCGGTTCCTCCGTGCCTACACGCCGGCCACACCCTGCGCCCGCGAGCAGTCGGCTGCGCCGTCGCCGCCGCCCGCTGCCCTGGGTCATCAGCCCCCACCTATCCACCCGGGCTGGGCGACGCCCCAGGGGATTGCTCAGCGGCCGGCTGTCGGGCCCCGCGACTCGGCTATTGGCGCTTCCCCACCGACGCCTGCTGATGGGGCGTCCTCTGACCTCGCTGTTCCTACGGGTGCCTTCCTGGGTGCACCGCTCCCGGTGCCGCAGTCGCCGCCGACGCTGCCCCAGCCGACTCGGCCGGGCCGCTTGAGGAGGCCGCCTGCACGTTACGAGCCCGAGTCTGGCAGCTGGATACGGGATGTAGACCGTTAACCTATTCCGGCCCATAGCTTTCCGGTCTGGGGGGGATGAAGAGTTTATCGCCGGCCACTAGAGGGCAGTGTCACTGCTGTCGCTGCCTGGTTATGCCGTGCTCTGACCCGGAAGTGCCGAGCGGCCATTTTAGTTCAAACATTGTTCATGCACTCCGCCTCGAGTTGAGACGTTCGTCCACTCATTCATGTAAGACTGTTTCCACTATTATATTATACCATATATTATACTATATATATATTATACTATTATACTACTATACTCTGTTTCGTGGTATATATTTGTGTTGATTGAATTGCATGGATGTAATACTTTGTCAGCTTATCTTGCTGCATTATTCTGTTTTAGGGTGTCGTCATCCTTGTCAATAAATCACCGAAACTGACATTGAGGAGTGTGTTTCTTCAGAGGTCCTCTGGTAAACCATGCTGTGAGTGCGACGGCGGGCTCTCCGGTCCCAGTGAACCCGGCTCACTCTCCTCACTGCGAGGCTGAACCCGCGGCTCCTCCCTCGGCAGGTGTTCCTCGTCCTCTCCGGTGCTCCTGCTGCTGCTGCTGCCAGGCGGCGGGGATGCCGCCGACGGTGTGGTTGTTTCTGGCTTTTTCAGCCATTTGCGAATATCCATTCTGTCCATAGACTGTATAAAATATTCTGAATGTCCGCTTGAATTAAAATAGCTGCTACGTTGCTTCGTTTGTTTTTGTTTTATGGCGGGATGACGCACTGACCGTCAGTGACCGTCAATTTACGTCTCATGACGTAAACTGCGTAAATTGCAAAGCTGTTTTTTTATTTACCCATGCTGTTCATTTTGGTTTGTCAGTGGAGTTTTCTGTTGTTTTTAACACATCATAAACTGTTGTAATAAAACTAAAAACAATAAAAAAAAAATAAAAAAAATACTATTTTGATTGAGGGGGCGGACAGTCCGCGTGAGGGGGCGACGCCCCCTCACGCCCCCTCTTGACGCCGGGACATATAGTAAGGTGACCAGATTTTCAAAATGAAAACCGGGGACATTTTGAGTTTTGCGGTCAAAATCTCATTAACATATCCAATTTTCTTCGCTGTTAAAGTTAAAAGGGGGACAATTCTGGTTCAATGTAATTCGAACATTTGAACTGTTGGATACAAACAGAAGGACGATAGCTCATATATGAGACTTCAAAGGTCTTTTATTTTGAAACTGTACATCAGATTGTCCAGATTCTCTCTGAGTGACTAGATGGGGTGTCCTGCTATCACCCTGAAGTGAAAGAAGTATTTGATTGACTTCGAATGACTCTTTGATTATGGACGGTTCCCATTAAATAATAATCAAAATATAGATGGACAATAGATCTAATTTGAGATTTTAAACAGCATACATTTTAAATTGTGCCTCAGAAAGTAATGTTATTTTAGGAGTGTTGTGAGATGGTGTCAACATCATTTGAAATTAGTCACCCAGTGGAAATGTCAGATATGTCCTCATAACTGTATCCTTACATTTTACATTCACTCAGTTATAATGTGGTAGTTATATGTAGTTTGTTTTAAATTATTATTGATCACATTATATAGTAAATATTTCTTAATTTAAAATCCAGTATATATGAATATGTTTGGTGTGTCTTTTAGGTATATTTGTTATTGACCGAGTAAACGCTTTTATTTTGAAGGCAGTTTTTACAGGCCTCTACCGTAATGCATACGATATTCGCGCACCGCACTACAACGTGCGGGCTGGCTTGACTGTGTTTTCCAAAGTGGGGGCTGGCTTGACCACAGTCTGTTTACCCAGTGTTTCCTGACATGAAACGTTTTATTTCACGTTGCTATGTGTTTTTAACATATATTAAAAAAACGGGGACATTTCTGGGGACAGTTTCAACCGGGGACAGGGCAATACAAACGGGGACTGTCCCCGGAAAACGGGGACGTCTGGTCACCCTATCATATAGGACACACACGGAGCCGTTGGACCCCCAGAGCGTTGCGTATGCCGGTCTACCCACCTTGGGACCCGTTACCGTAGTCGTTTAGTTCCCCCCCCCCCCCCCCCCACACACAGAGCGAAGCAAGGCAACGAAACTTAAAATAATAAGCAGCATTTTACGGCGCGCTATGCATGGGTCCGCCTTGTGGGGTTTCCCGACATGTCGTTTCAGTAAATTAAAGGGTGTTTCATGTTGTCGTTGCTGTGAACCTTCTTAATACCTTGGAAAATGCCGTTTAATACTTTTTAATAGCCTTAATTTTTGCTAAATTGATTTATCAACTTTTAATACTTTTTAAGACCCCGCGGACACCCTGAATAATGATCATATCAAGGTGTGCCTTAACCTCACTGAGCTGAGGTTATTTGAGCCTCTCAGGAGAGAGCTCTCTTCCACCTGGTTGTAGAAAAGCTCTTTAAATTTGTTAGCATAGCTAGCTAACCAGATGCTAATAACAACAGATCGCCACTGTGCTTACAACTAAAGACACAGCCACGCAAACACTGCGGCATGTGTACGGCTCCGTATGGGTACTGCAATATTTGAAGAGCTGGAACGGCGTTCCGATGCTCTCCGTTACTCCTTTCAGACGAGACATAACCACGTAAAGACACTTTACGCTTGTGTTGTGTTCACAAGGAACCTGTCCTTGGCCAGGAAAAACAGGCACTCGCTTGTTTAATTATTTTACGATCTAGATTTCTTCTTCTTTTTTGAAGTGAGAAGTTGTCCGTCAGTCGGACGGACTAACGGACGGACCCCCCCCCCCCTGACCAAAACGAAAACTCTTCGGTTCTCCACGAATTACACAAGTCACCCAAAGCAGCGTTAAAAAAGCGGGAGGCGCCGAAAAGCGACTAATTTGCATCACTGCCTTTTAAACACAGCCCTGGTCTTCTGACAGGGTCTATCTATGTACTGGCTGGAAAATGTTGGGCCAGTCTCTGTCGCTCCGTCACTGTTCTCCCGCTAACAGTCACTCTCTAGTTCTGCTGGGTTCTTGTTGAATTCTTCACTGGTTTGAGACAAGCGACCCTATCGGACACCTCCCTTTGTAGTCAGACTTCACCACAGCAGAATCAAGTTTCTGTTTTCAGGTCTGGACAGCTTCACGTCAGGTGTATCGCCGCCCCTTGCATATTTTGGGTGGAAGCCCGTCTTCTTGACCTCACTAGTTGTGTGGACACAATAGTTTTCTGTGTGGGGGAACAACATCACTCGTAATGTATTTTCCTTCTCATAATTACAAAAATAGTCTGCTAAATGCTCTACCCTGCTACTTCTAATCTGTGGATGCTCTGTGTAAATGCAATATTCTACTCACTATCTTTTAAATAACATTCAACCTCTCCCTCCTGTGGTGACATATGTGGCTCTATCTAGCTGGATTTCAAAAAACTCTAGTGCAGAAGATGCATCACCTGATGGTCTGGTCCTCTAAGCTTCCTCATTGTTGTGGATGATACCAGGCTGTCAGTGGCATTTGGTTCATGTTTGGAAATCCTGTACGTCTTTGACATCTCTGGGACCCCCTGCCTCCGTCGTCATCATGGAAACTGCATGGCGGGCCGTTGTTTGGTGCATGTGTTGGGTATTTAATTTGTTGTTGTGGACAATCTCTAGCCCAATGGCCCAGCTGATTGCATATATAGCATCCCTCGAACCGGAGAACTTTTCCTCTGCCTCTGCCTCCTCGGAAACCTCCTGGTTGTTGGTTCTCCATCTGATTCTCTGGCACTATCTGAGATTCAACTGTTTGAGATGTCTGCCCTGCAGTCTCTGGTTCTTCCTGAGCTTGAATTGTTGGAGGAATCTGCCCTGCCTTCTCTGATGTAGCTGCCATTTGCCTTGCCGCTTTCTTGTTTTTATTAGCTTCGGTATCTTTCTCAGCCATTTGTATCTTCAAGAGTCTTAGTTGTAATGTTTTAATTTCTTCGTCTTTTTCCCTCTGGGTTGCTTGGTATTTCATATCGTGGTAAATGAGATGTTGTCTCCATTCTTCAATGGGTATAGCGTCTAATGCCACCACATCTCCCCGGCTTGCCTGCACTGATTGGGGAAGGGCGTTAATGACCGCGTTCTTCCACAGCATTACAACAGACGGTGAAACGTCATGTCGTTCTCAAGTGCAGTCCTCCCACACTCCTTCACATCTCTTCAGGAAGGCATACATGTCTTCCCCCGGTTCTTTTCTCAGGCTGTTGACGGCATGTGAACTCCGTGTTGTTGGGTAGATTTGACGAATGGCAGGCCAATACCTCGACCTGACTTTGTTGAAGGAAATGTAATCTGGAGAGTTGGTGCATTTGGCCTTGGAATCCACTGCTCTTGCCTCTAGTCTTCCTTCTATCCATCCAAGCAGTGCCCTTATGTCTCCCAAGCACAGGTGGTCTTGGACTGTGTATTTCTCCAGATCATTCACCAACTTCTGACCTCCTTGTGTAAGTGGAGGTAGTTTTGCCGCTAATGCTTCCATGTCTCTGCGTCCATTATTGGTATTTCAATCCTCCTTCTCCAGCCGCTATCACCGGTAGCGTGAGTGTTGAGCAGTTCTTGAGTCTTCCAGCTTCAGTTACGGTTGTGGTGTCTGGAGAATCTTCGCCTTCTCTTCTCTTGAGTTGTGCTTCCATACTTTTGCTGAGGTCTTCCATCTTTCTGTTGAGCTCCTCTTCCATCTTTCTGTTGAGCTCCTCTTCCATTCTTATGCCTAGTTCTTCCAATCTTCTGTTGAGCTCACCAGATAGGAGTTTTACCTCATACTCCAAGTCTTTGACACGTGTAGCTGTGGGGAGACCGTCCAACTCCAATACTCCTCCTAAAACACCTAGAGTTGGAGCTTGTATAAGAAACTGTATTCTTCTGTCATGTAGGGAGGAGGCACATCTGTCAGGCTTGGAAGGAGCTTTGAAGGTTGGATTACTGGAGCTTCTTCTGTCTTTTCTTTCTTATCTTCCTTTGCTGTGAGCTCTGCTCCTTGAACCACATACATGCTGTTCGTTGATTCTTGGCTGACATATTTTAGATGGAGTACCAGACTTGTAACTCTAGATTTTCTTTTTTCAGCTCTGTTTATAGCGCTTTTAGCAGGTCCATACCAAGGGATTGTCCGGCTTTGATCCATGCTTGTTGTTCTCGCAGGTATTCTCAACTTTCATGGTCAATTACTGCTTTTCTATGGGCTTTCGTTGGTGCTGGTTGATCATCAGCTGGATACAGTCCTCTCGTTTGCCATTGTTCCAACAGTTTCTCCATGAGGTTCCATGTCTTTTGTCTAAGATTTGGAACTGTTATAGAATCTGATCTGATTTTTATCCTTCCCTTGATATCTGCTGTTGAGCCTGGCCCTGCGTCTAGTCTCAACTTAGTTTGTTTTGGTGAAATGTTCTCTAATTATTAATTAACTTATCAAAGATGAAGCACTAATCTTCTGACTAGCACCTTCGTTGCTGTTCGTCCGAACTTCAAATCTTTTTTCTTTTTTTTTTGCTCAAGGTTTTATTAATTATTTTTTAAGTTATAGAATTTTATTTTTTATTTTTTTATTTTTTATAGGTAAAATATTAATAAAGTTAATTATTATATAAAAATTATGCAAATTTAAAATATGAAATGTTAAAATAAAGTTGTACCGTGTATGGTTTTGACTTTGAAATATGAATATGGTTCAAATCCAAATCTCCTGTGTACAGTGCATACCGAAATGTATGAAATTATGCTAATTTCACTACTTGTGTTAGCTTCAATAAATTGGTGTTTGAAAAAGTATTATGTAAAGTTTCTTCTCTTATAATTAGAAACCACTTGCAATTCTATCTTGGCGATCAAGCATGTGTTTATTTATAACACTTAAAATTATACTTCACAATGTTATGGTGTTTCTTCTATTTGTGTAATAATTCTGTACTACCACCAGAGTGCGCTATTTTAATTTCCAGCTTAATCCACTAGGGAATAGCTGTTGCAAAACTGACTTGTTTTTAACAAGGAGAAACTTATTTTCCTTAAAAATATCTTTAAAATAGGAAGAACATTATACTATGGTTAAACAACACAGCACATAACCGCCAAAACACATTTGCAAACAAGAATATTCACAAAACCGCCAATACACATTTACCAACAGAAGTACTTCCAATAGTTCTAACTCTAACAAGAAGTATGATGTTCTTTAGAAGATGGAATGCCTAGCCTCAGTGTGTTAAAGCAAACAGAGTACTTCAATTAGCATTTCATGAAATGGCGACTGCCGTGTGGTTCACTGTGAACATGAGGTCAAGACAAGATGGCAACTGGTTTTCCAACCTTTGACCTGAAGAACAAAGGGATTTGAGAAAACACCTGGAGTTGAAATAATGGTGGGGTGATATTTTGTCTAGTAAATTCAACACACAACACTGTAGTTTAAAATAACATTTCTATTTAGTTTACAATGATAAATGGGCCTTACACCCTTACGTCATAGCCCTCTACCCATGTACGTAAATGTTTTGACTTTAAGAGCCAGTATGGTAATCTCTTCTGTTTAAACACGCTATTTATGGCACAAAATGGGACGCTATCCAAACACAATCAGAAGAATATCGTCTATCTAACGCACGAATGTCGCAATTCTAATCGTAATCCACAACGCAATGTCTTTTTGAAAACAGAAATAAAGTAACCACTGAAAGCTTCAAACTCCTCAGGCCTTTTCCTTGAAAAAGGACTTTTTTAAAACAGCCTCACACTGTTGTTAACACAAAACACTCACTCCAATAACCTTAGCTTCAAACTTTGGCTGTGTCTTTGCCTCAAGCAGTCCCGACTGCTTAATGGCCTAAAACCATTCACGTTAACTTAAAACGCAACAAAAGACACCTATTTAAGTGATTGGCCTCTGGCCGACATGTAATAACAGACAAACGAATAGCATGCAGGGTTAAATAGAACAAAAGAAATTGAAATCACCCTGCCTGTAACAAAGCAACGCCACGTGTGGTAGGATACCAATGTTTTATCAATTTAGGCTTGTTTTAATTTAAATTTAGGCAGTCTTTCTCAGGAGTCCAACTTACCAGACAGACACACACTCCTATTGTTCACAATGTCATCTATTGAAGATTTTGAATAAACAGGTACTTCTTTACCTTTCTGTATGAGCCCGAGTGTATGTCTGCCAGCAGTGGCGGCTGGTGGAAAATATTTTTGGTGGGGCTATGGAAATGGTGACAAAACCATACTAGGGCATTTAAAATCAGGAGACTAAATACGAACATTGTGTGTGTGTGTGTGTGTGTGTGTGTGTGTGTGTGTGTGTGTGTGTGTGTGTGTCATACTTGCCAACCCTCCCGATTTTCGCGGGAGACACCTGCATTTCTCCCGATTTCTGACAAAATCAGATTTACTCACGACTGTTTCCACTCGGACTTTAATACAGGTACACCCAGTGGCGGCTGGTGGAAAATATTTTTGGTGGGGCTATGGAAATGGTGACAAAACCATACTAGGGCATTTAAAATCAGGAGACTAAATACGAAAATTGTGTGTGTGTGTGTGTGTGTATGTGTGTGTGTGTTTGTGTGTGTGTGTGTGTGTGTGTGTGTGTGTGTGTGTGTCATACTTGCCAACCCTCCCGATTTTGGCAGGAGACACCCGCATTTCTCCCGATTTCTGACAACATCAGATTTACTCACGACTGTTTCCACTCTGACTTTAATACAGGTACACCATTGTTTGGTTTCCATGGTAGCGCGTCTCTTTAGCAGCGCGCGCAACTCAAAGTCTGAGAGGGTGAGGAAGATGAAAACTGAACAAGAATCGACAACTCGACCCTCTGATCACTCCTTTCCTGTAAAATACAGGTCCAGCCCACACATATGCTCCATGGTGCCACAGGCCTTGCCCTTACAACTACAATAAGCATGCAAATGTTAATCTACAGCTCCGGCGATCCACTAGCACCGGAGTCTACAACTGCAGACGCAGCCATCCCCTACTGTAGCGTCACCTTGGATACGAGTCTAAACAGACACACAGGCCAGGGCGCTGAAAGGGCGCCCTTTGAGCATCAGATCTGACGAGGCTGACTGGCTGAAATTATGTTTCGGCGGCATAGTTTACAGATAGCAACAGTCAGCTTGTTGGTTGCAGCTGCTCTGGCTGAGGGCTCTTTTCTACCGCCCGGACGAGAGAGGGTAATGATACACGCTGCGGCCAGGCAGGAAACATGTGACTTATCAGAGACTTTAGACATCTTAAAACAATTTTAAACAAGATTTTATTGTAGATTATACATTTTACTGATACCAACTATATAATATTTACTTTGTTCTTTAAAAATAAAAATAAAAAATATATATTTTTGGGAAATTTATATTTTTATGAATTTTTAATTTTTAATGACAATCAAACATGTGGGAAGAGGGGGGGCGGCGCCCCTATGGACCGGCCGCCACTGGGTACACCATTGTTTGGTTTCCATGGTAGCGCGTCTCTTTAGCAGCGCGCGCAACTCAAAGTCTGAGAGGGTGAGGAAGATGAAAACTGAACAAGAATCGACAACTCCACCCTCTGATCACTCCTTTCCTGTAAAATACAGGTCCAGCCCACACATATGCTCCATGGTGCCACAGGCCTTGCCCTTACAACTACAATAAGCATGCAAATGTTAATCTACAGCTCCGGCGATCCACTAGGACCGGAGTCTACAACTGCAGACGCAGCCATCCCCTACTGTAGCGTCACCTTGGATACGAGTCTAAACAGACACATAGGCCAGGGCGCTGAAAGGGCGCCCTTTGAGCATCAGATCTGACGAGGCTGATTGGCTGAAATTATGTTTTGGCGGCATAGTTTACAGATAGCAACAGTCAGCTTGTTGGTTGCAGCTGCTCTGGCTAAAATAAAAAAATAAATAAATAAATAAAAAAGATATATTTTTTGGAAATATATATTTTTATGAATTTTTAATTTTTAATGACAATCAAACATGTGGGAAGAGGGGGGGCGGCGCCCCTAGCGCCCCTATGGACCGGCCGCCACTGTCTGCCAGCATTGTTCAAGCTCCTTTGAAAGCTGCAACTGCTCTCCCGGTGGAACGAGATCACGTCAGCCGGGTCTCCAATTGTTAAATATGTTCTTTATTCTCGCGTCCAGGAGAGAAGCTTTAAAATGACACTAAACGGAGTCTCTGAGAAGATTCAAATGGGACACTTTAATTTAAAAAAGGCGCGGTAGTGTTACAGACAGAATATTGTTCCGGCAGAAAACAGCTGTGATCTGGCTCTCATGAGCAAGAGGACCTTCTCCTCTTGCGAATCCCCCGTTCGGTGCCGTTATATATCCTCTGCTGGCTCCTCCCCGCCAGCCGGCTCGCCTCGCCTCTAATGTCTGTTGTTGCATTTAAACAGAGGATTGGTACTTTTCACCTTCAACATATGCTTAACACGCCTTTTCTCCTCATATTCTCTTTCATCACTTTTCATGTAACACATTCTAAACGCTGTAATCAATACTCTAAAACATACAGAAAATGCTTTACGTCTGGTTTGGTTTCCGGTCATTCCGGATGTTGTCACATGCTACTCTCGTCTGTAAACAATAGTGTATTCAAATAAACTGTACTTTCATTTAATATTCAGCATGGTAGTATCTCGACATCTATAGTTGTAGTGTTAAATCAGTAGGTTTCGGTTTTCACCACACCACGTCGCAACTCAATTCACCTCTTTAGGAAATCGTATATTAGCCACATGCTAAATGCTAACCGTAGATGAAGGATTTTCAGAATAAAAGCTTAACTGCTTGTGCACAAGAATTTCTGGTTTTTCAGTATAAAAGAGCATTTAACTTGACAGTATGTTTAAACTACATTATACCATCAAAACATTGATTTTAAATTTCTAACACTACTTAAGTAATGTAACCACAGTTAGTCTATGTCTTCTGATGTTAGTCACTATGTAGGCTAACATTAGCTAGGCTATGTGTTGTGGACTAATGCATTCAAGTTATTTCACATTTAGTTGTTATTGCCCTTGCT
Source organism: Notothenia rossii (assembly GCF_949606895.1). Classification (NCBI taxonomy): domain Eukaryota; kingdom Metazoa; phylum Chordata; class Actinopteri; order Perciformes; family Nototheniidae; genus Notothenia; species Notothenia rossii. The sequence goes on from NC_136904.1 coordinate 71,602,360, forward strand.
GACAATTGTGTGTATAATATGTAGCCTACAGTCAATGGAATTTCACATTTCGCTCTCCAATGTATGTTATTTTAATGTTGACACATAATACTATAACTATATATTACAGGAGCTTTGTTGAAATTCCAAAATGTCCTCTAACTCATATCAAATAGGTCGATTGTTCAAGCCTTTATTACGACCAAATAGGTTGATTGTTCAAGCGCTTAGTTCAACCTCTAATCACGTTTTAAGATTTTCGACCTCTAGTGCTCCTGTTGACAGCAAATGCTCCGGAGGATCCTATATTCACAAATAACCCTCTCTGGAAAATCCTAATTTGTGGAATAATTTGGCAATTAAAATGCTTTTTGATTAGATTTCTAGCGAGAAGTGTATATTGTACTTTCAGAATCCACGTCCAGTGGATGTGTAGGATCTATAGTTTGATAGATATTACGAAGATTATTTGAGGTCTCGCCAGGAGAGAGTGTAACGGCAGCGTCCATGTAAAGTTAGCGTCAACCCTCACGGGGTGAAAACAGTATTTCCGGTCTCGAAGTTTTCATAATAAAACTGTGTTTCCCCTCACTGTCAAATAAAGCTATATCTGCAGTACTCATCCACTAAAAACACATCAGTTTATCCTTGTTAATTACACAACATTAATTGGTTTAAATTGTGTACCCTGCTTTTGTGTTTTTCCCATAGGTTTTTCCCTTTCGATTCTGAGAGACACATTTCTTTTTTCAGAGGTTTTGATAGGCTAAAACTACCCATAATCCTCAGCTATCGTTGAAGCTCGGTGATTGGATGTTTTAGCCGCAATGCACGTTGTGATATGGTGTTTATGCGATGTGAAATCTGTAAACATTTAAAAAATAATAATAATAATACTTTATTCCGAGTGTGCTTGCTTTTCTCTTTGGAAGTCAGCACATAACAGCATTGTAATACACAGTTTGGCTGCATTAAATATTACACTGCCATAGTTCTCTATTTATAGAGGCCTGATTAGAAGACCTTTGGACAAACTGGAAGAACTGCCACGGAAACTGAATATGTGACGTGGATCATAAATATATCAGCAATTAAACAACATCTTCAATTTCTCTTCACACAATATATCTCCTTGCAGTATCAACACTAATTCGGCTGACTTTTATATTTGATCCAATTGGTAAATAGGCTGTATTCACACCATAAAGGTGCACAGCTGTTTTTAAAGATATTCTGATTTTCTTTGAATTAAAGAATGCAAATACTGAGTTGAGAGAATATTCAGGGGTTTTGGGTGATGGGAGACACATCTATGGATTCAGAATTGCAGTAGCGTACCATTACATGACGGATATACCTTTCTGTCTGTGATGTTTTACAAATCAGATATTAATGTGTAGTACTACAATATGTGAAATATTAACCAATATCCTGTAAAATTATGTGAAAACATAAATAAAACTACACATCTTCAGATGTTATACATACACAAGTGTCCTACACTAATAATACAAAGTTATTATGGCATTGTATGCTGTGTGTTATTTGTAACATATTCAGAAACCACCTTTCCAACTCCTCATGCAGTTGACTGTTACAGGTCTATACAGGTTCATTGTACAATGCATAAGCTTCAAATCGAGAGACTGAAACTGTTTTTTCCTTTACCGTTCTGTTATAATTTCACAATAAAGTTAATAGTAATATTATGTTTGATATTATTACGTTTTATTAACTAGACCACTGGGTCATGTTTGGTGTTACAAATATCAAAACAATATATGTGTAGAGAACAAAATAATTTCCGTCATAAACTAAACTGGAAATTATGGTGTTACAAAAACAAGATTGTTAAATAGGATAAAAGACTGCTTTTGTTGGCCCTGTATGAAATAACAATGCAGAATATGTGTTCTGACTTTCACAATCACGAAGGACCTCATGGCACACAGTAAAACACTGATAAGGAGGAACAGGATTTACAGTGCCTATAACACACACATCATTAACAATGTCTGCAATGACCCACTGAAGGCCCCACTGTGAGCACCTATAGACAGTTAGTAAGGAAGGAAGGAAGGAAGGGAGGGAGGGAGGGAGGGAGGTTATGTTGTCTACTGTATGGTGTGTTGATAACCTTGGCAGAATGATGGTTTGATTTATGGCCGCTCCACTTCCCAAGCTTTGTGTCTCTCTAGTGTCAAATTCTTTCCAGCTACCTTTGTCCATGTTTTTTATTTGAACAAGTTCCCTCCCTGTGTACGTTTGCCATTCAGCCCCTTCACACATTTCCTGTCCTCTCACATCACACATGCACACACATCTACCTATCATCATGTACTCCGGTATGATGAACACATGTCATCCCTCAGCAAGCTTTGTTATTGATCACCAGATGTAATGATCAGAAGATGCATATGATGGCCCCACCTTCATTGATTACCAGTGACAGATAAAAAGCATGGCATAATTCCCATTGATCGCCTGTGACAGTGTGTAAAAAATGGTGTCATCTACATTGATTAGCAATAAAAATATGTGGCAAAGATGTGTCACGGGTCCACAGCAGAAGAGCCCTCTCACACTCACTTCTATTCATCATTTGAATGTGTGTGGCACACGTGCAAAGACACGTTTGAAGAAGCAAAATAGCCCCATGAAAGTCAAAGCTTAAAACATGAAACAAGATCAGCTGTGAAATGTACTGACATACCACGGAAATCAACTCATAGTCACACTCTGTGGAAAAGAGTAAAGTACTAAGGCTTTTCCCTCTGGTATCTCCGTAAAGAAGAGTGGAGTCGACAGATGAGAGGTTGAGTACTCACATTAGTCCCAACACAGAGAAATAAAAACATGATTTCTCCTCTTTTAACCTCACAAGTCTGGAAAGTGAACCCGGTTCGGCACCTGGGGGTTTCGTAGAGTTTGTAAAAGTTTAAACGTATTCTCTCACCCAAAAGATACATATTTAAGCCTGAATAAACATACCGCTACCATTTCCTTTAATTGGATGTAATTAACATTTCAACAGGGTTGCCATTGTTGAAACATTACAGGAAATGTCCAATCATCAAAATATCTTTCAATAAATCAAATTGGATTTTGTGAAAGTATCTCCACTGTCTTTGTTTTTCTAAACGTTTCCACCCAAGTCACCATTTGACTAAGAGGCAGAGCAGTCAACTTCATATACGTCCTTTGGTAACTGGTCCCGTATTGATCAGATAACAAAATAGTCAGTGTAACACTTGCTTGAGGGTCCCAACAAAATCACTGTACCAATGTGATTTAATGAGCTCCCGCTAGCACAAAGGGGAAATGAGAATAGGAAATCCCCAAAACATCTGAGCGCTTTTGAATCATCTATCGAAAATCGGGTATTACGTTTTTTTCGTTTGTTCTTTTACTTAATCAATATTTGTTCTATTACTTGGCTTGGTGAACTAGAATAGCACTGAGATTATATCTCTTAAAACTGCTTAAATTCCTGATCATGACACAGACAGTTTATTGTATCTAAAGGTAATGGGTAAACATACGACCCGTGTGGGATTAAGGGGGATTATTTGGCAAACATGGAAAAAACTAATAAATCATAACACATGTTTCCATTTGTGTATATTCACCTGAAACTAATAAGTGTTGTTTTTTCGTTACCGTACAATGAGCCTTTCATATCTATGGGAAAAAAGTTCAAACTTATAGTGGGTAATGGACACCTGCTGTTGTACAATGAAGTAAGTGACCAGAAATACTTTGGCAAAGCGGCGACTCAAATGATAGGGATCTGGACGGTGCAAAGACATAATCAGGTATATAACAGTTATGTTAATCTTTTTACCTCCACCAAGGAGGTAATTCATTTGGTTTGTTTTACTTGTTTGTCAGCAGGATTACGGAAAGATGGTCTTATTCATTGTGTTGGCCAAGGAAAACAGCTTTAATTTTGGAATGGAAATTAATCAGTGTGGATACAATTATTTTGTAACCTTCATTGCGAGACAGGGTCTGGCCTTTGGGGAAGGTCCATACTCTCCGAGGGCCCCTCTAGTTTTATTGCAGAATCATGTTTTTTTCCTTTGGTAGAAGACTTGAATCATTACTGTTTACTTTAACTAAATCCATTTTGTTTGTAGAAGTCACACACTTTGCTATAACCCCCACCCCCCCTTTTTATTGTCTTCCACTCTTTGTTCCTTCCATCCATTTTTCAATCACTTTTTCCTTGATGTGTAGACTTGATTTCTCCCTCCTCTCTTCCCCTATCTCTGTGATTTATACGTCCACAGTGTGTTTTCACCCGCTACCTTGATGAGTACTCAACCACACATGCACACACAAATAGATGGATGAGCTGCTGATAGCTAAACCAGCCAGACTTCACTGTGAATTATAATCACCTTCAATCTGTGTCTCTGAATCCCTGCCCAGTTCTTGTGTGTGTGTGTGTGTGTGTGTGTGTGTGTGTGTGTGTGTGTGTGTGTCACTGTTCCTGCTTATTATTCTCTTGGTCCCCTGGTGTTTGACCCATCTTTCTGTTCTATCGAGGTTTCATGTGAGCTGGAATATAATTCTATTTCCATTGCTGTCACATCGTCAATGGCAAAGTGTGTGTCTCTTTATGTGAATAACGGGTGGTCTAGCAGACACTGAGGTAGCAGGGGAGCACTCTGGAAATATAAATCTCAGAAAGAAAGCAAGGCAGAGAGGACATTTGAGGGAATATATCTTAAATTCTTACCAGAGACCTATTCTTATACACCGAAAATATGCTCTCTAGAGCTTAACTAACTTTGAACTTTTTTAAATTCCCTAAATATTCAAATCCAATGAGAAAAAACCTCAGAGACAAGCCAAAGCACTCTTTTGTGGTAATTTCAAGCAATCTGTTGGATATAGTAAGACTTAAACCTTGAGTTAAAGCCCTATTATGCACATTTCAAGACAATTCAGGTTCAGATTTGTATTTTGTGCGACATGTGTCCATGCTTTAATGTTCAAAAAGATCTTTATTTTTCTCATACTGCCTGTGCTGCAGCACCTCTTTTCACCCTCCGTCTGAAACCAGCGCCCGGTTTCCTCTGATTGGTAAGCTGGCCGGCTCTGTTATGATTGGTCAACCGCTTGGAGATGTCCCGCACCTTAGCGTATCGTACAATGTATTGGAGTGCAAGTGTTACATAGTGATGTCACTATGTTATGGAAAAGCACTAAACAAAGGAGTCCAAGTGGGAGGGAACTTTGAGATTTGTTGTCTCTGCAGACCATTTACATGCACAAAAACCTATATAACACTACAGGAAAGGGAAAATCCCCCCAAAAGTAATAGGGCCTCTTTAAAGACATTCCGACTCAAACTAAAAATGACATGAATGACCACGAAAAATGCTTTCCAAATAGCATTTTGAGGGCTACTGCGGAAAACACACCTTCTATTGCAACCTGACACTTAATTATTCAGATGAAATAATTGAAATAAGGAACCCAAAATCTAGTCCTTTTGTAGATTAAAAAGGTAATTAACATTTTAAAATACAGGCGATGAGAGGGCAACTGCAATCTAGGTCAGTGCAATGAAGAATATTAATAGAACAAATCTATCCGCTGCACATGATATTGAACCTTTACTGCTCTAATAACCACACATGTTCTTTGGCTGTTTACGTTTCAGTAGATGAATTTGTCTTAAAACCCACTTTTTCTAGTATTTGTCCCAATTCATAACTGTTAGTAAACACTGAAATGACTGGGATATCTCTGATGTTAAAAATTTACATTTTTATGGAAATCTTTCAAAAACGAACCCCAAAGCGCCTCCTACTTATTATTCATATATCCCATACTGTACATCCTCATTAAGGTGTATTACCATGAAGTCATATGGGGAGAAGCTGATGACAGATCCCTTTGTGTTACCAAACTCCAGCCTTTTCCCTCACATCAATTTAATGTTGTCATCAAATGCATGCATGATGAATGCTATAATTAAGGACTATAAGGACAGAATGAACAGGAGCTATGCAGGAAGGTAAATATCTTTATGATGGCTGGTCCAACTTGGTGTTAAGATTGAAAAATAATCAGATTTGACAAAAACTAGATTCTTAGGAGGTAGCCACGCTGTACGAAAAAACCTCCAGCCATATGACCCAGCTAAAGAAAGAATGAAGTTATAACATGTGTCTGGACCTGAGAACCCTGCATGGTTTACAAATACAGTGGTCTATTAAATGGTTCAATACTGCCCCCTGCTGCAAAAAGCCTCAACATCATCCTTTTTAAAAAAGCTTTTTATTTGTTCTAGTCTTGAATATAAATATAGAACATGTTTAGTCTACAGGCTCTTTTAGGCCTGGGAGCAGCATATACAACCACAATACAAGCCAGAATGCATACATTTATAGCCAGTGCAAGTACATATACACATATTAATTAATGAGAATCATACTGGATATTGCAATTATTTTTTCTTTTTTAGCATCTAGCTTAATTAGCCACATTATTAGAATTTGGGTGAATGCCTCAGTAAGTAAAATATAAAATTAGTTCAAGTTTAACTATTGTATGATTGATTACAACAACACCCCTGTGGTGAGAAACACAACCATGAAGGAGCTTAAAATCACCATAGCGACCCCAGAAACAGCAGCACTAGGGATAGCGCCACTGTTAAAGGCCTTGTCGTGGACATATGTGATGATGGACAGCGCTCCTGCGTACGCCTCCTCGCAGGCCGGCTTGATCTGATCCTCTGGTAGCAAGTGGCTGAACTCACCTGGAGGGTCATTAAGAAACATGCAGGGTAGTACCAAGTAGAATCCAGTGCATTATGTGTGGCTGATGATTATGTAAAACACACGTTGGTCAAGCCAAGCTCACCTTTGTCTCGCAGCTCAAAGGTGTAAGAGAAGGGGATGCCGACGAGACGAGCCCAGTCGCGGCTTGAGCCTGAGTTTGGATCTAAAGGTTAAAGAGGGAGAAATTGTGATCAATTTATTCATGAGTTAATCCATCAGGATGACTACTACACATTTTTCAAAATTGTCTACTCTTTTACACCACATCCTATAGTTTTACGCTTTCCTATCAAGTTAGAATACTCCCTTTTAGTTTGAATCATCCAGTCAATAAAGGTAGTTGTTTCCTTTCTTTTTCAACAAACTGAAATCCACACTTTCAATAATGTGTATTAATCTGTACTGTTTCTCAATGTGGATGCTTTCCTTGGTACACTGCCTTGTGGTGCACAGTGAACATTTGCTCATTGTGTGAATTTAGACCGGAGTGTTGACTCAAATAGCACATGGCTGCGTTGCTATCACAGGAAGTGACAGTCGCCATTGTTAGCTAGCTAGTTAGCGTTATTGTTAGCAAATAACTGCAGGATACTAAATTAATCCGATATAACTAACATTGGCTTATTTTTGAAAATAGAATAGTGCTACGTGTACTAAATATAGAAAACACGTACATGTATAACTTTTATTTGTATAGTGCTGTGTTCACAGGAGCTGGATGCACCACTAACATTATGTAGTAAAAATGGCTCACTGATAGCTAAACAATGCTAACTATTCAATGCAAAAAAATACATGATTCAAACCCACAGCATCTTAAGAAATTATGCATTATATCCCATTGATTCATATTGACAGCTAGGGTGATGTGAATTTATATCTCACATGTTCCTCTTTCTTTTTATATTTTGGCAAAGGATAAGTCAGAAAAACTTGTCAGAGCAAGCGCAGATCATGTGTTAAAAACAGCTATTCGTGACAGGAGAGAAAAGGGGATGGCATAAGAAGTCTTACAGAGGATTTGTGGAGATGTTCCTACTGTGTAGCCCATTCCATGTAGCTTCTTCATTTCTGCTGCTGCTGCCTTCCCCACTGACACCTGTACAACACACACAATATTATTTTTAGTAAACCAAGTACCCATAGTCTCTTTCCAATCAAATCTTAAAAGGGTAAATCATGACATCATTGTGATCATAACAATCTAACACAAATCAAAGGGAATTTTTTATCAGTGCAGTATGTCGCACAAAGACAAAGTAAATGTTTTGAACGTTTTGTATATTTCACATAAAGGTTTACTGTTTACATCTCTGTAATACGAAGCACACACTTACCAGTTCATCATAGTTGGGTGCAGAGATCTGAGGGTGGCCATATGGTAAGAGTATAAGTTGCCCCGCGGAGTGGATGGTGAGAAAACACAGAGTCTTTTTAACCATCTTACCTAGATACAGACAAAATGAACAAGTGATTAAAATCAAGATGGCATTAAGACATTGATTTCTTAATGGTACAAGTAAATGTTGAAAAGAGTGTAGCACAGCCTCAGTAATCATAGTCAAGTAATGCTTATTTTAAAATTTGAATGTATTAATGTTGTCGAGATTTCATGATAAGCTCAGGGACAATGACATTTCAATGATAGATGATTACCAACAAAGTCCATCACAGCTGTAGCCTCTGGCTCTGACCCAGCTTCTTTCCCACAGTATGTGTTTGCACAACTGTCAAATGACACACCAACCGCTGAGGAAAGACACAACATCAAGTACATCAACATTAACTTGTGATAATATATGGCAGATTTCACAAAGCGCTGTCAGCTTTATGATTCAAACATACTTTCTTATGTCAAAACAAAATTATAAAATGTGAGTTCCTAGGGAAACGCTTGTGAAAACAAACAATTAAATTGCCAGAGGGCATGAGCCATGTCACAACAATATTTCATTTAACTCTGTGGCCTTCTAATATCACATAAAAATGTAGCTGTTCATGTCAGTAGCAATACATTTATCTGGGGTTGTTAATTTTTTGACACATTTTTGACTACAGTATAGATGTTTTGTTTCCACCACATCCTTTCTTTTTAGGTTTATGACATTTCGTATATGATTCAAATAAGTTATGCAAGTAATATTTGTTTAATTCCTGGAAGCTTTGAGTCACTAACAGCTTAAGGCAAATGAGGCAAACTGTTGTAATTCTTGAAAGCATGCGACTCACTTCCCCAGTTGGCGTTAAAATTTCTGTTGAGGTCAACACCAAGGCAGCTATTGCCCGAAGGAGGGGTGGAACGAGACTTCCTCCAAATTCGAGTCTACAAGGAAACAACACACAGACGCAGGTGAAGACAGTTTTAAGTAAGGTTGTGATGAATGATGAAAAAATAATAACAATCCTTGACTGTATTAAAATGGTGAACTCACGTTGGTATTGACCCAGGTGTACATGTATCCGTCCACATTGATCACAGGAGTAACGTAGACGTCCAGGTTCTGCAGCATCTGCTCCAGCTTCTTATTGGTTTTATACGAGGTTACAATCTGAACAAACGCTCACATGTCAGAATAAACCACAGGGAATATGTTTGTCTTTTAAATTATGTCCGAGTGTACAAACCTCTTTGACAAACCACTGGCAGAATGCGGGGGCGATCCACTCCCGAGCATGGATACCACAGTCCATCCATATTACCTTCTTCTCTTTGCCCTCTGGGTTTTGTAGTCCAAACTGGAGACACACAACATGAGTCAATTTAAAAGTAAGATGTGTGAGACAATTAGTTTAATATCTTTGGTTCAATACACATATTCACCACCTTATCACTTAGAAGGTTTTCTCAATCATAAATAGTGAGATTGTGATGAATAGCAGCATTTTGCTCAAGATGCAAACATTTTATCGACGACTGTTGATATTCAGTTCAGACAAAGTGGCGAGAGGCAAGTGAGGAAAAACATTTGGTGATCAAGCCTGATTTAACATGTTTTCTCTCCTGTGTTTATAGTTAAGACATAGGTAAAAAAGAGATGTTTTTCCAAAATAATCTTTTTTAAGTTTCTTTCCCACAAGAGGAGTAAAGGCATTAAGTTGTGAATGTCAGCCTCTTGTGTTCAATATAGGTATTACTACAACAGATCCCAGGTGAAAGTAAAAGTTTTGGTAGTCTTTTTTTTCCGTCTCATAAGTGAAAACTACTCAATCAAATTTAGAAAATGGCTCAGCAGAACTTTTTTCTTACACTTGCCTCTAAGGGCTTTCGTAAATTCAACATAGCATTATGGGGAAATGAAGCAGATACTGTATGTTACAGTGAATGTGTTGTACCTTCAGCAGTGTGATATTTTTTCCTTCAAAAGTGCGACCGTAGACAGCAGAGGAGACCAGCTCTGGGTTCTCTCGCTCCACATCTTCCATCCACTTGTATATCTGTGTTACAATTTCATCCATGTTATAATTCATTCTTGTAATGTACATAATAAACAAGCTCCCTTTTTTCAAATCCATCAGTAATCTACAATCTTTATAGTATCCAATAGAAGAAACACAGGTGTGAGACAACAAAAGGAGGGAAGATTTATTACTAATAAATTACCATCTGGTTATAAAAGGCTATACATGGATAGATAGACTCTGACCTCATCCATGGGGTGATATTTGGTGTAGTCATAAATCTGTGTTGATTCCAAGCCCTCAACTAAACTGTGGATTAAAAACATGAATATAGGGTTATACATCTTTATCTGCCTTGTTGCACAAAAAAACATAGTAAACAGGTGAACGGTGTGTATGACAAAAACACTTCATCTAGCAGTTCATCACAGATTTCCCTGACAAAACTATTTTTTTTAAAGCCGTTCTCAAGTCATAAAATCAGGAGAAATAACAATTTAGATCCCAAAATATTTGATTCCCCTCACTTGTCTGTCTGGGGCTTCCGTAGAAGTAGAACTTTTTGCGCCACATTTGTTTAGGAATTCGTTGTGTACACTGCTATACCGAAAAATCTTTTCTCACACTAAAATGCTAAGTTTGAACACTTACAAAAATAGATTCCCTAAAACCAACACATAACAACACAACTCACCTGTTGGAAGCCTGTACAATGGTTAACACCAGCACGAAGAAACCAATTGTGCTTTTCTCCATTTTCTTATTTTTTCTTACTCTTACTATACTATCTGCTCCTGCAGCACTAACTAACGCTGCAGTTCCAGTGGCAGAGTTTCGTTCCAGACAGATTACCTTAGACAAAAGGCTTGTACATCGAAGCCGGTTCAACATAACCTGGATATGTTTGAGTTAGCCGGTTGGCCTAATCCAAAACATACGCGCTCTCACTAAACTGTACTACGACGCTGGTTATCAAGTGGAATCGCTCAAACCAGCCGTGCCCTATCTAGTTAGGTGCGCGTTCACATGAAAGGGGTGGTATTTGGAGCATTCGACCAATCACAAACATGGAGAAGCGCACTGACAGCGCAGCGTCATACTTCCTGAATGAAAAGTTAACTTTAATATTAGTCAAATATGAAGAAGTTAAACTTTAAACATCCATGACTTAAACACTGTATCCAGGATAAAAGCCACTAGCTACACGTGCAAGGTGAACACAGCTGGTAAAAGAAAAAGTGTTTGAATGCGTACTTTAACAGGTTTATGATATCACTGCCCCGTCTAAGACACGATCTGACTTTAATTACATTTGACTCGAGTGTTTCGTCAACTTAATGTGTTGCTTGAAATAATACTTCTGCATACAGTATGTGACACTGTGAGTGTTGCACGGCCAGATACGGCTCAAGAAGCTGACTCAGATAAGGACATATATGATACACAGGGTTCGGTTGTAACCATAGGTTGTAACGGAATACATGTAACGGCGTTACGTAATCAGAACACAAATCAAGTAACTGTATTCAGCTCGTAGTAATCTGATTACAGTTAGCCTACTTTCGTAAACCTTAAGTGAATACATTTTGGATTACTTATTGGAATTATTGGTGGAAAGATTTCCACACAACATTTAATATTCATTACAAGGTACAGCCGAATCATCACAGCGCACAAAACCTATTAACGCCGCAGATGGACAAAAAAAGGGAGCGTTTGAAAAAAATTCGCGGGTCCGCTCAGTGAAACAATAACAACGAAACATGGAGGAACACAAGTCGTCTAATCGTGTATGTGTGTGTGTGTGTGTGTGTGTGTTTGTAGAGGTGTGTGTGTGGTTAAAAAACACCAGCCACACCGCTCTTTAGCCTTTCTAATGATTCTGAAGGTAAACAAAGTGAAGGCGGTGCGTGAAAGGCAGGCCCGGTTCCAAAACAAAATGACTCAGGGTGCATCTGTGATTAGAGAGGGTGCAAGATTTTTTTTAAATATTGAAGTTAAAAGCATCAATCTGGTGCACTTTGAGAGCAACATTAAGAGATCTATGGATCTGCTCTTTGTTTGATTCATGCCTTCCCAGTCCCTTATCACGTAGCCTATAAGAGCATGGCGCCAGTTGTGGTAGCCAGTTGTGGTGAAGTCATGTGAATTACTTGAACCGAAATGTTCAAGCAGAAGATGGCATCTTTTTTTAGCCAATCTCTGTTTTGAAACCATGAGCTGCAAAATGAGCGCCTTACCCCACTGTACAGGCGAGTTGGGTACTTTTTTAAATATACCTGGGCAGGCTCTGTTTTGCCGAGGTCCTCTGGCACTTGCGGGCCGCTGAGGGGTGGCGGTGTTTGGGGTAACGAAGACGGCTGCGGCTGCTCCGCCTTCGTGGGCGAGGCGGGCGTTATTGTCCACGACAGTGGCCGCGGGTAACGTAATGTCATCATGATCTGAACTGTTATTGCCTGCAGTAGCAGTGTTACTGATGGCGATAAGGGCTGGTTGTTTTAACCATTTTCTGATGTCCATCACTGACTGCTGTGTAAGCACCTTGCAGATGATGAACGTGCAGCGGCACAGGTCACGCGCACCTGACATAATAACGTTACTTACCGTTTAAATTGACCAAATAAATGCAGCAGACAATGTCATTTAACCACAATTATACTATATTCTTCTTTTTATTATTATTACTACTATTATTATTATTATTATTATTATTATTGTTATTATCAGTGGCGGCTGGTGGAAAATATTTTTGGTGGGGCTGTTGATATAGTGAGTAAAACAAATTTTTTGGGGAGAAATGACCCCTTAAATTGGGACTTCTGGTGATGTAATGGCCCCATAAAATCGTGGTTCTAGGGCCAGGAACAACCAGGCTGAGTCGGGCTGAGTATGCTAAACTAACTGCGGTCAAGCCAGCCTCCACTCGGGAAAACCTAGTCAAGCCAGCCCTCACGTGATATTGCGGTGCTCGAATATCCTATGCATTACGGTAGATAAAAGAAAAAAAAAAAAAATCATCCCTCTGTGTTTAGATGAGAATAAAACAAAAACTGTCCAGTATCAAAGACTTATTTCACTTCAGGGTGATAGCAGGACATCCCATCTAGTCACTCAGAAAAAATCAGGACATTCTGATGTAGAGTTTCAAAATAAAAGACCTTTGAAATCTCTATTGTATGAGCTATCATCCCTGTTTTTAGATGAGAATAAAACAAAAACTGTCAAGTATCATAGATCCATCTCACTCCAGGGTGATAGCAGGATACCCCATCTAGTCACTCAGAAAAAATCAGGACATTCTGATGTAGAGTTTCAAAATAAAAGACCTTTGAAGTCTCATATATGAGCTATCGTCCTTCTGTTTGTATCCAACAGTTCAAATGTTCGAATTACATTGAACCAGAATTGTCCCCCTTTTAACTTTAACAGCGAAGAAAATTGGATATGTTAATGAGATTTTGACCGCAAAACTCAAAATGTCCCCGGTTTTCATTTTGAAAATCTGGTCACCTTACTATATGTCCCGGCGTCAAGAGGGGGCGTGAGGGGGCGTCGCCCCCTCACGCGGACTGTCCGCCCCCTCAATCAAAATAGTATTTTTTTTATTTATTTTTTATTGTTTTTAGTTTTATTACAACAGTTTATGATGTGTTAAAAACAACAGAAAACTCCACTGACAAACCAAAATGAACAGCATGGGTAAATAAAAAAACAGCTTTGCAATTTACGCAGTTTACGTCATGAGACGTAAATTGACGGTCACTGACGGTCAGTGCGTCATCCCGCCATAAAACAAAAACAAACGAAGCAACGTAGCAAAGACTTATTTCACTTCAGGGTGATAGCAGGACATCCCATCTAGTCACTCAGAAAAAATCAGGACATTCTGATGTAGAGTTTCAAAATAAAAGACCTTTGAAATCTCTATTGTATGAGCTATCATCCCTGTTTTTAGATGAGAATAAAACAAAAACTGTCAAGTATCATAGATCCATCTCACTCCAGGGTGATAGCAGGATACCCCATCTAGTCACTCAGAAAAAAATCAGGACATTCTGATGTAGAGTTTCAAAATAAAAGACCTTTGAAGTCTCATATATGAGCTATCATCCCTGTTTTTGGATGAGAATAAAACAAAGACTGTCCAGTATCATAGATCCATCTCACTCCAGGGTGATAGCAGGACACCCCATGTCGTCACTCAGAAAAAATCAGTGACTACAGTAGATGGGGTGTCCTGCTATCACCCTGGAGTGAGATGGATCTATGATACTGGACAGTTTTTGTTTTATTCTCATCTAAAAACATGGATGATAACTCATACAATAGAGATTTCAAAGGTCTTTTATTTTGAAACTTTACATCAGAATGTCCTGATTTTATCTGAGTGACTAGATGGGATGTCCTGCTATCACCCTGAAGTGAAATGAGTCTTTGATACTGGACAGTTTTAGTTTTATTCTCATTTAAACACAGAGGGAGGATTTTTTTTTACTCTACCGTAATGCATAGGATATTCGCGCACTTCAATATCACGTGAGGGCTGGCTTGACTAGGTTTTTCCGAGTGGAGGCTGGCTTGACCGCAGTCTAAACTAGAGAGAGAATCGCTGTCAAGGGGGCTACAACTACAACAAGATGAACATATAGGAACGTGATTTAATTGTAATACACGTTTCAAAATGATGCCGAAGTAACAACATACTGATACCGGATAGTAAAAACCATGAATTAAGGCTTTGACAAGTCTGCAGACAGACGGCAGGCGAAAAACCTTTTTAAATGCGTGTTTTCTAATGGAGATTTGGCTAAGCTAACGTTGTAAATGCTCCGACCGTCCACACTCACAACAACGGCCTAAACAGACATAAATAAACCAGCGACTGTATTCGCCATGACACAGACAGTATGTGGTTTGTGCTTGTTTAACTTTTGTCTAGTTTCTGAACAGATATGAAGAGCTGTGAGCTCTGAGTGCTAAGAGCTAATGGCTGTGTTGTTTTTCTGGGGAGCTCATTGAAGATGACGTCACGGCTCCGCCTACACTGCATTACTATAGATACTACCCCAGTTCCTCACGAGTCTAAAAAACAACTCACGTCAACGCACGTAAGCAACGTGGGCGCCAACGTGAGCGCTCTCGTGACCAAAATATTTGACGGCGCTGATTGGCTGAAATTATATTTCGGCGGCACAGTTTACTATTGAGACTTTTGCAACGTGCTGGTTGCTGCTGTTTGGCTCGGGGGCAGCGCCCCGTAATGATAAACTAATGCCAAGGGCAAGGCTAGGCTGTCACAGTCCAAACTGTGTCCCTGTTTGTTCCCCTGTGTGTGTGTGTGGAGAGGGTGTGGTGTCCCTTGAAGGCAGCAGCCTGATTGCTCTCACCTGGCCGTCCGACTCAGCTGTCCCTCATCATCTAATCAGGACACAGCTTATCTACTCCAGTCTCCCAGCAACTCACCGCCAGATTGTTTTCTACACCAGTGGTATTACATCCTCCTGGCTGCCCATTCAGTTATCCTGTCTGCGTGTAAATCCGTACTCTTTGTAACTAGTTTCTCTTGTGTTTCCAGTGCAATCCCTCGGCCATCATCCACCAGAGCTTCCAGCCAACCTGCCTGCTTCTTCCTGCATCCTACCTGCCTGCCTGGTAATCAGTCCAGCCTCTCACTGCCTACCTCCACTCCGGACCTCCATAATCACCAAACCTGCCTGAGTCTCCGAAACAATAAACCATTTAAACATCTTCAGTCATTGCCTGCGCCTGGGTCCTGTTTAAAAACATAATCCTAACAGAACAATCTGGCCACCATGGACCCAGCAGGCCCGGACCCAATTCGTGAGGCTCTCTCCAACCAAGGCGTCCTCGTGGGCCGGCATGACCAGATGCTCAGAGAGGTTATGGATAACCTCGCATCACTAGCCGCCAATGTAGCACAGATGGGACATCACCTCAACCTGGTTTCAACTCATCTTGCTCCGCCTGCTCCGGAGGATCCAGCTCCCTTAGCACAGGTTCCAGCCCAGCCCGCTCTCCCTTCACGTGAGCCAAACATTCCCACTCCAGAGAGGTACGCAGGTGCCTTAGGGACATGTAACTCTTTCTTAATGCAATGTTCTCTTGTGTTTGAGCAGCAGCCGTCTACTTATGCTAATGACAGAGCTAAGATTTGTTATATGATAGGTTTACTTACAGGTAGCGCCCTAGCCTGGGCATCAGCTGTATGGGAGAGTCAGTCCAACCTCTGTTATTCTTATCCAGAGTTTACAGAAGAAATGAAGAAAGTTTTCCACCACCCCGTCAGCGGTAGGGACGCTACTAAACGCCTCCTTTCACTGCGACAGGGCTCCCGTAGTGTAGCCGAATACTCAGTGGAATTTAGGACCGCAGAGGCGGGGTGGAATGATACAGCGCTTCAAGGGGTTTTTCAAACCGGGCTAACTGATTCTGTTAAAGATGAGTTAGCAGTCAGGGACGAATCAGCTAACTTGGATGAGTTGGTCTCCCTAGCCATAAGACTGGATAACCGCCTTAGGGAGCGCCGTAGGGAAAGAGCCAGTCGATCTCCTGGGTCACTACCCTCTCGCCCTGTCTCGTCTCCTCTCGCAAGTTTCAGGTCGGAGACTTTCCCAAGTCCTAGTGCTCCATCTGAAGTCTTTTCTCCTCTCCTGTCTTCAGAGGAACCGATGCAGCTAGGCAGAGCCCGACTCACTCCCCAAGAACGTCTCCGGAGAATGAGAGAGGGACTCAACCTCTGACAGCTCCTCTCAATGCTCGAGGTCTGAATGGGAAGCTCCTGGCACGCGTTACCCATGTCACCGAACCCCTACATTTCGTCCTGTCCGGTACTCACCATGAAATGATTCAGTTCCACGTTATGTCCTCCCCTCACACACCCCTAGTTCTGGGCCAGCCATGGTTAAGACTGCACAACCCCCACATGGACTGGTCGGAGAATCAAGTAAGGAGTTGGAGTTCCTTTTGTCACTCTTCATGCCTGCGGTCTGCAATTCCCCCAGCAGAGGTCGGTATTCCTCCAGTTCAGCAGGAGCCACTCAACTTGTCCGCTGTCCCTCCGGTTTATCATCGCCTGGGAGAGGTTTTCAGCAAGCAGCGAGCTCTTTTTCTGCCCCCTCATCGCCCTTACGACTGTACAATAGATCTTCTTCCTGGGGCATCTCTCCCATCCAGTCGCCTGTTTAACTTGTCCCGAACTGAGCGTGAGGCCATGGAGACATACATCAAAGACTCACTGGCTGCTGGCATCATAAGACCCTCTTCTTCTCCCGTCGGAGCAGGCTTCTTCTTTGTATCCAAGAAGGACCGCTCCCTACGCCCCTGCATTGACTACCGGGGCCTTAACAACATCACCATCAAGAACAAGTATCCACTGCCCCTCATCAATTCAGCCTTCGAACCCCTACAGAAGGCCACCATTTTCTCGAAACTCGACCTCAGGAATGCTTACCACCTGGTCCGCATACGTCAAGGAGACGAGTGGAAGACGGCGTTCAACACCCCACTAGGCCATTTCGAGTATCTAGTGATGCCCTTTGGACTCACCAATGCCCCAGCTGTCTTCCAGGCTCTTGTGAACGATGTCCTCCGTGACTTCCTGAACCGTTCAGTATTTGTGTATCTTGATGATATCTTGATATTCTCACAGACCATGGAGGAACACACCCAACATGTGCAGCAGGTTCTACAAAGGCTCCTCGAGAACAAGCTGTTTGTCAAAGTAGAGAAATGCAAATTTCACGTGGATTCAGTGGATTTCCTGGGCTACATCATTGAGCAAGGTCAGCTGAGAACAGACCCAGAGAAGGTACAAGCAGTGGCACAATGGCCCAAGCCTTCCACCAGGAAGCAGCTCCAACGTTTCTTGGGCTTTGCAAATTTCTATCGCCGGTTCATCAGAGACTACAGTCGTGTTGCCGGTCCTCTCAACCAACTCACCTCCCCAGCAATCCCCTTCTCGTGGACTACTCAGGCTGAGGCTGCCTTCTCTGAGCTGAAGAGACGTTTCACCTCGGCTCCTATTCTTATGAACCCTGACTCATCTCTTCAGTTTATTGTTGAGGTTGATGCATCCAACACCGGTGTGGGGGCGGTTCTATCACAACGCTCAGTCTCCGACCAAAAGCTTCACCCTTGTGCTTTTTTTTCCCGACGACTGACAGCCCCTGAGCGCAACTATGATGTTGGCAACAGGGAGCTGCTTGCTGTTAAGCTTGCGCTGGAAGAATGGAGGCACTGGCTGGAAGGCTCTGAACATCCATTCATTGTGTGGACAGACCACAGGAACCTGGTCTACATACAAACTGCCAAACGACTAAACTCCCGTCAGGCACGCTGGGCATTGTTTTTTGGGAGGTTCAACTTCACCCTTACCTACCGACCTGGTTCTAGAAACCTTAAACCTGACTCACTGTCCCGGCAGTTTGCAGTGGATCAGGATCCCATAGCTCCTGACACCATAATCCCCGCTACCAGAGTGGTGGGCGCTGTAACATGGGAGATTGAGAACTCAGTGAGGAAGGCACAGAGAGACCATCCAGATCCAGGAAAGGGTCCAGCTAACCGTTTGTTTGTACCTGACTCTGTCCGCTCACAGGTTCTCCTATGGACCCATGCTTCCCGCTTTGCCTGCCACCCGGGTGTGAGTCGGACCCTATCCCTCCTGAGACGACACTTCTGGTGGCCTTCTATGGAAGCGGACTCTCGAGCCTTTGTGCTGGCCTGCACGATTTGCGCCCGTAGTAAGTCTTCACACCAGGCTCCTATCGGTCTACTCCAGCCTCTCCCAGTCCCTAGTCGTCCCTGGAGTCACATCGGCCTAGATTTTGTTACCGGCCTCCCGGTTTCACAGGGTAACTCAACCATTCTCACTATTGTTGATCGCTTTTCCAAAGCAGTTCATTTTGTGCCTCTTCCTAAACTCCCCACAGCCTCTGGAACTGCTGACCTCCTGGTCAATCATGTTGTCCGGCTCCATGGCATTCCAACAGACATTGTTTCCGACAGAGGGCCACAGTTCAGAATCTCAGGTATGGAAAGCATTCTGTCGAGCACTTGGAGCATCTGTCAGTCTCTCCTCAGGCTATCATCCTCAGACTAACGGGCAGGCCGAAAGAGCCAATCAGGACCTTGGAGCTGCACTTCGCTGTGTCACCTCCCGGAATCCCACCTCCTGGAGCTTACATCTGCCCTGGATTGAATACGCTCATAACTCACTGTCTAGTGCTGCTACCGGTATGTCCCCATTTGAATGTTCTCTTGGATATCAACCCCCTTTGTTCCCAGCCCAAGAGGATGAGATCGCAGTTCCCTCTGTCCAAGCCCATCTCCGTCGTTGTCGTAGGATTTGGAAGGATGCCCGCTCTGCCCTTCTCCGCTCCGATGAACGCAATCGGCATATTGCAAACCGCTACCGGACCGCAGCTCCCCAGTTCCAACCAGGTCAGAAAGTTTGGCTTTCTTCAAAGAATATTTCTTTACAAGCTGAGTCTAAGAAGTTGAAACCACGCTTCATTGGCCCCTATGTGATCGAGCGCATAATCAATCCATCTGCTGTTAGACTCAAGCTGCCTCCCTCCATGAGAATTCACCCAACCTTTCATGTGTCCCAGTTGAAACCAGTGTTGTCCAGCCCTTTGTGCCCTCCAGCCATCTCCCCTCCACCCACCCTTGTTATTGATGACCACCCGGCCTACACGGTCCGACGGCTGTTGGACATTCGCCGCCGGGGCCGTGGGTACCAGTATCTGGTTGATTGGGAGGGTTATGGTCCTGAGGAGAGGAGCTGGGTGTCCCGCAAGCTCATTCTATGTCCCTCTCTCATTCGGGACTTTCGCAGGGACCACCCAGATAAGCCTGGTGGTTCGCCTGGAGGCTCCCGTTGAGGGGGGGGTACTGTCACAGTCCAAACTGTGTCCCTGTTTGTTCCCCTGTGTGTGTGTGGAGAGGGTGTGGTGTCCCTTGCAGGCAGCAGCCTGATTGCTCTCACCTGGCCGTCCGACTCAGCTGTCCCTCATCATCTAATCAGGACACAGCTTATCTACTCCAGTCTCCCAGCAACTCACCGCCAGATTGTTTTCTACACCAGTGGTATTACATCCTCCTGGCTGCCCATTCAGTTATCCTGTCTGCGTGTAAATCCGTACTCTTTGTAACTAGTTTCTCTTGTGTTTCCAGTGCAATCCCTCGGCCATCATCCACCAGAGCTTCCAGCCAACCTGCCTGCTTCTTCCTGCATCCTACCTGCCTGCCTGGTAATCAGTCCAGCCTCTCACTGCCTACCTCCACTCCGGACCTCCATAATCACCAAACCTGCCTGAGTCTCCGAAACAATAAACCATTTAAATATCTTCAGTCATTGCCTGCGCCTGGGTCCTGTTTAAAAACATAATCCTAACACAGGCAGGAAACATGTGACTTATCAGTAACTTTAGACATCGTAACACAATTTTAAACAAGATTTTATTGTAGATTATACATTTTACTGATACCAATTGTATGATATTTACCTTGTTCATTAAAAATTAAAAATATAAAATATATATATTTTTGAAATATATATTTTTTGAAATATATATTTTTTAATTTAATATTTTTTTAAATATTTTCTTTTGTATGTGGGAAGAGGTGGGGCGGCGCCCCTAGCGCCCCTATGGGCCGGCCGCCACTGGTTATTATACAGGGCTTGACATTAAGGACTGCCCGATGGCCCGGGTCCATCTAGTATTTAGCTCGGGCAATGAAGCCTCACCTGCTGGTTGCCCGATCGGGCAATCTATTATGCTAGTATCATGCAGCTCGCGGATCCAGTAATGAGTGACCCGACAGTAAAACTAAACATATCTATATCTAGTTCAGGTAGTTTGAGAGGTAATTAAAATAACTACGTGTGATTTTCTAACCTGAAGTGTGTGTTTTGTTCCGCTCACCACTGCATGTGATCATGCGGAGCTGCGTGTCGACTCGTCAGCAGCAGCTGATCTCTCTCTCCCGCCAGTTTAGACTTCACTCGCGTTTATGTCCATATTGATCAGATCTAGCTAGTTCTAGCTAATAATATGACTACCTGCTTATTGAAAGACACCTAAACAATAAGCGTCGCTATGCAACCGGGGGAGGCCGCAAAGTATAGCGCAGCCTTATGCATTTGTTTACATACCCACCAGAACCCCGAGGTATTACCAACAGATCAACGCACAATCAACCCATACAGGACATCTCTTTCTCCACATTAAGTGTTAGACATTAGAATTGACTATTCTTGTCTGTCACATACTCTTCTTGTCTGTCAAATAAGTGGCGCTAAAGGGAAATTATTTTGACCGAAGAGATTTAGATTTGCCGGCTAAAGGGAACTCTGACGTCGCCATTTTGTGTGCTTCGCGGATGCGCTCGGCTCCTCTCAGCTCCTCTCGACTGCTGCTCGGGGCTGCTCGGTCAGCTTCCAGATGAGGAGGCATTCGTTCGACCAACTTACAGTAGATAACATTTCAAACATTTTTAACAGGGGCCATAATAGTGTAAATAATGTTTGTTTTGGCAGTTATAACTGAATGTAATGTTTTCTACTTTTTTAAATCTGGGAAGGCATTTGCCTTCATCAGATGGAAAGTGTCTTGACCAACAACTTAAGTATTTATTATAGCTATGCGGGGCATGCAAGAGAGCAAACACAAACAATAACAAACAAACAAGTGAAATTAAGAATAAAATTGAAATTGCGCAATATAATATTGTGGTGGTTCATCTTATAATTCAGTCTAGAGAATGCACCAGACAGCATCTACAGTAAGACCTGCAAAAATCTAAATGTTCTTGGGGGAGGCCCCTCAAAACCTTCGTGCAATTTCATCCGCGCGCATTTTTCAGGGCAATCTCTATTGGGCTCAGGGCCATCTGTAAATTAGCTTAAGGGCCATCTAAGCTAATTTAATGAAAATCCTTAATGTCATGCACTGTTATATATGTAATATTTTTCACTTTTCATTTTTTTCACTTTTCATTTATTAATTTTTTTCACCTTTCAAATGAGGGTGCATAACGAATCAACTGAGGGTGCAATGCACCCTTATGCATCCCGTAGAACCGGGCCTGGTGAAAGGCACGAGGCAGACTGGTTCACACACTCTCCTGTTTTGCCGATCCGGTGCTTGAACAAATATAGCTCTACTACACCCCTGGCCGAAATGTCCTTAAAATGAAGTCCGAGTTGGACATTTTAATTCATGTCCTGCCAACACTGCAGGACAGAAGGCGACACGCCCGTTCTAAGCCGTGTCCATGTGATATGATATGAATGATAATGGGACACATCGACATGCACTCACAGTGCCGCGGACTGTACTTCGTGTTACTTTGATCCGGTTACTTATGTTGTCGCAGATTTTTAAGTAAGCTTTCTTAACGCTAATGTTATAATAGTCAGATTGCTCTGACGATGGGAGGTGATATTCTGTTCATTTTCACGTTCACACAGTCGGTGATTTTTGCCGGCCGTCTTTCCTGCAACGGCAGTTTTTCTGTATTTCCTTTATCCTGTAATATGACCTGATAGCTTTAAACTCTGCACACTGAGCTCTGATTGGTCAGCAGGTGGTGCTTTCACTGAGTTGATCTCTTAGCCTGCAACCTAACCTGCTCCGGAGCAGAGGCCTGTACGACGAAGCCGGTTCAACATAACCTGGATATATTTGAGTTTGCTGGTTTACCTAATCCAAAACAAACGCGCTCTTGCTAAATGGTCCTACGCATGGTCCTAGGACGCTGGTTATCAACTCGTTAACTCAAGCCAGTTTTGTATGGAGCTACTTCAGGGCCATAAGTTTGGATCATTCAAAAATATACAATTTATTTGAAAGTTCAAGTTTTTATCCTGAACTTTGAAAAATACAATGATGTATTCAAAATAGAAATAAGTATTTGAAATCATTTTCAGGTTGAATATTATTTTGATTCAGTTTTTTTCAGTTGCAGATCTTTCGTTTTCAGATTCAAAACAATAATTGTTTCAGTTTATCTTGTTTTTTCAGGTTTCACATTGCTTTTCACCTTCAGATCGTTTTTCACTTTCAGATCTTTTTTTTCGCTTTCAAACTTTTGGCCCTGATGTTGCTTGGGGGGGCGGGGCTTACCAAAGAGTAGTTTTGGCATCCTGAGTGACAGGCCTCCCTCTGTCATGTTGCCTTCATGGATGTTACAAAACTGATACCAGCGTCAAAGTTCCGTTAAGCGAGCTGTTGAGCATTGTAGTTGGCAACAATCAAGGTATAAGCGCAATAAACTGTGCTAGAATGTGAAATTACGTATCCGCAACGAGCCAGCAGGTTGTTCTGGTGGACCTGACGCACATCCCCCGCTGTCTCACGAAGAGATACCGCAGGTCCTTCCAACCAACACAGCCCCTAATAGATTTACAATGTAAATGTATCCCCTGTGGGACTAATAAAGGTATTCTGATTCTGATCGCAAAAACCAAGCCAATACTATGCTGCGTTCATGGAGCTACGTGGAAGTGGGGAAGGACAACGCTTGATTGCGGATACGTAATTTCACATTCTAGCACAGTTTATTGCTCTTATAACTTGATTGTTGCCAACTACGATGCTCAACAGCTCGCTTAACGGAACTTTGGCGCTGGTATCAGTTTTGTTTACCACCAATCACGGGAGTATTGTGTATAGAAAGTATTGAGTTACATTTCCCGCGCTACCTATTACTAACATCCATGAAGGCAACATGACAGAGGGAGGCCTGTCACTCAGGATGCCCAACTACTGTTTGGTAAGCCCCGCCCCCCACGCAACATCAGGGCCAAAAGTTTGAAAGCGAAAAAAAAAGATCTGAAAGCGAAAAAAAAGATCTGAAGGTGAAAAACGATCTGAAGGTGAAAAGCAATGTGAAACCTGAAAAAACAAGATTTGAAACTGAAAAAATAATTGTTTTGAATCTGAAAACGAAAAATCTGCAACTGAAAAAAATAAGGATTCAAATATCAAAATATGTATAGAAGTGAAATCGAAAATAAATATTTTATAAAAACAAAATGCTGAATTGAATCAAAATAATATTTAACTTGAAAAATGATTTCAAATACTTATTTTTATTTTGAATACATCATTGTATTTTTAAAAGTTCAGGATAAAAACTTGAACTTTCAAATAAATTGTATTTTTTTGAATGATCAAAACTTATGACCCTGAAATAGCTCCATAGTTTTGCCCTGTCTAAAATGTGCGCGTTCACATGAAAGGGGCGGGGCTAGCAACATTTGACCGATCACAAACATGGAGAAGCCAGAGCCCGAGAGAGATATCTCTCTCGGGCTCTGGGAGAAGCGTACTGACAGCGCAGCGTCATACTTCCTGAATGAAAAGTCCATCCATCCATCTTCTCCCGCTTATCCGTGGTCGGGTCGCGAAGGTAGCAGTTCCAGCAGAGAGCCCCAAACTTTCTTTTCCCTGGCCACATTAACCAGCTCTGACTGGGGGATCCCAAGACGCTCCCAGGCCAGCGAGGAGATATAATCCCTCCACCTGGTCCTAGGTCTACCCCTTGGTCTCTTCCCAGCTGGACGTGCCTGGAACACCTCCCTAGGCAGGCGCCCAGGTGGCATCCTAACTAGGTGCCCGAACTACCTCAACTGGCTCCTTTCGACGCGAAGGAGGAGCGGTTCAACTCCGAGTCCCTCCCGGATGACCGAACTTCTCACCTTATCCCTAAGGGAGACACCAGCCACCCTGCGGAGAAAACCCATCTCGGCCGCTTGTACCCGCGATCTTGTTCTTTCGGTCATGACCCATCCTTCATGACATGATGATGATCCTTCATGACCATAGGTGAGGGTAGGAACAGAAATGGCGCAGTACCGCTCCCGCTGCTCCGATTCTCCGACCCATCTCACGCTCCATTGTTCCCTCACTCGAGAACAAGACCCCGAGATACTTGAACTCCTTCACTTGGGGTAAGGACTCATTCCCTACTTGGAGTGGACAGTCCATCGGTTTCCTGCTGAGAACCATGGCCTCAGATTTGGAGGTGCTGATCCTCATCCCAGCCGCTTCACACCCAGTTGCGAACCGATCCAGTGATTGCTGAAGGTCACAGACCGATGAAGCCATTAGAACCACATCATCTGCAAAAAGCAGTGGTGCAATCCTTAGTCCACCGAACTGCAGACCCCCTCCCCCACGACTACGCCTCGAAATCCGATCCATGTATATTACAAACAGGACTAGTGACAAAGCGCAGCCTTGGCGGAGGCCAACCCTCACCTGAAAATGGTCCGACTTACTGCCGAGGACCCGGACACAGCTCTCGCTTTGGGAGTACAGAGATTGGATGGCCCTGAGTAGAGACCCCCTCACCCCATACTCCCGCAGCACCTCCCACAGTGATTCCCTGGGAACCCGGTCATACGCCTTCTCCAAGTCTAAAAAACACATGTAGACTGGATGAGCGTACTCCCAGGCCCCCTCCAGGATCCTTGCGAGAGTAAAAAGCTGATCCGTCGTTCCACGACCAGGACGGAATCCGCATTGTTCCTCCTCAATCTGAGGTTCGACAATCGGCCTGACCCTCCTTTCGATTACCTTAGAGTAAACTTTCCCGGGGAGGCTGAGTAGTGTAATGCCTCTGTAATTGCCACATACCCTCTGATCCCCCTTTTTAAAAAAGCGAACCACCACCCCGGTCTGCCACTCCTTCGGTACTGTTTCCGACTTCCACGCAACGTTGATGAGACGTGTCAACCATGACAGTCCCTCAACACCCAGAGCCTTCAGCATTTCTGGGCGGATCTCATCCACCCCCGGGGCTTTGCCACTGTGAAGTTGTTTGACGACCTCAGTGACCTCCCCCCGGGAGATTGGTGTCGATCCCCCGTCATACTC
Source organism: Notothenia rossii (assembly GCF_949606895.1). Lineage (NCBI taxonomy): Eukaryota > Metazoa > Chordata > Actinopteri > Perciformes > Nototheniidae > Notothenia > Notothenia rossii. The sequence continues at coordinate 71,628,446 of NC_136904.1, forward strand.
CAGCTCTGCCTCTAATATAGAGGGCGGAGTTGTCGGGTTCAGGAGTTCCTCAAAGTGCTCCTTCCAACGCCCTAACACTCCATCAGTTGAGGTCAACAACGTCCCATCCTTACTGTACACAGCTTGGATGGTTCCCTGCTTCCCCCTCCTGAGGTGTCGGACAGTTTTCCAGAACAACTTTGGTGCCGCCCGAAAGTTCTTTTCCATGTCTTCTCCGAACTTCTCCCACACCCGCTGCTTTGCATCGGCCACGGCTGAGGCTGCTGCCCTTCGGGCCTGTCGGTACCTTGCAACTGCCTTGGGAGTCCCCCGGGATAACAAATCCCTGAAGGCCTCCTTCTTCAGTCGGACGGCTTCCCTGACCACCGGTGTCCACCAGGAGGTTCGAGGGTTACCGCCCCTTGAGGCACCTAGGACCTTGAGACCACAGCTCCCCGCCGCGGCTTCGGCAATAGAGGCTTTGAACACCGACCACTCTGGTTCAATGTCCCAAACCTCCACAGGAATGCCCGAAAAGCTCCGCCGGAGTTGTGAGTTGAAGGCCTCCTGAACTTGGGCCTCCTCCAGACGTTCCCAGTTCACCCGAACTACACGTTTGGGCTTACCAGGTCTATCCAGAGGCTTCCCCCGCCACTCGACCCAACTCACCACCAGATGGTGATCAGTTGACAACTCCGCCCCTCTCTTTACCCGAGTGTCCAAAACATACGGCCTCAGGTCCGATGATACGATAACGAAATCGATCATGGACCTTCTGCCTAGGGTGCTCTGGTACCACGTACACTTATGAGCATCCTTATGTTCGAATATGGTGTTTGTTATGGCCAATCCATGACTAGCACAGAAGTCCAGTAACAAACCACCACTCCGGTTCAGATCAGGGGGGCCGTTCCTCCCAATCACTCCCCTCCAAGTGTCTCCTTCATTGCCCACATGTGCGTTGAAGTCTCCCAGCAAGATTAAAGAGTCCCCTTCAGGAGCCCCATACAGGACTCTTTCCAGGGTCTCCAAGAATGAAAAGTAAACTATAATATTTAGGGATGCACCGAATATTCGGCCGCCGAAAATTATCGGCCGAAAATGGTTAAAAAGGCTCTTTCGGCCGAAAGGGTTTTAGCACCGAAAAAATATCACCGAATGTCAGAGAACAGGGTTACGTTGGTAAGCTAACGTGTTGTTGTGATGACGTAATCAAAACGCAGCGACAAGCACTGCGCGCGACCATGCTCGCGGCTGGCTCACAGCCAACATGTCTGCCGCTTGGAGATATTAAAAATATCAGAGAAAGAGGCGCGGATTGCGATTTGTAAAACGTGTTCAGCTGACATTTCTCGAGGGGGTGTAACTGCAAAGACTTTCACCACTTCGGGATTACTCCACCACTTGAAATCAAAACACCCGGACAAATATGCGGAGTAAGATCAAATCACAAGCACTGACAGCGAGAGACTGTTCAGCGCTGCCTCTCATGTGCTTGATGAGAAGAGGAACAGACTTATGGCTGATAAAGCAGAGAAGCTAATGTTCATTAAAAAGAACCTCCCACTTTTCCTTAATAAGTAGACAAGGCTGGTTTATCATAAGCTTATCTATTTCTACATGTCTACTCTATACCCACTTTCCTGAACAATTTTCATTGTGAGTTATAATTCACCATCTCAGGTTATCATTAGGGGGAAATGACAGCAGCACAGTGTTCAATATATTGTACTTTCGTTATCTAAATGATACAATGTTGTTTACATTGCTCATGAGGACAGACCACCTTATTTGCAGATTCTTGAAATTGTAATTTAATTTGTAATTGATTGTGGATTTTGTATCCAGTTTTCACTTTATGTATCTTTATACAATGTGTACTACTTTACTTATGAGGACAGACAGCCTTATTTAGATTCTTGAAATTCAGTTGTAATTTCATTTGTAAATAGTTACATTCATGTGGATTTATCCATTTTGCACATTTGTATGCATGCACTTATAGGTGCATTTGTTGTTGTTGAAGCCTTGCTGTTACAGTCTTTATTTACACTATTTTGTTGTAGGCCTACTGGCCTAGATGTTTATGCAGTTTTAAAGCACCTTGGCTTTGTTCTGAATGCACTTTGTTGTAGTTATCCTACAGAGAAAAGAAAATGGACTTGACTTGGAATTAATGTAATGTTTGCATTCAAAAGTGCTGAATAAATGTTTTATGGACCCATACTAGTGATTATTATTTAAGTTAAGTTTTGCCATAATCATGTCTTTTTCCATAATCAGGAAGCTGAACAACATTGGTAAAAAATGTATACATTATATATATTTCTATTAATCATTTTCGGCCTTTCGGCATTCGGTTTTCGGCCAACTGTTTCCTATTTTCGGTATCGGTTTCGGCCAAGAATTTCCCATTCGGTGCACCCCTAATAATATTAGACATATGAAGAAATTAAACTTTAAACATCCATGACTTAAACACTTTATCCAGGACAAAAGCCACATAGCTGCACCTGCAAGGTGAATACAGTTGGTAAAAAAATAAGTGTTTGAATGCGTTCATTAACAGGTTTATGATATCACTGCTGCCCCGTCTAAGACACGAGTGGATCTGACTTTAATTACATTTGACTCGATTGTTTCGTCAACTTAATGTGTTGCTTAAAATAATACTTCTGCATACAGTATGTGATACTGTGAGTGTTGCACGGCCAGATACTGCTCAAGACGCTGACTCAGATAAGGAAATATTTGATATATTATGATGTGATATGAATGATAATGGGACACATCGACGTCTGCACTCACAGTGTCGCGGACCAGGGGTGGTTCTAGGGGGGGCCAGTGCCCCCCTAACACTGACATTGGACCCCCCTGTGGCCCCCCTGAAAATGAAAAAAACAGTTGATGATTAAACGATTTCTTGGCTGACGGAATAGGCGGAACTAACGATATTTGTCATTCTAGTTGGACCCATTAGACTGCAGGGGCCTCCAACACGTCGATCGCGAGCTACCGGTAATCGCAAGCCCTCAATAAGTGGTTGCCAAGCAAATCCAACATGTAAAAAATAAAAAGGAAATGTAATTAAAATAATCTAGCCTATGCATAAACGAAACCTCAATCATAGCGAACTCTATCTACTTACCACAACTCTCTATCTATCTTTGGATTATTGAAAAGCATAAAGCTCTCTTTCATATGAGTATTGAGAGCTGTATCCATAAATTCCTTTTGTGCTCAAAGTGCACCAGATTGATGCTTTTAACTTCAACATTTAAAATAAAATCTTCCCGTGGGTGCATGCCCCGCACCCCCTTAGAGCAGTGGTTCCCAACCTTTTTTCCCAAGAGCCCCCCAAATGACTCCTGTTGGAAGTTGAGCCCCCCCCCCCCAACACACACACACACACACACACACACACACACACACACACACACACACACACACACACACACACACACACACACACACACACACACACACACACACACACACACACACACACACACACACACACACACACACACACACACACACACACACACACACACACACACACACACACACACACACACACACACACACACAAGGGGGGGGGGCGCAACAGCGGTAATTAAAGTTTAAAAGTCTCAAAAATGCTACAACTACTGTCACAAACTGGATGAGTGTGAAGTATTTTGTTAAAGGAGGATGAAAGCGTAATTAAGGAGCACTATTGGAGTGACTTTGATGGTTATTGGACTCAGTATTAATTCATTTGGGTGCCCGCGTATGAAGAAATTAAAGGACGGCGCAAGTGGAAACAATTCACAAAGGGATTAAACTGTTTAAAACACATGCTCAAATTAATTAAATAAATATCTGCCACAACATAAGTAACCGGATCAAAGTAACATTACGTTGCCTACAGTCCGCGGCACTGTGAGTGCAGACGTCGATGTGTCCCATTATCATTCATATCACATCATAATGCATCATATTTGCTTATCTGAGTCAGCTTCTTGAGCCGTATCTGGCCGTGCAACACTTATAAGTGTCACATACTGTATGCAGAAGTATTATTTGAAGCAACACATTAAGTTGACGAAACACTCGAGACAAATGTAATTAAAGTCAGATCCACTCGTGTCTTAGACGGGGCAGTGATATCATAAACCTGTTAATGTACGCATTCAAACACTTTTTCTTTTACCAGCTGTATTCACCTTGAAGGTGCAACTATGTGGCTTTTATCCTGGATACAGTGTTTAAGTCATGGATGTTTAAAGTTTAACTTCTTCATATGTCTAATATTATAGTTGACTTTTCATTCAGGAAGTATGACGCTGCGCTGTCAGTACGCTTCTCCATGTTTGTGATTGGTCGAATGCTCCAAATACCACCCCTTTCATGTGAACGCGCACCTATAGTAACTAGATAGGGCACGGCTGGCTTGAGCAATCCACTTGATAATCCGCTTCGTAGTACCGTTTAGCGAGAGCGCGTATGTTTTGGATTAGGCCAACCGGCTAACTCAAACATATCCAGGTTAGGTTGAACCAGCTTCGTAATACAGGCCTCTGATGTGACACATACATAACACTTGGGTCCCGTCTCAGGTCGGTTAAATGAAATCCTTACTTCCCTCACTTGCGTTGTTTCCCTGCGTCTAGTCCCTCCCACCAGGGAAGCATGGAGGGACGCAAGGAAACCACGAGAAGCAGGGAAATGAGTTTTAAGAGCAATGGGACGTCCTTTCCTCCAGAGCGTCACGTGAAGCGACGTCCGTTTGTGATGACGCCGCACAGCTGTTCGTCTGACAGCAGCTTTGTCCCCGTTGTTTTCACAAACACCCCCGCCTCACATTTACTGACACAAAAATTTGTATCATCTGTTGTAGACCCCAATAAATTAAATTAAATAAGAACTCATTCTCAAAAAAGATAAACGCCATTCTTAAAATGTATAAACGAACAATAGTGTGATTAATATTGATTAGAGTGCACAATAGAAATAAAATAATTGAGAGAAGAAAAAGAGATATATTATCTATCAAAACCCAGTTAGATTAACATTCATTGGATTGCACACTTTGTTTGTTGTGTGGATATGTAGCACATTAACATTTTAATAGCAATTAATGACTGACTGAATGGAAATGACAATAAATGAAAATGTAAAACGAAAAAAGCGATCATGAAAATGTTTCCAACAAATTAATAAAATGATTTTTGACCACTTTGTTGTTCAGATATATCACATATTTGTAACTAAATGATACATGAATTGAAACAAAACACAGTATAAACTGAGGAGTGACTCTCGTGAGTGTCATGTATTTTCTTCACTCCGCTGGGAAACTACTAGGCTTGTTTGAGACAAGCGAGATCTGCGCAGACCTGCGCAATTTCGATCAACGTCTTGCTAGTGCGTTGCATGATAGTTATTGGTCATTTTGTCCGACTTGCTCTGGAGGCTCGCCTACATGAGACGTTGAAATCTCACGGGACAAAGACGCCCGCAGCCTTGAGAGCGAGGCGCGGCGAGGCGGCGCAGTTCCTCTCCACGGGCTGCGGAAGCGAAATTCTTGATGGGAAACGACTCGCTGGTATCTCGAGCTGAGCGCTCATTGGTGGTTTTTACCCCGTGC